>NW_008340646.1:19830-42737 GCF_000622305.1 Nannospalax galili
TGTATCTACAATATATTTGTTAAAAGTCTTAAAGCTCGATAACTAAGAGGTAGATAAGTCAAACGGGTAAATGATCTGAATACACATTTCTCTAAAGAACATATATGACTGAGCAATAATCACATCGAGAGACACTCCAGAGCAAATGTCACAAGGAAATGGAAACCAGAAGTTTGCATTTGCACTCACAAGGGTGGCTATGATAAAAGACACAGGTGGCAACAGTTGTTAGCCAGGATGGGGAGACATCCGAGCTCTCATTCATGGCTGGTAGGAAGATACTGCACCAGTATCTTTTGAACCTCATCTGGAAGCTCCTCAAAGGTTAAATGTACACAACCCAGCAAATTCCATTCTGAGCGTAATCTGAGAGAAACAGAAGTTATAGGCGCACAAAATCCTGTACAGGGATGTTCAGAGCAGAACTATTTGTCATAGCCAAAGGATGGGAAAAAGACAAATGAGTATCAACTAATTAATGAGTAAATAAAATGTGGCATATCTAGAAACGGAATACTGTTTAGCATCAAATGGGATATCAATATATGTTGCAACACAAACCTGAAGACATTATGCCAATGGAAAGATTGTAAGAGCCAGGGGTGGTGCATGACCATGAGAAAACAAAGTCCTCCAGGCTTCTGGGAATTTGCTCATATGAACTTGCAGCAGTGATGACAACATGCACAAGACCCGTGTAAACTCAATCAGATGAAACCCAGCTTAGAACTGGAGAAATGGACAGGAGGCTCCAACCTTCTCCAAGGAACTATTGACAGCATATCACTGCTTAGTGAGGGAGAGTTGATCTTCTTTAAGGGAGTGATGATAGATAAGATAAACAGGCTCCAGGGGATGAACTCATACCAAGAAACATTTGAGAATACAGACTTAGTTCAATAAGCCTTAATATATGTGACAGAATGCATGAAATCCAGTGAGTGGGCTGTGATTAAGATATATTGTATGAAATGCACAAAAATCCAATAAAATATATATTAAAAAGTTCATTACATTCATCTACTTATTTTATGTGTACTGAAGGAGGGGGTGTATGTGCCACAAAACATGGGTAGAGGTCTTGGGACAGCCTGTGGGAGCAGATGCTTTCCTAACACCATGTGCATTCATGGATCTATCGTAGGTCACCAGGTCCATCAGCTGAGCCATCTCACAAGCTGGTGATATCAATATTTATTCAGAAATATAGAAAGAAAATCTACTTATGATCACCAAAAGTGGCGAGACATTCATTTGACACTTTGGAGTCTAATGTCTATGCTAAGACAGACCCTGCTCTGGAGGGCATGTTACTCATTTTCAGCCTGCAAACTCATTGACCAGTTTAATAATGAAGTGGAAATAGTTTTCATAAAATAAATTACAAATTGTCAGGAATATTTATTTCTTTGGGAAAGTTAAAAAATTGATTTCATAATGACATGCAACAGGAGAGAGAGAGAGAGAGAGAGAGAGAGAGAGAGAGATATTGGTTGATTGATGATTGATTGGCTGATTCTGTACTTCCTTCTCCTCAGAACAGAGATCAGAGCAAAGGCTGAATAATCAGTGATGAAATGCAATGTGGAGCCCTGGGAAGCAATTCAGTAATTCACGCTGGTCAGTTTCTAATGCGGGAAATTACAGAAAAGGCAGCTGACACGTTGCAAGGTTCAAAGTGATTGGTAACTTCTCTGAAGGTAAGGCTTTCAGCAGATCCCGTGCACATGATCAGTACTTCCTTCTCCTCAGAACAGAGATCAGAGCAAAGGCTGAATAATCAGTGATGAAATGCAATGTGGAGCCCTGGGAAGCAATTCAGTAATTCACGCTGGTCAGTTTCTAATGCGGGAAATTACAGAAAAGGCAGCTGACACGTTGCAAGGTTCAAAGTGATTGGTAACTTCTCTGAAGGTAAGGCTTTCAGCAGATCCCGTGCACATGATCAATGACTATTTTAAAATTACAAACTGGAGATAATCACCCTCTATGATCCGTTAGAGTTTCAGCCATCTTCCTAAATGCTTTTAGAAATGGGAAGGGCATCATATTAATTCTCTCTGATATTTCATTAGTTCCTTGTCACTCGTTTCATTAGTTATATGCAATTTCACGTTGGTGTCAATGACACAAAGCTAATTTCTTGACACATACTTTTTTTATAGTACTCATGAATTGTGCTCATTATGGAAAATGTGCTGAATTTTTTATTGGTTTATCCTGAATGAATGATTATATTGAAATTATTCACTTTGTTTCCAAGATATTACTACCCCAGAAGCATGTGAATTCATGAAGAAATGGTTAGAGGGGAATCTAGGTTTAAACTATTTGACAGACTTGGAATGTGAATAATTTAACTACTGTACTCATAGGAACTCTTAACTTCCGCCTTACAATATGATGGTAATTTATAAATTGCATTTGAGGAAATTCTCCGTTTTAGCTATCAATGGATACAACATTTAAGAAGATAAAAAAAATGCCCCACAATATTAAACATGGGAAATTTGCCTAGTAAATAATGGACAAAATAAAGTTATAATAATGTTTGCAAATACATAAAATTACTGCAACTGCAAATCATTAAAACCTTGAAATACAAATTATATTATAAAAATACACACCATTTAAAATGTGTAGCATGTTTTAACAAAGAATACACTGAATAAAGGTTTTTCAAATAGTGCTATATTGAAAAGAAATTTGTCTTGTTTTGTTTGATTGTGTTGTGTTGTGGTATAGGGCCTGTTACATTCTAGGCAACTGTTATTAGAGCTCTACCTAAGCACATATTTCTATTTTGTTTTTTATAATTTACATGTCATAAATGTATACATATATTGAACACAGTGTGATGTTTTTAATGCATGCATTTATGAAATGACTAAGATGGGAGGTCAGAATTTGGGAGGAGTCATGAGGTCAGGAAGTAGGGAGAAGTCAACTAACTCCTGTAAGTTGATATCATAGGATAATGTACTGATAGAACCTTACCACCTTCCCCTTTAACCACTTCTTAAAGGGTCATACACCTCAGCACAGTTTCACTGAGCCAGGATTCTGACACATGGAACACTCACGGGAAAACATATGCAAATCCCAACATTCTTTTGCTTGTTTTTATATTTGTATCTCTCTCTCTCTCTCTCTCTCTTTCTCTTTTTCTCTCTGTGCACGAGTATGTATGTGTGTGTGTGTGTGTGTATGTGTGTGTGTGTGCATGTAGGTCAGTGTCGTTTCTCAAGGAACCTTGTTTTTGGATACAGGGTCTATTGCTGGCCTGGGACTTCCTGGAAAAGCTAGACTGGGTGATCTGAAAGCCTCTGGGACCTTCCCCTCTCTGCCTCTGCAGCTCTGAACTTACAAGCATGTGCCTGAATGCTCAAATATGTTACATAGGTCCTCAGTTTCAGAGCAAGCCTTTTATCCACTCAGCCATCACTCCAGTCTCGTGAGGATTTTTTAGGCTATTTACATTAAGCACTTACAATTCTAAGATGAATTTCATTAAATTGGAAAGTCATTCTGATTTCTATCTTGTTGAATCACTATGAGGTCTAGGTACATTGGTTTGGAAACAAATATTTGAGGACTTTAAAACAGGACTAAGCTAGGCATGGTGGTCTATGTGTTTAATATCAGCAGTTGGAAGGTAGATGCAGGCAGATGTCTGTGATATTGAGGCCAGCCTGGTCTATATAGTGAGTTCCAGGCCAGTTGGGAGTATAGGAAGACCCTTCCTCAAGAAGTTAAGATAAGTAAATAAATAAATGGATAAATAATAAATAAATAAGTAACCAAATAAAAAGGACTAGGTTATAGATGCATTTTCCTTGAGAAAATATCAAACATTTGGTTGGGGAATACAGTTATCATTCAAATTATATTATTAACATGAGTGCTTTTGGTGCTTAAATTAGGCTTCAAATTCTCTAATTTGCTTTTAGATGCATGTTGGTTTTTATAATAGGTGAATTTATATGACTTTCTTTTTACCTTTACTTTACAAAAATAAAATAAAACCTAAGATGACGTCCCTAAAACTGCTCATTTGAGTCACCTTTTTTTCCCTCTCAGTGAGTAGCATCACTCTGGTTTGATAGTAAGAACATTTTGTAAACAAATGTGTTACAAAAGTTTGTAAACAAAAAGAGGGACTAGTTTTCCTTTTTAAATTTGTTTTGTACAGTTATTTATTTATTGTTTATATTTATTGTATTCATGTGTCTACTCTTGTGCACATCAATTCATATCTTCCATAACTTTCCAAATTTTCTTATATGTGACAGTAATACGAACATGGGCATCATGACACTGCTAAAGTTCAGAGTCCAACATGCAAGCTTAGAGACAGGAGATCCTTCCTGAACAAATTTCCTCGTTATTATGAGGACTAAGTAAGAAATGAAGTGTAAAATAAATTAGTTGTGAACACAGTGGCTATCACAGATATTTGTAGTGTGTTGGAAATCACTCTGTTATATACATGGTTAAGAAAGGTTTTTTAAATGATCCTAAGAAATGTGACACATCAATACATTTTAAAATAACTTCCCTCTGTGAAGGCCAAAGCTGCAATTGTAAAAATTTTAAAGTGCCCAAATCTGGGTTATGGGGATATCTCATTGCCTTGAAAGCATAATGACCCATATTCAATTCCAAGGACCCACATAAAAAGTGTCAAGGGACTGACGATAAAGTTCAGATGGTAACAGTACTTGTTCTGTGGTCTTGAAGACCTGAGCTCCAATTCTTAGCATCTATGTCAAAAGCAGGACATGATTGCAGTGTTAAAACCTCAACATTAGGTGGTGGTGACAATGAGGATGGAAATCAAGGACAGAAAGGGCTTTGAAGTGCTCCCTTATTCCTGGGAGTCTGGATGTTCATAGGCATGTACTGGTCTAGAGAAGAAAGATGTGAGAACACCTAAGATCTGGCTTCTGCCTGACCATGAAGTTCTGAACAAGCAGGAAATGAAGGCCGTGGTAGAACTGCCTCTCTAACCATTATGTATTTGCTACTATAAACCCAGACAAGTCCCTTGTTAAAGTACAGTAAGTTAAATCCTGCAAATCAATCATGCAACCACACAGAAATGGCAAATGCCACTTACAATAAGGAGTATAGACTTTATAGAGTTAACTCTGAAGAATCATTAAGTACAAAGACTATCAGCAGCATCAACAGTAAAGCCAAGACACCTTGTGGAAGTAGGTAACTTTTTTAGACTGAACACTTTATATTATTTAAAATTCAGTTTTACGGATCTATGATGTATGAAAAAATGTGATGACCTGCACACAGGAATAAGAATCTAGCTTTGTAACCTGACAAAAACTGGATGAAATCTTACAAACCTGAAACCAAATCACATCTGGGATTCATTTCCTAAAATGCAACAATAGATTTGATTAATAATCACTAATTGAATGGGGTTTTAGTAATATGGCTGTTGTCTTTTAAGTTGTGTATCCTTTTGCTATAAAAAGTTTATAACCAGAGACCAGGCTATGCACTGGGGTATTGTGATACAATAAATGTATTTGACTCTGTCTTTTGGCATACAGTTCTTAAAATCCTTAGAATTCTCAAAGCAGTGACATCTCTGTGTGATCACCTCACTTCTTTATATGATTTATTTCTGAGACATTAAAGACAATGTCTGAGCTTATTATAGCATATGCACAATGTTTAGAGATGCCACTCTACTATAGTCTTAACTTTCTACTTGTTTACAACCTCATGGGCAGACCACAGGTCTCACACCCTTCTCACATAACCCAGTGCATACATGTGAGCACCTAGGTGCTCAGGAATACACTGGAGTGCTTCAAACCCTTTCTGAATATTTCTATTCTTGGTGTCAATTTTTTTGGGGACAGGATGTCTCTGTAGCCCCAGCTGGCCTGCAACTGTTATGTTGACCAGACTGGTCTTGATCTCAGAGAAATCTGCCTGACTCTGCCACTGTGGTGCTGGGATTATAGGTGTGGGAGGACCACACCCAGTTAAGTGGTTTTTTTTGTTTGTTTGTTTGTTTTTTTGTTTTTTTTTTTTTTTGAGCAGCTTCTTTTTTGCTTGTATTCCCACCTCAAGCAGTTGGGGTTTGTCTAGAGAGCTCTAAGCTATAGTAGAGTGGCATCTCTTTTCTTCTGGTTTCTCATTGGTGAATCATATTCTACTTGTGAATTTATTTGATTTGCTTAAGAGTGAAGACAAGCAGCGAGTCCTCAGACAAATAGAATTCCTCCTGCGTTGAGCTTCTAGAGAGCTCTAAGCTATGCTGGTGCTGTGCTTCTGGGTTTACAAACTGTTGGCTTTCTTGTCCACTACAGAAATTTTAAAGGACCCTCACAGCAAGGAATATAGGCTTTGTAAGCTACTGGAATTACTGGTGCCTGGAGCCCCAGCTCCATTTAGATATGCTCAAGATGGGGTTGGTTTCCAAGGGAACCAGACATATGATTATAGGTTTGGAACTTTTAGACATATACCTACCTCTTATAGGGAGTAGAGAAAGGGTAGGCTTGGGTTAATCAAGAGTGGACAATGGACAAGCCTGATGAGCAAGTAAGAACCCCACCCATTCATTTACCATCTTTCCCCTCTCAGGGACTAGATACAAAGTGGTCTGTTTCTACTCTGGGCAAACTTTATGAGCTATCCAGAACCGATCCACCCTACCACAGTCTCCACACCATAGTCCTAACTGTGATTGCCAATCTTACGTATTGGACCAGACTGGGCTCACCCCTGTCCTTCCAATAAAAACCAAAAATGAGATCCTGAAAGTTAAATCACAAAAAACAAATAATATGAAAAAACAAAATTATATAATTCCACCAAATCCACAGTCCTATAGAAGTGTTCTACAATGGTAACTGCCTAGACGAACCCTAGGATACAGAGTTTAAAAGAATAGTAATAAGTATGATCAAAAAATTCAAGAACTTTAAAGAGCACAAAATGTAACACCTCTAGAATTCAAAGAGGTTAGCAATAACATCTGGACTGAAGCTCAAACAAATACAAATAGATGGCTGGATGGAATGACAAAGAAAATTCAAGACTCGAAGAGTGAATTCATGAAAAGTTGAAACAAGATGGAATTGAAAGTTCAATAATTAAGGGCTGGAGAGATGGCTCAGCAGTTAAGAGCACCCCATGCTCTTGCAGAGGACCCAGGTTTGATTCCCAGCACCCACATGACAGCTAAGAACCATCCCTGACTCCAGTTCCAGGGGATTTGACAGTCTTCTCACCTCTGCGGGCATTGCATGACATAGGTACACCTACCTTCATGCAGGCAGTACATTCATATACATAAAATAAAAAAGAAAATAGTAAAAAAGAAAATCTCAATAATTCGGTTAGAAAAAGAGGAAAAATCTTACCAGTAGAATGAATCAAGTGGAAACCATAATATCAAGGCTTGAAGATAAAGTAGGAGAACTGAACTTTTCAAATAAAGAATATAAAAATTAATAATAAAAATAGGAATGGAACACGTAGGAGACATAGGCTGCCATGAAAAGACCAAATCTATGCATCATAGGCATAGAGGATGAAAAAGATGCTGAGGTCAATGGCATTAGAAGAAAACTTCCCTAAATTAAGGAAAGACATACCCATAGAGATACAAAGAATACAGAAAACAAAATAGACAAGATCAGAAAAGAAACTTCCCATGGTATGTCACAGTAAAATCAGTAAATATGCAGTATAAAGAGAGGGTACTCCAAGCGGCAAGAAGAAACAAGTTACGCTTTACAGAAAACTTGTCAGAATCAAAGCTGAATTTTCAGTGCAGACATTAAAAGCCAGAAGAGCCTGGAACAATATATTCCAAGTTCTACATGACCACAGGTACCAACCCAGACTATTTTACCCAGGAAACAGTCTATTAAAGTTGAAGGAGAAAGAAAAATCTTCCATAATATAAATAGGCTGAAAGAAATCATATCTACCTAACCAACTTTAGAAAGAATACTTAAAGAATACAAAGACTGAAGACTGAATCATACCCAAAAAGATAACAAATTAAACTATAATTACAGAAACACAGAGCAAGATTAAGAACACAATGAGAAAATAACAGTAATCAATGCATGTCTTTAAACAACAATTGCCTCAACTCCCCAATCAAAAGACACAGGCTAGTTGAATGGACTAAGAAAAAAAAAACAAACCTTTTTGTTGTCTGCAAGAAACTTTCCTTAACTTCAAGAACATGCATCACATTAGTGTGAAAGGATGGAAAAAATTATTTCAAGAAAATGGCACAAAGAAATAAGTAAGCACAGCTATCCTAATATCTGACAAACTAGACTTCAAACTAAAAAATTTCAAAAGAGATAAAGAAGATCATTTTATTCTGATTAGGGGAACAGTCAACCAAGAAGATAATATAATCATAAACATATATGCACCAAACTGTGATGCACCCAACTTCAAAAAAGAGTACTACTGGACTTCATGACACATATTAACCCCAACTCAGTAATAATAAGTGACTTTAATATCCCTCCTTCCTCAATAGGTCATCTGGAAAACAAGTAAGTAGAAAAATATCTGAATTAAATATCATAGATCAAATGAACGCAACATATCTACAGAATATTTCTCCCAAGCACCAAAAAAGGGGCATGCTAGTCAACATCCCATGGGAGTTTCTCTAATAATTGACCACATATTGGGACAAAAACCACACCTCAACTAATAGATCATTCCATGTATCATTCCATGGAGACAAGGTGTCTCTGTTATCTGACTACAGTGCAATAAAGCTTGAAACCAACTGCAAAAGAATCTCTGGTAAATATATGAACTCATGGGGATTAGACAACACACTATTGTATGACGAATGGTTTAAGGACTAAGTCAAGGAAGAAATAAATATATTCTTAGAACTAAATGTAAATGGAAACAGAACACAACAAAACATCTAGGATGCACTAAAATCAGTCCTAAGAGGGAAGTTTATAGCTCTAAGCACCTACTTCAGAATCTGAAGAAGCACGAACATATGTCTTAATGATACAACTCAAGAATCTGGAAAAACAAGAACAAACCAAACTCAAACCAGCAGACAAGAAGAAATTATAAAAGTCAGAGCAGAAATAAAAGAAATAGAAATAAAGAAAACATATAGATAGAATAGATACAATAAAAGAATCTGTAAATCTGAGAGCTGGCTCTGAAATGATAAATGAGACAGACGGAATATCAGCTCAGCTAACCAAAGGAAAGGGTGAACACACCCAAATCAACAAAACCAGATACAGAAAGCAAAACATTAAAACAGATATTAACATAATCCAGAAGATATGGGGATTACTTAAAAGTTATATTCTGTTAAATTAGAAAGTCTAAAAAAATGATTTTGGGTATTTCTAGAGTCAAACCACCAAAGTTAAGAGATCAACAACTTAAGAGATCAACAACTTAAGAAGACCTAAAATAAATAAAGAAATTGAAACATTTAATACAAAGACTCCTGACCAATAAAAGCCCAGGTTCAGATGAATTCAGAGCAGAATTTTACCAGACCTTCAAAGAAGAGCTACAAATGATATTGCTTAAATTATTCAAAAGGATAGAAACAGAGGGAGAACTCCCAAGCTCTTTCTCCAAAGACAGGGTGATTCTAATATCACAACCAGGCAAAGACATACACACAAAAGAAAACTACAGGCCAATTTACCTAATAAACATAGATTCAAAACTCCTCAGCAAAATCTTCACAGACTGCATACAGACGCCAATTGAAAGATCATCTACCATGATCAGGTGACTTTATTCCAGAGTTGCAGGGATGGTTCAATATACACAAGCCAATATATGCAATGAATCATATAAATGGACTTAAAGATAAAAATCATTTGATCATCTGAGTAGATGCAGAAAAGACCTTTGAAAAAAATCCATCATTCCTTGATGATAATAGTCCTAGAGGTAACTGGACTGGAGGAAAGGAGTATATACATAGTTAAGGCTCGGTATGACAAACCCACATGTAACATCATTCTCAGTGAAGGAAAAACTGGAAGAATTCCCATTAAAGTCAGGAATGGGACAAGGCTGTCCACTCTGGTATGTGTTCTTTCAGAAGCCTACTGAAAAATACGCGTATAATTTATATGTGAGGGCATGTATAGTTGAAGGCTATATAACAAATCACAGTGCCAGACAGGGTAAACCTTCTTTTGAGTTGTTGCTCAGGGTAAGACCAAGAGACCCCAGAATAATATAGGCTATTGCAACAACCCTGGATTGTCTCCCAGAGCTTAAAGATAAGACCCTATTGCTGAGACACAATGTACTTTGGACATAGGACTTGGAGGAATTAAGCTGTACCTGACCTGGAAGCCTCCTTCTAGAAGATGAGGTTCTGTAATATCAGATGGTACTATGTAACCTTCCAAGAGATAAAAACCAATCAACAGTCTCATCTAGCTCTAAAGACTAGGAACCATAATAAAGACTCACGTAGAAAAGTATCTTTTTTGGTGTGGTAGTGATTCTTTTATCTTGGGGGTAATAAACAGCTGTCTAATTGGATGTAAGGCCCATTCAATAGGAGGGAATTCATGCATGGTAGCATAAACATAGCCAAGTACACATGCATGGTTGGAAGGGGTCATAGACCTCGAGAAGAATCTATGACTTATACTTTCCTAGTAAAATGTAGGAAATGTGATTTCTTAGTATATTCTAAATTTGTATCCTTCCATCCGTGGATGAATGTAGCTCTCCTCACTCATCAAAGAAGATTGTTTTTGCAACAGATGGAGACAATTACAAAATTCCACAACTGATAAAAGTAGAGAGAATAAATGACTGTGAGGGGTCCAGCCCTAACTGATATGTGTAGAATGCAGCTTGTGCATTTAAGGCTCAAGGAACACTGGGAGAAGGGAGCAGAAAGAGTCCAAGAGCCAGAGAAACAAGACACTCGCTGCTCATTGATGCACTCTAGGTGTGATAGGGAAACGGCACCAATGAAATCTCCACAGTATATGTGTTAGTTTCTTTTATGCTGATGTGATAAAACACCGTGACCAAGAGAACTTTTAAAAGGAAGAGTTTACTTGAAATTATGGTTTCAGAAGAATCGGAGTCCATCGTGGTGGGAAGACATGGTGGGAGGCAGTGCCTGGAATAGACAGGAGTGCTTACATCTTCAAGCAGGCACAGGAAGCAACTGGAAATCTGGCAAAGTTTAAGAACTCTCAAGGCCCACCCCCTAGTGACGATTTCCTCCAGCAAGTTTACATCTCCTAAAACCTCTGCGAACAGTGCCATCAACTAGAGACCAAGTGTTCGAATACATGGAGCCTATGGGAGCATTTGCATTCAAACCACCACGGTACGATAGTGTAACGAGACCTATATAATGACAAAACCAGTTGACATACCAAGGTGGACTGGGGAATTTTCATGGGGTCCCACCTCAAGATGAAGAGCTATAGGTAATCAGTGGATGCTGAGGGAGAATCAATTTTTTTCCCAAGGTCTAGTTCCCTGAGAGTTTGTCTAATCCCAAATGAACAATCCTAAACATAGGTGCACAGGAGTACTACTGAATGGACCCAATGCATTAAATACATGCGGATTTATAAATGTATGTATGCATATGTATCAATAATAAAAAAATAAAATAAAAATAATAAAGAAGCAGACATGAAATTTTGAGGAGGGGGCTTGGGAGAATATGCGGGGCTCTGGGGGGGGGTGGAAATAGTGTTAATATAATACTCATGTATGAAACTCTCAAAAAATAACTAAATAAAAAATACAGAAGAAAAGCTTGGACAATGTTTTAATTAATATATTTCATGTAATGAAGTCTCCCTAACTACTGGACAGTCTTCAGAGTAGTCTCTCATATGGATCATTCTGGAGAGTTCCAGATATCTCTACACATGGATGATTCTAAATGATGATGTTATACTCTGCACTCTACAGTGGACCAGAATGCTTCATATTTTCTCAATGTTTCCTATTATGTTTTGTGTTACTTACTTTTGACTATTCATCACTTTATATTTTATTTTCATTAATTAACTTTTAATAAATGTCCATCTTCAATGTTTTATGTGATTTTCTCTATTTTTAAGAAACCTAAATAGGGGATCATAGGACCCTTTCTTCATAGGTGGACATTAGACGCACAGATACTCACCAGAGGCTTGCAGTTGGTAAAAGAAGTAGAGGAAAGTCTTGTGGGACTACGTTCTGAAACTGTGGGATCAGATATTATATGCAGGTACAGGAAAATGGCACAAAATATAGGAAGGGAGTTGATGCCCACAGGATAAATAGGTGTTGAGTAGAGAAATAACCATAAGTATTCTGATTTTGCAAGTAGAAAGAGAAGAGCCTCATCAGAGATGGGGGGCTTCTGATCACTGATAGCGGTATGATAGCGGTATTCGCTTCAGAAACGACAGAACTCAGGACATGTGAGATGTCATATTCAAAGCTGGAAGAAAAATCTAACAAGTAAGAATTGTGTGTAGATATGTGTGTGTGTGTATCTGTGTGCATGTCTATGTGTATATGTGTGTGAGTATGAATATGGAGCCCAGAGGTTAACTTCAGAATGCCATCTACCAGTCTTTTGAAACAGTCTTGGCCTAGCACTCCTAAATTAGGTTAGATTGTCTGTCTAGAAAACTCTGGAGATCTGCCTGCTTAGCCTTCTCAGTTCTGGGACAAAACGATGCACAACCACACCCAACTATTTGGTATGGGTTCTGGAGACTGAACTCAGATTTTCAGGATTCTTAGGCAAGCACTTTACCATCAGACCTACCTTCTAGTTCCGCTGCAAGGAATTCTATATCCAGAAGATATGTTTTAAAAAATAAAGGCACTTAATAAAACCTATTTAAATACAAACTTCTATCAAACACTCTTTACAAGAAATGCTAAGTGGACTACTTCAAGCTGGAAAGTCAGAGATGAGCCTATAACAGTAACCTGTGTGAAAAGTATAGACCACCTATGGAAGTAACTACAAAGAGAAATGTGAAAGGGGCTAGAGATGTAGCTCAACTGGCACAATGCTTGCCTAGCATGGTCGGAGTACTCAGACTGATCCTCAGCACCACATAAACTGAGCATGGTGGTGCACACATATAATCCAATACTTGGAAGTGGAATCAGGAAGATTAGAAGTTCCTGTGAGACAGGTTTATTGAAGTGGAAGTGGGGAAAACGGAGAGTGGGAACTATGTTAACTGGAGGGAATAGGAAGTGATATACAGAGGGGAGGGAGAGATGAAAGATAAATAATGCTTAGTATGTGTATAGCTGAAGGTGGTGTAACAGGAACACAGTGCTAGGCAAGAAAAATCTTTTAAGTTGTTGGTCAAGATAGTTCAAGGGACTCCCAAAATAAAACTATTACCACAGCCCTTGATTCCTCCCAGTGTTGCTGAAGACATCACACACTTTGGAATTAGAACTTGGAGCAATGGAGCTGGGACTGACCTGAAAGCATTTTCCCCAAGGACTAGCTCTCAAAAACTGCCAAGGGAGAAAATCATTTAATGATCCCGTCTAGCTGTAATGTCTATGAACCACAAAATTACTATCCCGGCAAATAATATCTATTGGTGCAGTAGTGGCACGTGTTTCGTGAGGGTAACCTACAGCTGTTTAATTGGACTTAAGGGCCACTCAATGGGAAGGAACTCATGTGTGGTACTGTAAGTATAGCCAAATACACATGGCTTAAAATGGCATAGATCCTAGAGAAAGAAACCTACTTCTGTCATACCCCTAGATGAATATAATTTCTTCCTATATTCTGAATACATATCTTTATATTTATAAACCTTCCCTCTCTCATCAGAGAAGCTTCTTTTTGCAATGGATGGGGTCAGTTACAAAGTGCCACAACTGACCAATTCGAGACATTGTGTGTGATTTGTCTAGCTCCAATAGACACCTCTACAATGCAATCTTTACACCTAAGGCTCAGGGAACAGGGAGTAGAAGGAATATTAACACATCTCTCAACTCTCACCAGTGAAGCTTCCTCATGCAAGAGATGGTGATTAACCCAGAAGGTCACAACTGGCCAAGTGTAGAGAATAAGACTGCAGAGTGCTTATTCCTGAAGAGGATACATATATCAAACTTCTACCACCCAAGACTCAGGGATCATCACAGAAGTGTTGAAAAGATTGTAAGAGCCAGAAATTATGGAGAGCTATAAGGAAACAGCTTTTCCAGACAGCTAAAAATTTACTCATCTGAACTCATAGAAATGATTAAAATGTGCATAAGACCCACAGGAGTTCAAGCTGGGCAAAATCCCAGCATAGAGGTGGGGAAGTGGGTAAGAAGCCCCCACCTTAGCTGAGGAGCTATTGGCAACTGATCACTGCTGGGAGAGGAGGAGTTGGCTTTCTTTAAAGGTGTGACACTAGATAGGTTAACCAGGCTCCAGTGGATGGACACATCCCAAAGGACATTTAGCAACACAAATTTGAGTCAGTACATCTTGATATATATGACAGAATACATGAAATTTGGAGAGGGCTTTAATAGGTGTGCAAAGAGGGGAGGTGATCTAAATGTGATCAAAATATATTGTATGAAATTCACTAAAATTCATTAAAAACACTAAGAGAATAAAAAGTTCTATGCCATCCTTTGCTACACAGTGAGTCTGAGGGCTGGGCTCCATGAGTCCCTGTCTCAACATAACCGAAAACAAAACAACAAACAAAGTAGGCACGTGACGTTTTCTCCATTTCAAAGAAATGACAAATATCTTTTTATTGCATCATCATAATGTAAATAGAAAAAATTTTATTTTTCACATAGATATTTTACACTGATATTATGATTTGCAAACTGCACATAAAACCTACTGAAGCTTGAATTGTGTGCCTGGCCAAAGAAAACATGATTTTTCAAAGAAAAACCTGTTTCAAGGGCTCACTAAGCTTTCTAAACATCAAAACAGCACTCGAAGAAAAGCATTTATTCTGATTTGTGTAAATGACTAGAAATGAAAACTTTCGCTTTCTTCTGACTAGGAATTAAAAAACTCCAAAGGAAGGGGAACAGAGTTGGGAGTGTTATTTAAGCAGGCTTTTACATTCATGTTAGGACCTATGACGAGACAAAGGAGAATGAAAAGTTTCCTATTTTTTTAAATCTTTAACATATAAATGTTTGGAGGCCAACAATACAGGTTAGCAGGTGATTTCTTCTAAGCCAGAAGACTTAAGCTTCACGCCCATATAGTGGAAGGAGAGAACTGACACCACAAGTTGTCAGCTAACCTCACATGTTCACCATGGCATGTCCATGTCCACACATATGCTCTTATGCATATAAAATAAATATTGATGTGCAAATATTGGTGAATATTGGTATGGTTTCCAGTTATTTAAAAGATAAGACCAAATTTCAAAGTATTTTATCATTTTTTGAGAAATGAGGAGTTTCAACATTGAACATGAGCATGACTTAGAACAAAGATAAACCACTATGATCTGTGTGTTCACCACAGAGGTGCCGTAAGTGGTGGAGATATGGCACATAAATGTAATTTTTCTAAACATACATATAAAGTGTAAGATGACATGCAGAGTTCCATCAAAAAGAAAATGGACTTTCTAATACCATTCTATTCTAAAAACACAGTGTTAGAAAAAAATCACATTTATTATTCAATTACACATTACGATTTGACCTTTTCCTATGACTGAATAAGAAAATAAAATGCTTTAGTGACTTTACCCTATCAGTTTGTTGTCCTGATTCTACAAAAATCTGAATTAGATTTTCTAAGCTTCCTTTATTATGATCCCTGGAACAATCTGTCTGTAACTGTTGAATGAATTATGACAATATCTGACATGATGTCTTGTCAGAATAGCTGTAATATGATTCAAGAATGTCTGTCTTATACTAGTTTTTGTATAAATGTGATAAAAGGGAAGCTGCATGTTGAAAATCATCAAAAACAACTTGGGCTGCACAAACACCTGTGTTATAATAAGAATTGGAACTGCTTCAAACTGGGTAATTCAGGAGGGGAAACAATGTTCTTGCATCTGGAGAAATGCAACATAATTATCTATTAAGTATATTTGTGTTTAACATTGGTAAAATCTTAACCTGTGGATATTCCACACATTGAATGCATGGAATATACTGTTCTGTCAGTATGTGGTGGTGGCAGAGTATGTGACTCCAAGTCACTCTTCTCCAGTATTCCCAAACTATTCTGAGGCAAAATCAGTGAGAGAAGCTGTACAACTGGACACAAACACAAATAGCCATTCTTGTGACTTTAGGGTGTGGTGTGGTATTCCCTTATGTTTGTATTTGCCTTATTGGTAATCCTCAACCAAATTAATACGGCGTGCACCTGATCTTCAGGCAGACTTTATGCATCTGATTATGTTGTGTCCCTGGCATCCAGTATCAACAACACTTCGTCCTTGGGGAATCTGTGAAAATTTGAAGACAGAGTATTCTAAGAAATTAACTTTAATTGTTAAGGAAAAATAAACCTGGTTTTGATGCAGCAAGGATTACATAAATTAAAAGATACGGTTTTCCAATTCCATATTTTTATGATTATATAGCTAGACTTTTCATACTTATATGCATTAAGACCCCCCAGAAATATAATATGTGTGTGTGCTGGTATGTTTAATTTCCTTAATAGGAGATGAACTAGGCAAAGAAAATATTAGCCAGATGCAAATAAAGGGTGTTTTGGGAACTGGATAGCTTATTACCTTAATAAGCTACTGTGAGCAGAAAGTCTTATTTGTTAGCGTTATGTGGCCAGAATCTACTCATTTTATACCTAAGCATGCGGCTAAGAGTACCATTAATCATGTAGTGTTAAGTGAACATAAACTCAGTACCTTCAAGAATGAAAAATGAAGAGCAGCTACCTTACATTTCAATGACAACAATGACTTTTAAGAAGAAAAATCACTAGAAAGAAAGCTGTTGCATGTGGCACACTGGGATTCACAATATGAAGCAATTAAGAGAGCTAAATTAAGTCAACTTTGTTAGCCTGCCAGAGCGAAGGAGTCCTCTACTTGAAAAATCTAGCTATTATTAAACCAGGCAATGAGCTGTCTGTGTTCCTAGTTTTGTTCTCACAATGCAGGTGACTTGGGAGATGGAAAGATTTATTTGGAGAGTCTTTAAGGTGACATTTAAATCCTTTAATATAATTAGGTAGCAACACACCCCAGCTGCTTAAATATTAGAGGTTAAAATCAATGGAAACATCTATTTGTGTATTTTAGAGTTAACTTTTTCCCTACATCTTTCTGTCCTGTACTATCAGCATATTAAGGGGATATTAATATTAGATAAATCTTTGACTGCTTTCGTTCATTAAGAAAATTAAACCCTCAAAACTATATGATTAATTCATTCTTCTATCACTATTACTATACACTGTTGAAAGGGGGAAAGTGTCGAATAATTGGGCTTTTTTAAAACTGTATGTGTGTGTTTGTGTATGATACACATCCACGTGTGTTGTGTGTGTTTTGTGTGTGTGTGCGTGTGCACGTGTCTGTGTTCTTGTATGTCAGTTCAGAGGACAACTTCAGGTCTTCAGTAGTTGGTCCTCATCTTCCACCTTGTAGAGACAGAGTCTTCTGCTTTTCGTCTCTGCACATCAGGCCAGCAGACTCAGGAGCATCTGGATAGTCTCCTGTTTCTACATCCGATCTCCCCACAAGAGCACTGGGATTTCAGAAGCACACACAGCTGGCTTTTCATTGGTTCTGGGGATCTGAACTTAATTCCTCATGTTTGCACAGGAAGCATTTTATCCACTGAAGGATCGCCCTGCCTGGGATTTTTTTTTTTTATTAAATGCAAATTTTGGGGGTAATTTGTTTTGTTCTTTGCATTTGCTTCAGTCACAGAAGGAAAAAAAAAAGATCCCCAGAAGATACTAAATCTTAATTTTATATGATTATGCAAAATCACATTATCCTAACAATAATAGAAGAAACTGATTACAAAGATAACTTTTTTTATTGTAATAAAAGGAAACATTTAAAATCTAATTAAAAGAAAATTAAATACTCCAGGGGTTTGGCACCAAATTTTCCTAGCAGAGGAAACAAAATATGTCTGACTTTCTCCTTAAAACAGAATGATTCTAAAGAGTTTTGGTATTTACTTTCTTCTATTTAGACAGGAGACTTATGTGCATGAAAAACACACATAGAATATTATTGAGAAAAAAATGCAAACTGTAACTGAGAGAGCCCTCCATAATTTTAATTAATTACATGAGATAAAGGAAAACAGCTGAAATTAATTTTGATGATAAGGTTTATTTAAATCATATGCAAACATTTTAATAAACATTCAATGTGAAAACCTATTGAGATATTTTACTTTAATTTTTTGTTCATTAAATTTGTTTTTCAACAATTTCATACATGTATATAATGTATCCTCTCTTTTTGAAGATTTATTTCAATTTTTTAATTTGTGTGTATGTGTGTGTGTGTGTGTGTGTGTGTGTGTGTGTGTGTGTGTGTGACTGAGTGGCTATTGTGCCTGATTGCAGAGTCCACGGAAGCAAGGAGAGTGTAAAAGATCATCTGGAACGGGAGCTACAGGCAGTTGTAAGCTGTCCAACATGAGTGCTTGGAACTGGACTTAAGTCCTCTGCAAGAGCTGCAAGGGCTCTTAACCACTGAACCGTCTCTCCAGCCCTGTTGTGAATTCTCTTAGCTCTCACCCCACCTTCTCTATTGTGTATTGTAGCTTTTGAGTCCACCTCAAGTTGTTTCCATTTCTATACCTGTTTCCACTCAGGATGAGCACCTACCCTATTCAGTAGGACAGCCACCTAGAATAGTGACACTAAGTTTGTCTGAAATTGATGCTAAATGGGCCTGCCCATTCCACTGGACAAATCACTTATACCTTTGTTTTGCTATTTATCAAAATTCACATTGCATTTCCAGTTTTCAGCTGTAAATGATTAATTCCATCTCCCAGTATTTACGACAATGAAACTTTGGAAAATCTTCAGGTTTAATCTGTAATAATCTGGGAAATGAACAGTTTTTTCCAAACATTAAGATTGTCATTGTAACTCATCTTGCAAGGCTGGAGGTTTTAACTATATTAAGGATAAAGCTATTTAGTCTTTAGAAAACTTTCAGACCCACAATCTTCTTCTTGAAAACAATACTGAGATTTTGTGAGAATCTACCATGCAAAGGGAAAAATGTTCTCTAAGTTTGGGGTCTGCAGACAGTTATTACTTAGGATTGTATTTGGAAATATTTTCAGGGAGCAGGCAGAAGTGACACAGCAAAGGACATGAAGGATGCATTGAGACACTCCTTCCAGGATGCCGCAGTACAGACCACCTACCTGGGCTTTGAACTGCATGACGAATAGAATGCAGTTTGAATGCATTTTCTATGCATCCAAAGGGGGACATGAACCTGGGCAACATGTTTGACTAGAATGAGTCTGTGTAAGACTGATCTGAGAATCTCAGCTGGCACACAATTGTGCTGCTAAAGAGAAGACGTTCACTGTAGAGGGCCTCATATGAACAGGGAATTGAAAGAGCTAATGGTATAGTCTCTGGCTTCATACACAATTTAATTACTAGTTTTCTGGCTAAATCTAGAGAAATAATGTGTAACGTGATGACTATAGATTATATAAGTGGATCATATTTTGACAATGTTCATGTATATCTATATATATATACACCTAAGCATCACATTGAATATCATATATATGTATATATAATATCATACATATACTTTTAATGTGTGTTTGCATGTTTGTATGTATGCATGTGTGCATGTGAAAGTAGTATATATATGCATGTAGAGGCCAGAAGGCAGCCTAGCATGTCATTCCATAAGTCCACCCAACTTGATTTATGAGCAGAGTCTCTCACTTTTTCCTGTAACTTGCCGGCTAGGATTGCTGACCAGTGAGTCCTAGGGATCCACCTGTCTCTACCTCTCAAGTCCTGAGGTTACAACCACGTGATATCACACACGGCATTTAAAAAATATTTTATTATTTTTATTTTATGTAATTGAGTGTATTTCCTGCATGTATGTGAGTGCACCTGTGTCGTGCAATGCCACGGAGGTCAGAAGAGGGTTTCGGATTTCCCTGGAACTGGAGTTAAAGATGGTTAGTAGCTGCCATGTGGGTGCTGGGACTTGAACCTGGGTCCTCTGCAAAAGCAATCAGTGCTCTTAACCGTTCAGCCATCTCTCCAGTCCCCACACATGGCATTTTTAATATGGGTTCCAGAGACTGAATCCTTGTGCTTATATGGCAAACCCTTTAACAACTGACCCATCTCCTCAGCCCAGTTTTAAAACATGAATTGTACAGTGCAGTGGGGTAATCAGGTAACCACTCTGGTGGAAGTTTTAGCTCCTGTGAGAAACAAAATGTCATTACTGGGCACACCTGTAGCACTATGGCAAGTGGCAGTGTACAGACACTGATGAACATTCTCATACAGTGGGAACAAGCAGGGTCCCATCGTACTTGAGTGTGGGTGGGCACAGTGCCATTTCTGATCTAGCAACTCACCACAGGCTCGAGAACTACCTTCTAAACACTCACCCCCATGAGCATAGTAGTTCTCCTTCCCTCTACAGAGAATGCCTATGTGAAATTTTAGAATGTTCTCTTTGAACTATAAATATAAGCACAAAATAATTTGAACTTATTTTTGATCAGAGACTTTACTAATTGATAATGTAAGTTTTCTTGCAAGTGAAGGGGATCACTTTAATTAAAACAAAGCTGTAATGGAAGACATTTGAGTGTAAAGAATTTCATTTAATCTCAATGTTATGCATCGTTTTTCATTTCTCATGTTAGCTAAGAATTGAAGAATTTATTTCTAGGAACTAGAGCAAGAATTTATCTGTTCACTAGTCAGATTTCGATGAGTAAGTTACTTCAAAACTTGACGACTCTTCTTCATTTATGTGACAAATAACTTTATTATAGCTTTTTGCCATTCAAAGCAAAATATTAAAGAGTTTTCTTGCTGTCAAATTTGCTCTACAAAGATGTGTTTATATATAGTTTGCAATTTCTTGGCTCATGGGAATTACTTAGCATGATAAAATATTTTTCTTGGAAATACATTAGTATGAGAAGCACATCACAGTTTCCTCTTGTAATATATATGACATATTAAATTTTTTCTTCCAAAGTAATAAAAATCAATATTTGATACTATGATTTGAATATGAAATATCCCTCACAGGCTCATGTTGTTGAATGCATGGTACCTTTGTGACACTGTCTTTAAAGGTGGTGAAATAGTAAGGATGCTTGCTGCAGGTAATAGATCCTTGAGGGTGTGAACTTGCGGCTACACCATATCCTAATCCTTTTTCATGTCTGTGTTTGCTTCCTGGTGGCCCTGAAGTGAAGAATCTCCATGACTGCATTCCTCAACTGCCACTTCAGTCCAGCATCAATGGAGCTAAAGTCTATAGACCAAAACCTCTGAAACTGAGTCAAAATATATCTTTCTGTCCCTTATGTTACATTCAGATATTTGGCCACACTAACGGAATATCTAACACACATGCTTTAAAAACTTCTTTTGAAGATAATGGTTTATTTTTTATATTCATTTTACAAATATTCAAATATTTAGTGAGTGAGACTGTGAAGTAAAGAAAGTACATCTGTTAGCTTCTAAACTGACATATATGTAGAGTGTTGTTTATCAAATCATATAACATATGGAAGTGCTACATGCATGCAAAAAACATGAAGAGGTTACTATGAAGGTTAAACCAAATGTTAAAATAGCAGTAAGGTGTCTTTCGGTGAAGTTCGTGGATTGGAGTCTAATCAGCCTATCTAGTATCACTCCCTTGAAGAAGATGTACTCTCCCTCATCACAGAGTAATCATTTGTCAATAGTTCCTTGCCTAGGGTTGGGGCCTGCTGCCCATTGCCCCGATTCTACGCCAGGCTTATTGAGTAGCATGGGTCTGGTACATGCTGTCAGCATTGCCTCAAGTACAAATGAGCAAGTCTTGAATGGCCTGAAAGTCTCTCTTTCCTTAGGTTCATGCAGCAACCCTGGTTTTTACAATTCCCTCTTGTCCCTGCAATTGTCCCTGAACTGTGAGTGGGTGAGGTTTAATATAGGAGTGCTATCCAGGGACAGACACTCTGCAGTCTTTTATTCTCTAAAATGTAGCCAGTTGTGACCTTCTGTGTGCAACGAACTCTGTTTTATGAGGACGTTTCTCTCATTAGAGTTGAGGGAGGTATGAGTGTTCTCTCTACTCCCCGTTCCACCAGGTTCCATGAGCCTGAGGAATAGAAGTTTCATTGTAAATGTGTCTCTTAGAACTGGGTATCTCTCAGACATACATTGTGTGTGACCAGTTGTAGGACTCTGTAATAGCTTCCGTGTGTTACAAAAAAAGCTTCTTTGATTAGTGGTGTTTGGCACTTGTGTCTGTACGTACAAGGATCCATATTTAGCATACAGTAATAAATTTCATTTGTCTAGAGATATGACAGAGATAGGGTTTTCTCTAGGATCTAGGACCTCTCCACGTGTGCATTTGGTTTTATTTACAGTGCCACGCTTGAGGACCCAGATGGAATCTGATGGGAGAGGCTGGCAAGGAGGGTGGAGCAGGTCTAAATTTAGTTAAGATGTAATATATGAAATGACCCAAAACTCAATAAAAATATTAAAAATGAAAAACAATGACCTGGAGGTAATTTACCAACTGAGCTATTGTCTCCTCTGTATAATGTTCATCAATGACCCTGGTACTGTTATGGTAACATTAAATTTAATAACCTGTGTAAATCTCTTAACCCATTTGAAAAAA
>NW_008340646.1:42950-66384 GCF_000622305.1 Nannospalax galili
AAAAAGAGTTTATGTAGTGGCCTCTCGAGGGATTCACCACAGAATTGGTACATTTGTGTAAACAATAAGATTCTCTTCCCTGTGGGAAAGTCTTGCTTATAACAACATGGCAAATTGGAAAGAATACTTCATTTTTTGCCACTTTTTGGTACATATAGCTCAGTCTTCCTGGCATATTCTTTCTGAAGACTCCCCTTGCTGCTTGGTTGAAGTGTGAGAATCTATACTGGAAAATTCTAGTGTCAAAAGCTGACCTCTATGAAGTGCATAAAGGTGTGATTGCTGGAGTACAGAACTTTCTGACAATAGCCTTCAGTGTTGCAGTCATATGGGATAAGCTTCCCAACCACCTAAGTGAGTGTGGAAGTGGAGTCCTTCAATATATCCTGAAAAGGAGATCACAGCCCAGCTTCCAACCTCCAGTGCTGTCCTGGGTGAACCTGAGCACAAGCTCCAACAGTCTCTGCTTACACTCACAACTTAAAAACACAGTGAGTGACAAATGTGTGTTGTTTTGAAGTTCTACATTTGGTGAGTAACCAGTGATGGAACAAAAGAAATTGAATATATTTCCTGGTAACTCTGTGAATTTTCTGTAAATGCTAAGTATTTTATTATTCAGACAGTAAGAACACTGAAAATCTAAGTTACCATTCAAGATACATGGACCCTAGTAAACAAGAGAAAAAGAAAATGTATGAAATATGGTAAAGACCACAATTTTGTTATTGATTGTATTTATGGATCATTCTAGGTAGCAGAGAAGAAAATTCAAAGGTAGTCACTCATAGATGCCTCTAAAATTAAATACTGTCTCGGCTTCAAGAATGTCTATGGCAAACCTTTTTCTTCGATTTTTCTTGAATTTGTCAATGAATTCAAACCCTCAGAAAGAAGTGTATTCACAGAGAGTTGTTGACTCTCCCTCCTGTGAACATATATATCAACTGAAAGGATGCTGAGAAACTGAATTTTACAAATTTATTGTAAATAAATGTATTGCAGGATCATACGCAGTTTCCTGATGAGGTTCATTGATTTTTTTTTCAAAATATTTTTTATGTGTTTGAGTATTATGCCTGTGTGTAAATACACTCGTGTCATATAGTGCCCACAGAAGAGAGAAGAGGGAGTCAGATTTCCTGGAACTGGAGTTACAGATGGTTGTTAGCTGCCATATGGGTTCTGGGAGTCAAACCAGGGATTTCTGCAAGAACAGTCAGTGCTCTTAACCACTGAACCATCTCTCCAGTCCCTTAAAGCTATTTATTATTTTAAATTTTATTTTGTGTGTGTGAGTATTATGCCCACCTTATGTGTGTATGTATGTGCATCTGTGTCATACAGCGCCCATGAAGGTCAGAAGAGGGTGACCAATCCTTTGGACCTGGAGTTATGGACAGCTGTTAGCTGCCATGTGGGTGCTGGAAACTGAACCTAGGTTTTCTGCAAGTGCAGTCAGTGATCTTAACCACTGAGCCATCTTTCCAGCCTGGTCCCTTGGTTCTTGTTTTGTACAGCCCCATATAGTTGGACAGTGTATTCTCAAGTTCTTAAAAATATCTGATTGTAGCTGGGCGTGGTGGCGCACACCTTTAATCCCAGCACTTGGGAGGCAGAGGCCCGAGGATTTCTGTGAGTTCGAGGCCAGCCTGGTCTACATAGTGAGTTCCAGGACAGCTGGACCTACAGGGAGACCCTGTCTCAAAAAGAAGTCCAAAAAATCTGATTATAATGTTTTCAGGTTCTCAATATCTACACAGAAATTAGTCAATGTGTTTGTTCATAGGTGATATTATCTGCATTTCTTTAGTTTTATTTAGACAAGCACATGTATAATCTACTAAATCTGAGAAATATTTGAGTCTATTCTTATGGTTAAAATTTGAATTAGAGGAATTTTTTTAATTTTTCCAGATTAGAAGGGATTATGAAATAAAACTTTATTGAAAAGGCTACAATCGCAATAGAATGAAAGGAGAATGTAGACATGCAGTTTCAAGTTTCCTTTAGGAATCTTCCAGATCTAAGCATTAGTATCCATTGAAAGCAAAGTCTACTTACTATAAGATCTTCCAGGCCTGGCATAAAGATACTCCATCTGTGTCAGTCTCCCTAAGTGGCTACATTATGCCTAACATATCATAGCTTCTGAAGATAAAATGTGGACAGCCAGAGAGCTTGTAAGATGCTGACAACCACAGCTCCTATTTGGGCAAATGCGCACTCTACCTGGTTTCAGTGGTGCTGCCATCCTATTTAGGTGCTACTGGTTCAGCAAAGATGGATTTTTCCTCCCCAGGTTTATTACTTTAATAGGTATCCACTTGAGTAACTGTGTTTCTAAAGCAATTTTGGTCATGTCATCTGACATAGTTAAAGTAAGACAGGCTGACTGGGGTCTTTTTATGTTTCTTACTATGGGTAATTGTTATTTCTACAAATGTCAAAAAGTGCCATGTTTTCATAGAGCTGTGAACAACATTGTCAATTCAAGGGCAGCAAGATGTGAAAACTGTTTCAAAACTTTATGGGTATTGATTCAGGAATGAAAAATAAGAATCCATATTTAATTCTCAGAATTATCTCCTATAAATCCAGTACTCATGGGCTTCAGATTTCTATTAAGTACTATATCTAAAGAATGGCTACAATGAGGTAGGTCTTGATACTTCTTATATAATAGAAGCCTGACCTTCTTAATTCTTCAAGAGTCTATCAGCTAGATCAAATCATAGACAGCCAAGATAGTAACCTAAATCCAACTACATTTCTAGTAGGCATTTCTGTTGAAATCTTTTTTAAAACAATCGTTTAAGGCTTTTATTAACAGGTGCTTACAATTTGTTGACTTTTTTGAAAAAAAATCAAGTTGTAAATGTTTATTACAAATTAAAAATGAAGTTCTTAAAAATCTCAACTTGACCAGATATGTAGCAATTTTAAAACCTTTAAAGGTTTACTGGGAAAAAAAAAACCAAGCTTTAAAAAAATATTTTTCATTACTACCAATCTGTAGGTAAAAATAATAGGAGCCCCATGCTGCATAAACAGTGTAAATAGTTCTAATGTATCTGGTCAATAAAGCAGGCACTTAAGGTCTTCAGCTCCAATCTTTGGTTCATTTCCTATTGCTGGAATTTCATATTCATTTCTTCCTGTTGGATGACTAAACTGGCTGATGGTAGAAATGGTAAGCAGGCATTTATTCGGCCCTACCCTGCTCCAGAGGGCATGAATTCTTAGCTGGTACATTGGCTGCTTTTTTGTCTGTCATCTTGTTGTTTAGGGTTCTCTGAGAGTCTGTGTCTTGGTTGAAATTGCGGCAATACCAAAGTCGAGATGGCTGCTGACCCTGGGACTCATCCCCTTAGGGATGAGACTGTATATTAAAGAGGGAAATTTGGGGTGGCAGTATGTTCCATAAAAACTCTAACATAGGTCAAATATTAATTGAGATTATATTCCTGTTGTGAAGTCAGGTAAAAGTTCTGACACATTGATGTGACTCAATTCTTAAATAGCCAACTACTCAATCTATAAAAATGTCCACTCTCAGTAAGACATGGGTATGTATTACTATAGGATAAAATTTAATTTCCCTCCTATCCTTGGAGATATAAAGGAAATATCCATTAGGTCTAGATGGGGAGATGGACAGAAGATTTATGCTTATGTCTGGGAAAAGATGTTATGAGCTCTCTAGGAAGCCTTTTATACCTAGAGGGAAGGTGCCCTTTTCAGGTTTGGTCACTGGTCACAGTTATCCTGTAGACCTGCCCTCTCTAGCAGCTTCCTGACATGCCCACCCATTTGTACAATTCTTTCAAGCAGCATTGGTAAGTAGATAAGTCAGGGCAAATGATGCTGAAGGCCTGACATCCCAGAATGTAATATATCAGGACACTGAAAAGAAATAAATACAGTAAGCAGAACTTTCTCTTTGGAGATGACTCCAGACTAGATCTAATCATATAAAGGAGAGTAAGACCATGTTCTGCAGTGTCTCATCTTGTCACTTCCTTACCCCATGAGTACCACATGGCCTACTGGAATATGGGCTGTGCATTGATGCAGAATTACTAAAGGCCTGTGGAGGTGACTCCATTTTTCTCCTTGTATTCTTGTTATGTGCTCATTTTGCTAATGACATTTTGATGACTCAAGTGCAACCAAAATAATAAAGAATCTCTATCAACATTACTAGATTCTTTAACTTATTCTGGATCAAATGATGACCATTTTGCAATAAAATTTTATGAGTGAAATTATGTTAAAGTGAATTGAAAGAGCCAGTTGAATTGCTAATCATGGAGAATAATTTTTTAAATTAACAGAAGGTCACTCTGTTGTTTGAAAATATCCAGTTGTCTGGACTACTCAGTCAAGTGTAAGCTAAAGAGAAAACTGACTTCATGGTGACCACAAGTCACATTCAATCATTTTCTTTCTTTTAGGCTATAAATACTGACTGTGCGCTCCTCGTATCTCAGATGTGGCTTCATTTTTGATGGGCAGGATGACTCCTGCTCATATAAAGCTCATGTTCCATCAGGGAAAGCAAACAATGGAAAAAATATGATAGAGAAACAAATTATATAGTAGTCCTAAAATGACACATGTTATACAAATTTAAGATGTAGATCTGGGAGCTGGAGAGATTGCTCCAAAGTTAAGAGCACTGTTGCTCTTCCAGAGGACGTGTTCAGTTCCCAGCACCCACACAGAGAAACTCCAGCTGCCTGTAACACCAGCTTCAGGGCTTTGACACCCTCTCTGATCTTCACGAACACCCACACACATATGTTGTACACATACACACACACACACACAACACCAGCTTCAGGGCTTTGTGACACCCTCTGATCTTCACGAACACACACACACACATATTTTGTACACACACACACACACACACACAAATAATAAAATAAAATTAATTTTAAAAAAAGAGTAAAGCAGTGAGAGGGATTGGAGATAGAAATAACCAGAGTCTCAGGTTGGCAAATGAACTGTGGGAATCTGTCTTATGTAGTTTGCATAAGTGAGCCCAAAATGACCTGTGCATCAAGACTTCTACCCAGCTCATGTCACAATTGGGAAGTGGTTGAGCCTTTAAGGAAATCAGACCATGTAGGGAATCTTTTGGTCACTGGAAACAAGTCCTTGGAGGCAATCTTATGGCATCACTCCTGCCTTTCTTCATTTCCCCATTCCATACCATTAGATGAACAACTTAGACTTACAACCCAACTGTGGTGTTTCATCTTACCACAGGCCCCAAAGCAATGGGCTAAGTGACTGGGGACTAGAACCACAATAAAGCTTTCCTCCAAATCCATTAGTAAAAGTAAGCCTTCCACAATGTATTTATCATCCTAAATATTTGTTGCACTATGAAAGAAGGGCTTGTTGGCTGTGATATCTTTCCAGGGAAACAACGCTGGGGCAGAGGTCATAAAAAGTGTAAGAAGTTGTGAGCCTTCAAAGCAGAGGCAGAATGAGGGGAAACATGAAGAAGGCGTGTTCTCAGTACTGGAGACATACCAAGAGTCTATGTCTTCTGCACATTTTCTCTTATGAGAAAGCCTTGTGCACACTTGAGTCTCCATGGAACTCCATGTACCAAAGTTTCAGAAATATGTACATCCTATTAAGAACAATTGGTTTTATATGGTTGTGGGGGCAGCTACAGAGCATATTTAGTCTACATAAGTTAAGCAACACTGTGCGTATGTGCTGGTATACATGGTATGATACAACCAGTTTATCCTGAAGTTTATCACTAGTAGAGGAATTTTTAGGTCAAAGTACAACTTTTAAAATTTCCATGTGACTTTACAAATGCATGATGCCATCTCACAAACCTTAAACATTTGTAAGTTGCTATTTTTCACTGTGTTATACTGGTAAAAATTAATATTTTGTTATATTTTCTTTGTTTTTGTGAGTATGACTACTCAACTTTCTCTAATCTTACAAGCAAATTGTAATATTTTTCTTAACATCAAATTCTGTCAACTTACTTTTCTTGAAATTTTTATGAAAATGGATCCTTTTATGACCACTTGTTTTTTCAACTTAATTCTAAATGAAAGCACTAGCTACTCCTGTAAATATGACAAGATTTTTGTGTCTCATGAGTTTCTGATATTTTAAGCTAAATGTTTTTAAATCAATATTTTTTATATCAAATATGTGTTCACCTTGGAAAGAGCTGTAACATTTGGGTTTACAATTAAACATTGCTAGACTGTCATCTAAAATTTTTGTGAATTTAGTTTAGAATAACAAATACATAATTCTTCAAGAACTTATTTTCATAAAAGAAATGAACTCAAAATTTGATTTTACAAATGTGTATGTATATAACATTTCCTGATTATAAAGTGGATAGGCACATGCAAGTTTAAATTCAATTGCTTATATGTAGCAAAATAATGATGCAATGCAAAATAAATCCAAAGGCAGTTGTAGGGGAAACAAATTATATAATTGTTAGGATTTTAAGTCTTTCACTTATCAATTACTGTCATTTTTTCATATTAATTATTATCATAAATTTAATTTTAATCAGGGAGCTGATGAATATAGCAAAGGTAAGTGGGTTAACAGCACATAGGCTCCTTCAAGACCAAAGAATTCAGTCTTAGGCCTTGAAAGTAATTTAACATTAGGAGCTATAAGTAAAAAGCAAACAAACAAAAACATTAAATTTATTAAAGTATTCAGGACCTTAACAGCCTCATGGTAAGAAAGGATTTGCTTTAAAAGGTTGTGCATATTGAAATCAAATAGCAAAGAAAGTTAAAACAAGCTTCTGACAAAAAAATGATTGACATTTTTGTAGTTTCATTTTATTTCTGTATGAAACTGACACAAATTCAGGGATTTAAAGCAACATGATTTGTTGTTTGCAATTCATTGTGTTACAACACACAGTGCTGGTCCTTTTCACTGGAGGATATCTTGCTTTGTTGCCTTTCTGACTTAGAGCTATGTACTCCTCATATGTACTTAGAGCTCTATGTACTCCTCACCACTTGGCCCCTTTACCCCCCACCACGTGTGCGTGCATGTGTGTGTGTGTGTGTGTGTGTGTGTGTGTGTGTAGCCCTGAGGTTTATGCTGACTATCCTTCTTTTCTATCTTTGTATGTCTTATTTGTGGGGAGAGGGTCTTTTGCTGAACTTACAGCTTGTTATTATTTTGACTGAACTGACTGGAACCAGAAAGCTTCAGAGGTCCCCCTGTCTCCTATCTTTGTCTCATCAGTTGATTACAAGCAAACACTACCATGCTCAGCTTTTACATGGGCACTGGGGGCTAGCACTCAGATACTCATGCTTGTACAACAAATGCTCTACCCACTGAGCTGTATCCACTGGATCCTGCTCCTCACTTCTTGATTCATTCTTCAATCCTCCAATCATACAGGGACCAGGGATGGTTCCCCATGATACCATCTCTCTGTACTCGTACCTGTCTCTTCTCTCTTTTCTCTTTAGGATCCTTTGTAATTTTATCTAGCTCAGTCGAATAATCTAGAAAAATTATTCTAAGGCCAAGTGATTAGCTTGTCTTCATTCTTAATTCTTACTTAGTTATAAGGTAGCACATTAACAGGTTTCTGGGATTATGAGGCACATATTTGCACAAGCCTTGATTTTGCCCATCATTTCTAGAAATCAACAAGAAGCCTGGTGAATCCCCTCAATGTTATAACTGAACCAGTCACAAAAGCAGGAAGTCCAATGTCATATAAAAGGTATGGGCGGGGTTCCTGTCTCTCAGTGTTGCTGAGCGTGTTGCTGAGGTTCTCCGCGGCTACTGGATGCTGGCGACTCAGCGGGTCACTTCGCTTCCAGGCGAGTTCCGTTCCAAGCTACGGGGCACTCCCTCTATGTTTCGCGATCTATTGGCCACCGGTCAGGAGGGGAGGTGCAAGAATGGCGAAAGCAGGATCTTAGCGAGTGGCTGTTTACAAAGGGACAGCCCCCTCCGGGGAGGCTGAATCGTAGGCAGTAAGACACAGGATACAGCTCAGTCAGATTCAGTGGTACCGCTCCTTTATTCAGTGACTCAGCTCAGCTCCAGATCTTAGTGATTCAGCTCCGATTTATTAGGGGGAAACCAGGATATTTATAGTGTGGAGGCAGTAGCAAAAGCCTTAGTTGATATGTGCTTTGTAGGATGCCCCATTTACATGTAGTGGTGGGCTTCTGCCAGGCTGTCAGAGAGTGCCTGATTATCACACAGGAAAACCTGGCAGTTTCATGCCGGAGGACATGTATCTGTGACAGGCATTTCAAAAGGTGAGTCAGGAAGAGAGCAGGAAGGCACCCTGCTGAGAAAGGGAGTCTCTGCATTCGCGCGAGCCGGCCTGCGGCTATCCAGACATGGAGAGACTGCTACCTTAGACAGCAGGGGTCCCCAACAAAAAGGTAACTGGTAAATTCAAATTTAAACAAAAGAGTACATGATGTTGTAACTAACTCCTAATGGTGCAAAATAGCAATATTTTGTACCATTGATAATAATTAGTAATTGACAATCAGATGACTTAGTGAGAAAAAAATCTTCTGAGTCTGATTCCTGGGATCAACACGGTGGGAGGAGAAAACCAACTCCTGCCAGTTGTCCTCTGATTCACACATAAATAAATAAAAAAACAAGCAAATAAATGTAGGGAAAGTTAGCCATAAGGGACATGGTTAACATATTAGTAAAGGGAACTCATTCATTTTCCCATTGGGTCTCAAAATGGGTATCACCATTGTTCACATCTCTACACACTGTAAAAGCTATAAAATCATAAAAATACAAATTTCTTCTCAGACATGTCCTGAGGCCAATCCGATGGATGATTTTTTTTCTCAAATGATAGAATTTGGCTGTAAATCCATCTGGGCCTGGGCTTTTTTTAGTTGGGAGGGTTTATATTACTGTTTCAATTTCCTTATATGTTATTGGTTGGTTTAAACTGTTGATCTTTTCTTGGTTTAACTTTGGAGGTTCCCATCATTTCAGATATCCATCCATTTCTTTTAGATTTCAGATTTAGTACTGTATAGGTTTCTAAAATATTCCCTTATAATGGTTTGGATCTTTAAGGTGTCTGGTGTAATGTTTCCCCTTTCGTCTCTGATTTTGTTGATTTGGATTTGCTCTTTCTTTCTTTTGTTACCTGGGCTAAGGGACTGCCTATCTTGTTTAACTTTTCAAAGAACCAGCTCTTAGATTCATTGATTCTTTGTGTTTTTTTTTGTTTGTTTGTTTGTTTGTTTCTGTTTCATTAATTTCGGCTCTGATATTTGTTACTTCTTCTCTTCTGCTGGGTTTGGGTTTCATTTTTTCTTGCCTTTCCAGTGCCTTGAGTTGCAGTGTTAGGTCATTTATTTGGGCTCTTTCCAATTTTTTAATGTAGGCACTTAGAGATATAAACTTCCCTCTTAGGACGGCTTTTAATGTGTCACAGAGGTTGTGTTGTGTTGTCCTTTTTGCTGAATTCCAGGAATTCTTTTACTTCTTTCTTAATTTCTCCTTTGACTCACTCATTGTTTAGGAGTGTGTTGTTCAATGGCCAGGAAATCATGCAGTGACAAGGGCTTCTCCAATGTTGAGTTTGAGCTTTTTTGCTTTTTGGTCCGATAGAATGTATGGAATTATTTCAAATTTTGTATTTTTGAGGGTTTGTGGCCAGTATGTGATCAATTTTTGAAAAAAGTTCCATGAGGTGCTGAGTAGAAAGTGTATTCTTTGGTGTTTGGGTAGAATAATGCAAAGATGTCTGTTAGGTCCATTTGATGTATGGTATCATTTAATTCAGACATCTTTCTGTTTATTCTTTGTCCAGTTGACCTGTCTAATGGAAACAATGGGGTATTGAAGTCCCCTAGTATTACTGAGTTGGGGTTAATCTATGTCTTAAAGCCCTGAAGTGTTGTTTTTATGAATTTGGGTGCACCAGAGTTGGTACATATATGTTAAGGATTGTAATATCTTCTTGGTTAACTGTTCCTTTAAACAGAATGAAGTGACCCTCATTATCTCTTCTGATTAGTTTTACTTTGAAGTCTATTTTATCAGATATTAGAATTGTAGCTCCTGCTTGTTTCTTAGTGCCATTTGCTTGGAATATTCTTTTCCAACTTTTACCTTAAGGTAGTGCCTGTCCTTGAAGGTGAGATGGGTTTCTTGCAAAGTGATGGATTTTGTTTCTTAATCCATTCACTTAGCCTGTGTGTTTTAACTGGGGAGTTCAGTCCATTGATATTTAAGGTTATTATTGAAAGATGTGTATTGGTTGCCATCATTTTGATTGCTGATTGTGTTCTCTGTATAATCTTATGTTTCTTAGATTATATCTTTATTTTCTTTCATTGCCCCTAGGGTATAGTCGTTTCTCTCTCTGCTCTCTGTATTGCTTCAAGTATTCTTTGAAGGGTTGTTTTATGGACATATATTCTCTCGGGCTATTCATGTCATGGAAGATTTTTCTTTCCCCCTCAACTATAATAGACATTTTTGCTGGGTAAAGTATCTCTTCTGGCTTTCATAGTTTGCATTCATAAGTCAGCTGTAATTCTGATGGATTTCCCTTTGCATGCAACTTGTTGTTTTTCTTTTGCTGCTTTCAGTATTCTCTCTTTGTTCTGCACATTTAATGTTTTACTATGATATGTCATGGGGAGCTTCTTTTCTGATCCTGTCTATTTGGTGTTCTATGTGCTTTCTGTATTTGTATTGGGGTGTCTTTCCTTAATTTGTGGAAATTCTCTTCTACAATTCTGTTTAAGATCTGGTCAACATCATTAACCTGAAATTCTTCTCCTTCCTCTATTCCTACGATCCATTGATTTGGTCTTTTCATGGTGTCTCAGATCTCGTGCATATTCCATTCCTGTCTTCTACAGGATTGATGGGGTTTGTTGGGGACATAGTATTTTGGTGTTCCATTTTATTATTCTTTTGTTGGGGTTTTGGAATGTGATTTTTTGTTGTTGTTGTTTATGATTCTGATATGAGAATTAAGTTGAAGTGTGCTTTTGTTTGTATTACCCGGTGCCCAGATCCTTTCTTTATTGGTTATGTAAAGCTGATTGGTACAGGGTTCAGGTTCTCTCAGGTTTATTTTGGAGGGAACTGATAGCTTCAGATCAGCTACTCAGGGGTACCCACAGAAGCCCAATTCAGGCTCCAGTCAGGTACACTCAGGCTTCCTTCACCACGTGGAGGCAGGATCCAGGCTCTATCAGACAGTCCCCTGTGTTCTCAATCCTATGCCAGAGGGTGGCCAGAGGGAGGCCAGAACTCAGCACTCTCTAGTGGTCTGCTGAGATCCCAGCCTTAGCCTACCAAAGCCAGATCAGCCCTGAGGCCTTGGGAGGGGCCTCACAAAATCCCAGGTAGGGGGATGGTATGGTGCAATTAGGTGAAGCTCACAACCACATGGAGGCAGGACCCAGAAGCTGACAGAAAGAGCTAGAAGACACTAGGAGATGGAAAGACCTCCCATGCTCATGGATTTGTAGAATCAATATTGTGAAAATGACCATCTTACCAAAAGCTATTTATAGATTCGATGTAATCCCAATCAAAATACCGATGACATTCTTCACAGAGCTTAACAAAATAGTTCTAAAATTCATATGGAATCACAAAAGACATCACATAGCCAAAACAATCTTGGGCAAAAAGAACATGTTGTGGGAGTGCCACCATACCAGATCTCAGATTATATTACAGAGCTATAGTTATAAAAACAGTATGGTACTGGCACAAAAATAGACACGTAGATCAATGCAACACAATAGAAGACCCAAACATGTTTTCATATAATTTCAGCCACCTGATGATATTCAACAAACATTCTAAGAACACACAGTGGAGGAAAGATAGCAGCTTCAACAAGTGGTTCTGGAAAAACTGGATCTCTACCTGCAGAAAAGTAAAGCTTGACCCTATCTTTCTCCCTTCACAAAAGTCAGCTCCAAATGGATCAAAGATCTCCATATAAAACCTGAAACTCAGAAACTGCTAGAAGGAAACATAGGCAACACCCTCATGATATAGGCATAGAAAAGTGTTTCTAAACCAGACACCAGCTCCTCAGGCATTAAGGTCAACAATCAATAAATGGGACTTCATTAAAGAAAAAAGTTTCTGTACAGCAAAGGCACAACTAAGGAAGGGAAGAGGAAAACCAATGAGTGGGAGAAAATCTTCACCAGATACACATCTGACAGAGGATTAATATCCAAAATATACAAAGAACTCAAACAAGAAAGAAATAAGAAGATAAACAACCCAATAAAATGGTGGGTGATAGGCCTAAACCAAGAGTTCTTAAGCAAAGAAATAAAAATGACAAGCACATTAAAAAGTGGTAAATCCTTAGTAATTAGAGAAATGAAAATCAAAACCACTTTATGAATTCATCTTACCCCAGTCATATTGGCCAAGATCAAGAGAACAGAAGACTCCAAGTGCTGGAGAGGATGTGGAGAAAGAGGAACACATTCACTGCTGGTGGGAATGCAAACTCATGCAACCACTATAGAAAGTAGTGTAGAGAATCCTCCGAAAACTAAAAATGAACCTCCCATATGATCCAGTGATACCACTCCTTGGCATCTACCCAAAGGGCTCATCATACTGTAGAGATACTTGCACATCCATGTTTGTTGCTGCACTGTTCACAACAGCTAAGAAATGGAAACAACCTGAATGTCCCTCAGCTGATGAATGGTTAATGAAAATGTGGTACATTTGCTCAATGGAGTTCTACTCACCAGTAAGAAAAGATGAAATTATGAAATTTACAGGTAAACGGCTGGAGCTAGAGAGTGTTATACTAAGTGACACAAACGCAGAAAAGCAAGTGACATGCTTTTTCTCTCATTTGTGGACAGTAGCTCCAACCACTTATGTGTGTATATAAACTCTGAAGTAACGCCAGGAACCAGTAAAGGCAAAGAATACCTGGAGGTAAAGGAAAAGAAACAATCTGAAAGGGAGATAGGGAACAGATGCTACCTGAGGGAGGTGGAAAATGATGAGTAATTGGCAGCGAGGAGAGGAGGGAGGGACACCCAAAGGACCGTGGTGGGGGGAGGGAGGGAAATCAAGAACAGAAGGATGGTGGGAGTCAAGAGGTATGGGGGGGAGGAAGGGAATAAGCGGGATACTGTGACTAGGAAGGGAGGGAGAAGGGAGGCTGGATGGAAGAAAAAATAGTGGAGATGAGTGAATCTCATGGAGCTAGGAAACCTAGAGGGAAAAGTGATGCCCTAGAAACCCTATGAGAAATGCATATAGAATGTCTGAACATTAATGCATATGTATACCTGGTAATTGCTTGGCGGTGCCAGATAGAAGAGACCCTCCTTAGAATGAATAACATGCCATACAACACTCACCAAAGAAACTTCATTTTGCAACAGATGGAGGCTACCGCATAGTTGCACATCTGGTCAGACACAGAGAACATACAGCTGGGAGATGCTCAGCACTGGGTGACACATCTGCAGCTGAATTCCTACAACCAAGCCTCATGGAACATAGTGGAATAAGGGGTAGAGTCTGGGCTAATGCACCCCTCAACCATCACCAGTGAGGCTTCCATACACATCAGAATGCATTAAACACAGAAGGCCTCAACTGGCCAAGTTTTGGAGAATAAGAGACTGTCGAGTGTAGGATGGGGCTCATCTATGGAACCTCACCCACCCACATCTCAGGGACCATTGTGAAAGAGGAGGTGGAAAGATTTTAAGAGCCAGGGCTTGTTCATGAACATAAGGAGGTGGAGGCTTCCAGGCCTCTGGAGGCTTGCTCATGTGAGCCTGTGGCAGTGATGGAGTCAAACAAGGGACCAAAGGGAGGTGAGAAATATGTGGCAGACCAGCACTAGATTGAGCACTGTTTGAGACTGATTGCTGCTGGGTGAGGGAGAGCATGACTTACATACAACCACTGGATGGGCTAAATAGACTCCAGTGAACACATTTACACTGAAGCCATTTGGGTACAAACTCCTGAATGAATAGGACTCAGCATGTGTGGCAGAGTGCATAGGGTTTGGTGGAGGAAAGGGTTTATTTCCTCTTACGCTTCCAGTTGACAGTCTATCATTGAAGGCTGTCAGGGCAAGGACTCAAGGCAGGAACTTGGAGCCTGGAGCTGAAGCAGAGGCTATGACAGCCTCTGCTTACTGGCTTACTTACTGGCTCTTGTTCAGCTGCAGGCCCAGTTGCTTAGTTAAGGTACTGCCCAGAGTGGCCTAGAATGTCCTACATCAATTAGCAGGCTCATATAAAGGACAAAATTCCTCAGTTGAGGAATTCTCCCTTTAGGTGACTCTAAGTCTGTTTCAAGTTAATGACTGAAGCTAACTGTGACAAATGCCTGGGGGGTTAGTGAACCTATCACAGCACTTGGGTGTGATAAGGCTTCTAGAGAACTCTGCTAGAGAACTGTTCAGTTCTTTCATGTATCCATGATACATGCTTAAGAGGTATGGAAATCTAGAAAGAGATGCTGTAACTCGCCCTTAATCCTTCCTGAGTTTCCTTTCTTTGTGTTGACAGAAATTATGTGGAGAAACTGCAACATTCTGTCGCTGTCATGATGTTTTTCCCAAGTACATGGGTCAAACAGACATGGTCTGAGCCCTTTGAAACTATGAGCAAAAGCAACCATTCCTTGGCTTTTCATGTGAACTGTTTTGTCACACTGGAACAAAAGTAGCTAACACAATGAAAAATATTATTGATTTTCATGATGCCTATTTTGTCTATTTTATGTTGTTCGTTAATTGGGAGCCACAGGGAACAGTGGCAAATATGAGAGATAGGATCTGACATCTAACTACAGAATCTTCTCATTTGTCCTATCCTCATTACCCCCCCCCTCTCTCTTTCTCTTTCTCTCTCCTGTTAAATTGACTTGACATCCTGTTTAAATCAACCAGCCCTAAAAGCAATGGTTTGTTTATGGATCTTGACTCTATATTCACTGGGATATTTTATATACCTTCTTTATTTTCCATAAAATTTCATTATGTAGCTTGTAATAACTGTGAAAACAGGAAGAATAAATTTTCTAATATATTTCATACTATTTTGGATTATCTGATATTGTCTCAGCTTCTTAACTTCAAATTCAAAAAGTTTTGTGTGGATTAATATAATTCACTTCACATCTAAAGAAATACATATATTAGGTATCTTAAATTATCTGAGACAATCTACATTATGCCTAGTATCTCAACTTTATTATTAACTATGTCTTCTTAATCCCCCATGATCCTGTTTTGAATGACAAAACATTTGATCATCCTCATTTTAGGTCACATAAGAATTGCAAAGAATGACTTGAGAATTGAGTCTGTCAGGGAACTAGGTAACATCCAAAATTTGCGGTTATAGATAATTATCTTTCCCTTCATTTAACAAAGATAACATTCTATTTCATTATCTACTGTATTTTGTTTTAATTCAACTACTTTGATGTTCAATATTGCTTAGTATTTCTTGATGTCTGATAAAAATCTCCCACTCAGTTCTACTTGGAAATCCAGCAACTGTTGGACGCAGATGATGTTCTTCGATGGTGAGTGAGTCCATAATAAAATTATGTTAGGTAATGTTGACCATCTTTTACTGTGTGGGGAGAGAGAATTTATACAATAGAAAACCATTATGGTGAATCAACATAAGTTTTTTGGCATGAAAGTTTAAGAAAGGAAGGTAAAGAAAAAATACAACAATATTTTACGCTTTCTCTTTTCTTTATGCAGCCTAAAGAAACAATTTGGTTGTGCAGTCTAGGAAATTATATAATTACTTCTCAAAGTCAGGAATGTAGCAATTGCAGATATCTAGGGGTGGAGAAAGCTGAACATAAAGTTAAAGATCGTAGTAAACTAGTGTGTTCTTAAACTTACTTTGGAATAATGTCTTAGTGTATACATGACTTGGGAGTGCATCGGATTCCATACATCTTTAAGGTAAGTCTACCTGTAAATGATTTCTTCTTCCATGCCTGTCTCTCTGTCTCTCTATCTTGTCTCACATGAACAAATATTCCCTCCAAAATAGTACATGGAGAATAACAAGTGGATTCAGTTCTCAGAATAAATGTTCTATGCTCACTCTTTTAAAGTAATGTGTGGCTAATCTAGATGCATACTGTTGATGGTTTAGAAAGAATTAGGATTCCATGACAAGGATTAAAGGGCTGTTCCATAAATAATTTAGCATGGATCCTCATAAAGAAATTTCTAGGTTACACATGTGGTAGAATGAAAGCTAGTGCTCTAGGTTAGATTAAATGCTTTGCCTATGAAGGATGGATAAAATATCTATATTCCTCTATATGTTTTGAGAAATATTATATTCTTCTTCAATAAAATCTACTTTCCCTAAAATGTATATCAATAAATTTTTATTATATAACTATATACCTAGAATAAATGATTATTTGCCAAAATTGAAACAACTCAACTAAAGCATGCGTCTTGTATTCAAATAGTAAACTTAGCATTTATAATATGTAAGCTATTGCATTAAATCACAGTAATTCAAGGTGTAATCTTTAGCTGCTTGCAAATAGCTTTCTGTTAAAATTGTACTCAGCTATTTGTGCAGGTTGGAAAATACACACAGACATTTGGGGGACTAATAATAGCTATTTCTTTTTATTGTGACAGCTGACTCTACTACCTAATTGTTCACTATAATATCATTCCCCGTGACTGGAAACAATGGAGACTCTGGTGCTTTTGCAATTGCCTCATGAATCACAGAACACCAGTAGGCTGCAAAAATAGCAATAATAAAGCTTCACCATAAATTTCTCAAAGCAATTACAATATTTCATGCCTTATCATTGAAAGAAACTTTGAAATTTTTCTACTTTGGTTGAACCACTTTTACCCCTGAATAAAAGACCTGGGGGGTGGGTAGCGGGGTGGACGTCTTTTTTCCCTTAAATTGATTTGGTCAGTTTTCTTGTTACAGCAACAAGCAATAAGTAACTAATACCCAACTCTTTAATGAATTGACATAAGAAACTCCGCATAAATAATAGTCTCATTTCTCTTTGACGTTCAAGCCTAAGAAAAACATAAAAATATATGAAGCAGTATCAGTATGTGTGATAATTAGGCCTAGAGTAGATGGAGATAAATAATTGCAAAGGCTTATGAGAAAGATTTGCAAATTGCAAAATCGATCTACTGCCCTCATATGCTTTCACTGTCTGTAGCTCCTGGACTGCTTTCATGTTTCAGGTGTTCTATTAATAGCCCCATCCTCAAAAGTGTCTTTTCCTATCTCACATGGTATACTCGATGTAAACTGTGGGTGTATATCTGTGTGTTTGAGAGAGAGACAGAGAGACAGAAAGACAGAGAAGTGCTTCGGAGACTAAATTTTTAAGCATCTAAAGACATCCTTCAGTTTATGAAAATCCATTCTTGTACAAGAATGGTCAAATAAAGCATGAAATATTTTATGGGAATCATTTTTACTATTGTTCACTGAATGATTTTAAAGATTGGAAGAATGACTTAATATTACAACGTGTCAATTAAATGATTTCAATAGTGGGTAATCCTAGTAAAATTGACAGATAATGTGATAACTGATCCCAAGTAAGAGTGAATTTAATATATTCATATATAAGGCACTATTATCCCTATTTTATACCTGAGGAAATTAAGAAGTTATTAGTGGCAGCACCGATTATTGCAAAAGAATCTGATTCATGAAGATAGGTATTATTCTTAAAAGTATGAATATTGGATAAAGCAATTAGTGTAGAGTACACAAAAGATCTTGGAAGAAACATAATCGAAGGTATGTATTTATTATCAACCTCTTAATCTATATTACTAATGATATGCCTGAATACTTATTTAATATTAAAGCAAAACAACACATACAAAGAAGGTAAAGAAGTAATCTATCTTCATCCTTGACAGCTACTCAATGCCACCAAATTAATTTCATGGGCACTTTAAAGAGCTTTTGTATAACTAGGTTTCAATCATTAGTTTATGAAACCTATTTCCACGTAGTCTTATCAGAGAAAGGCATTAATTCTAATGCTATGGTTTCCTCTGCATCTGACTGAATGTTGCTTCGGCAGGCAATTCTAATGTTCTTATTAATGGTAAAGGCTAGGTAATACCACAGTCCCTCAGGCAAAAGCAAAGCACTTCTCAGTTTTATGTATTGTATTACACTTTGGTGAGTACAATTTTTATTTTTCTCTATTAGATGAAAGCTAGAGATTTCAAGCTTATTAAACATAATTCCTAATAAGTCTTTAATGCAACATAAATGCAGTGTAAATTGCATCATCCTATTAGTAAAAGAAGTATTACACTCTAGAAGAATTTGAAAGTCTCCAGAATTCTATCATAACTCACTGCTTAAATCAATATACTCGAATGAACCCCTTAATTATTAAAGTAATGTTTTCTTTTTTTAACCATCTAACTTTTTAAAAATACATTTTATTACTTTTAATTAAGTGTATGTGTGTATGTCTTATGTATGTCTGCATGTCTGCACATGACTGCAGGTGCCTGAGGAGGCCAGAGGCACTGGAGACCCTGGAGTTGGGTACAAAAGCAATTGTGAACTGCCTGGTATGTTTGCTGGGAACTGAACCCCTGGCCTCTGCAAGAGCAACAAGTTCTCTTAATCACTGAGTCATCTCTCCAGTCCCAAAGAACATTTTCCTAATGTTAAAAAGACTGTGACATCCCTATCAGTGACAGCCTTGATTAGATGAACACCTAGTTTGATTCCTAGCACTGAAGAAAAGATCATCTGCCCGTCGGCTGTAAGAGTGGGAGCCTATACCCCATCATTTCATCATCACTGGAACATCTGCCCATGCATTTTGCACATTCTATATAGTCATCCAGAATTCTTGGGACTTGACATTATTATAATTTATGTTACCAATTTTCTCTTAGACATTTAAGTAATTTATTTTTACTCATATTGTCAAGTATATGGGTAACCTCGCGTGACCACGAACCTTCATATAGTGGTATTTCTGGGTCAAATGTTTTTATGTTTATTGTTTCGATAAATATTGACAAAGACCATTCACTAGTTTTACATCAACAGTCCGATTTACCAACATTACACAGGTCCTTTTCTCTGTTCTCATGCTAATGTGGGCCATTAGACTTCTTAAACACATTCCTTCCGCAGTGAAAGTCATGTTTTACTGTCAGTTTAATTTGTATCTTTTATTGCTAAAGCAATAGAATTTTATGTGTTTATTTGTCATGTGTCTTTGTGTATACACATTGTTAATATTTTCATCATTTTTCATGGAAGCTTTGATATTTCCTGGTTGTCTCATATGGGAGTCACATATAAGAAGAATATTGACACAATGTCTGTTGTGCAGCATAATTTTACTTTATGTGAAACATTATACATAATGTAAGCATTAGCTCTGGAGCAAATTATAAGTATAAAACTCAGGAAATAGTTACTACAATCCACTTGTGAATAACCATGACAAAAATTTGAAAATTAATTTATTTAAAAAAACTTGGCCTTCAACTATACTTGAAAATAAATGTACAACACATTTTAGGTATGTCATATAAGATTTTAAAGGAAAAATCACTTCATAGTAACAATGCTAATAAGTTACTATTTACTAAATGATTATGCTATGGAAGGCATTATGTCAGTGACTAATCTCCTGAAAATGAACTTATACCTGCAAGTCCATGCCTCTCTTATAGGCCAAGAAACTGATCCTTACAAATTAACACATAATTACAAAACTAGTGTCTATCCTCTCACAGTGATATGCTATTTAAGAGAAAAAATTCAATTATATATACCATTGTCTTCTGCTGATAAAACAGAAGTTCAGATAAAAATCTAAAAATCAATGTTATGTTCACCAAATGAAATTATTTGTAGACCAAGAGTGATAGAATATCAGCAACATCACATTTTTTTTTCAGAACAATTAACTTGAAGGTTAAAAAAAGAAAAACGTAAGTTAGCTAATAAAATGTCTTATATTACTGTCCTCATTAAAGTTGCAATTATGTATTGTATATAAGAAAAGACAGATTTAAAGACCCTGGTGCATAAAATCTAATATTTAAAAAATATAGGGGCTGGAGAGATGGCTCGGCAGTTAAGAACAGTTGCTGTTCTTGCATAAGACCCGGTTTCAAATCCCAGCACCCACATGGCAGCTAACGACTGTCCCTAACTGCAGTTCCATGTGATCCGACAGCCTCTTCTGTCCTCCGACATGTGTGTACTTACCTACATACATGCAATACATACGTACACATAAAATTAAAATAATAAAGTATTTTTTAAAAAGATAGTGGCTAAAAGGCTTTCATTTCAGAAATAGAGTAAATGATTGACACTATAATTGGCATAAATTGACATATAAATAGAATCAGTGTGGAAGTCTCACTAGTCGCAGACATTTTGTCAAACTGAAGATCCACTTGATCATCTTACTAGATGCAAATAAACAGTAGACAAAAATGTTCCTGGTAAACACTCAAAAAATTGTGGCCAGAGGAGAATATTTGCCACCAAAAATGAAACCTCTTAAATACATTAATCTCATACCAGAGTGAAAATCAGAAGGAAAACAGTGGCATTGGTTCTCCCCATTCGGCTCAGCATTGTGCTGACTGATCTAGACAAAATAAAAACAAAACAGCATGGCATTTGAAACGAAAAAGGTAAAAACACTTTTATTCTCAGGTCATTACATTTACATATTTTAAAATCTTTTTCCTGATTAAATTTTTTCTTCATCAAATTCAACATATATATATATATATAGTGAAAATGTCTGTTGACATTTTCTTACATATAATATTCTTTAAAAATTTACAAAATACTTGGCATCAGTAATAGTGAAGCCAGTATAGTCCAAGGTAAAGAAACAACTGTATTTTTCTATTCTAGTACAAACGAGTTGGAAAAAAGTCAAATTTACATGAAAGTGTATTATTTTACTAACTTAGATTTCTCAAAATTTCAAATTGCATTCTTGGGGCAAATTTAACAAAAGTTGTATATGATCTCTAACCTGAAAAGAAGATTGTGAAGAAAGAAGTGTTTTAATGACTAAAATAAATCTTAGTTCATATTCATGGGTCAAAAGACTCAATCTCATTAAAATGATGAGTACATTGAGTCTTAAAAAATTTATTGAGCTTTTGTCATTTCACATAATTCTTAATCAAATTTAGACTCCCTCCCAGTCTGTGCTCCCACCCCCTCTCTTCTTCCTCCTCCTCCTCCCCCTCCTCGTCTTTTTCTTCACCATCATCTTTTTTGCCTCCACCCCCCTCATCATCTGCCTCCTTCCTCCTCTTCCTCTCCCCCTCCTCCTCCTCCTCCTCTTCTTCTCCTCCTCGTCCTCCTCCTCCTTTCTCCTCCTCTTCTCCTTTTCCTTCTCCTCCTCCTCCCTCTTCCTCCTCCCTCTTCCTCTTCCTCTGCTTCTGCTTCTGCTTCTTCTTCATTTTCTTCTTCCTCATCTCTCCTTGTCCTCTGCCCCATGCCCTTCCTCTCCTCCTCCTGCTCCTCCTCCTACTTCTGCTCCTCCTCCTTCTCCTCCTCCTCCGTCCTCCTCTCGCCTTTCCCCTGTTCTTCCCCCCTCCCCACTCCTTCACCTGTCTATTCCTTCTTTTCTGATTTTGGAAGCCTGTTATTTAAAATTGCTGAGCAGTTGAGTCAGGAAGCATTGTGTTTGAAGTGAGTCTGTCCTACATAACTCACTTGGAACCCCTCCAATATAGCTTAAAGAATGTTTGGGATCTAAGTCCATTAGGAGTGAAATGTAACCAACTCCAAATGTTTTCTGCTTTACTGATGTAAGGTTACTTTATGACATGGCAGTTGAATATAAAATAAGCTTTTAGCCTGAAATAGGATCTCAATATTTCCCCCATCCCGTCATGTAAATGCTGTCTTTAAAGCTCCATCAATAAGTGAGTGCTTCAAATATTTCATCTTGCTTTTCATCAATTCATCAGCTATTTCAACTTGCTGAGAAGAGCTTTATGGTGAAATAAATTTATGCAACATAATTCAGACCCTGTCAAATAAGAATTTTCCTATTTGCTTTAAAACAATAGATAGTAACTTTGAAACATAAAATTATGAAGGAAGAATGTTGCGAGTGCCCTGGGACCCTCTGAGACAGGGTATGAGTCCGTGCAGAGTCACAACACAGACACCGGGAGTCAGGTGAGAAGCAGGCAGTGTGAGCAGGTGCAGACTCATTTATTGCAGATATGGGACTGCCTTGTATGTCCCTCTCTCAATGTCCCATAGGCCCCAGTGGCCTTCTCAGGTTGTGTCTGATCCTCATTGGCTCTCTGTGTCGAGCTATCTTATGTCAGCCGTCTCTATGTCCTTTGGCAGAATACAGGTTGGACTCAATCAGATGTTTTTGGTGCATTCTCAGCACACATGCGCTGGTTGTTCAGGCCGCACTTCCTCCTGCAGAAGAATGTCTTGTCTTCTCCACATTCTGGATGCATTCACTTTTAAATGTCTTTATACCATTCCAAATTGAGTAAACATTCTTGTTTAGTTTGTGCACCTATATGTATCTAAATATGAAGGGCTTTAATAAAAATACATATTTAGAGCTTACATCACATACATAAAATATGTATAACTCAGATTATCTTTCCTACATTTAACAGGTATTTAATGAGCTGAGCCCTTACTATTACAGTTTGGGGCAGAGGTGCAAGTATTCTGATCTCAAAGATTTTTTTGAAGTGTTACTGATTCATGAATGCTAGTTTTGGTGAGGCACGCACATCATAAATATTGTCAAAGGAGTGTAAACTAGTAAGATTATTGTTCCTTTCTGAGCCCTTTTGTAAATTTTTGAAATGGGTTCTCATGCTGCCCACCTGGCCTCAAACTTGCTAAGTAGCCAATGATGATCTGAAATTCTGGTCCTTCTGCTTCTACCTCCCAAGTGCTAGAACTACAGACTTACACTGTTATATTTGGTTTTATACAGTGATAGCAATAAAAGCCAAGACTTTATGCATACTAGGTTAGCACTCTACCAACTCGACTATATCTCCAGTCCAAATGTAGGACATTTTATTTATTTTTTGGTCTTTTTGAGACAGGGTCTCCCTGTAGTTCCAGCTGTCCTGGAACTCACTATGTAGACCAGGCTGGCCTTGAACTTACAGAGATCTGCCTGCCTCTGCCTCCCAAGTTCTGGGATTAAAGGCAGGTACCACCACGCCTGGCCATAGGACATTTTTATATCAATCAATTCTATTTTAATATATTTTATAAATACAATCTTAATAGAAAACACTTTGTAGCATTTATTATTCATATTTTATATTTTAGTAACTATTTCTTAG
>NW_008340646.1:66597-69736 GCF_000622305.1 Nannospalax galili
GAGAAGCTGTCAGATCCCCTAGGGCTGGAGTTATGGATAGTTGTTAGCTGCCATATGGGTGCTGGGATTCAAACTCGGGTCTTCTGCAAGAACAGTCAGTGTTCTTAACCACTGAGCCATCTCTCCCAGTCCCAGGTATATTTTTTATATGTGCAAATACATCATGCTAAATTGTTCATTTGATTATAAAAGTTGTGAAAGATAGTTTGTAAAGATAATAAACTACCACCAGATAAAACATTAAAACCAATTTGTCAAAGTGTAGATAACATGTGTGTGGAATGCTCAGCTATAAATGGTACATCACTATCTTCCTCCCTACACCAAGGGTCAGGAAACAATGCAGAGTAAATAGGGGGCAGTGAGACTGTAAGAGCTAGATAGAGGTCAGAGAGGACTGCTGGAAAATAGTGTCTATCTTCTGGATATGACAGGGCTGTTGCACCCATGACATTATAGCAGTTGTGGTAGCCTGTAAAAGAGCTGCACAAGGTCAAGCCAGTCAACATTCCAGCATGCATGAGGGAGGGCTCACCAGTCTCTTCACCTAGCTGAGAAGCTAATGGCAGCTGCTGGTTGCTGAGGGAGAGAGAGTACATTTTTTTCAGAGGTGTGGCCAAGGTATGTTGATTATGCTCAAATGTATGGCGTCACATCTCTGCTCATTTGGGTAGCAATAATGGTGGAGTCACTGGTTATATATATAAAAAAAAAAACAAAAAAACATGAAGTTGGAAGAACACAGTGGGCATCTGGGAGGAGTGGAAGAGGGTAAACATGATGAAAATCCACTGCATAAATGTATGAAATTTTCAAAGAATGAATATTAATACAAAAATAGACTGCAAAGCAGAGAAGAGACCCAAGGTTCACATGACTAGGCAGTTAAAGCTAATTCTTAATCTTGGATGCCTTAGCTGATAACATTACTCTGTTACCATATTTACAGAATAAAATAATTTTTGTAGCCTAGAAACTTTGAGACCCAGGCTATTCCTCCACGAAAATGTGATTCAACTGACCACCTGAGGCTGTCCCTTCCACATCTTAGACTTTTTAGAATGTGTGAAGTGTTTCTAATTTGCAGCCAAATATGGTGAAGCACCATTTTACTTTTCCCTTAGCTTCCAGACACATAATGCAAAGTGGAAGCAGTAGAATATGAGCCACTTAATTCTAATGTCTATAAGATTAAAAACAAGCCAATGGTCCAGGATAAGGACCACATTTAGTGGTTCTGGAATTAAGTAGATCTGTTCTATGGGATGCTCTTTGGAGGACATATGGTGCTATAATTAACAACCTCCCAATACTATCTGTGCCAGTGAAATGATGATGGCAACTTGGGGACTCACTTTTCTCAGCCCTGACTGGTGGCACCATATAGGATTCCTTGTCATGGGATGTTTTCAGCAACTGTGTTTCCAAAATTAAACAGAGAAGATATAAGAGGCGCAAGCATGTGAACGCTGTTGGCACCAGAGTTTGCTGGAATATCACATCCAGCATATTTTTAGTCAGTGTGGTTTAGATGCAGAATAGTTATTTCTGTATTGACTCTGTTATATTGAACAAAAGACTCCCATTATTTAAATTAACAAGGAAAACCAGCAGTAATTAGGGAGGAATGAAAGGTAAAATTAATACCGATAAATGGTAAGGGAAGGAGGTTTCAGTAAGATTTGATTATTTTGCAATAGTAAGGAGAATAGTTTATAAGTCCCATTAGTCTTTGTAAGGGGCTGATATCAGTGAAAATCAAAAGCAAATTGGGAAACTCGGTCTATACTGCCTCAGGAATAGTTTCAGAATTTGGACTTTTTAAATTTAAACACTTTTTTGTTTTAAATTATTTTTATTGAATTTTTGTGTATTTTAATCAGAATGTCTTTAATCATCTTTATACCATTGTCCCCACAGGAGTGCTCCCACAGTTCCCCACTGGAGTTCATTCGTATTAAAACCCAATGTGTCAAGTCATTGTCCCCAGACATTCCCCAGTGCAAGTCCACCCACTGCGGTCTAGTCAGCCTACATAGAGTCTCTTGTTTTAAGAAGATCAGCTCTTCCTCACCCAGCAGTGATCAGTTGCCAATGTTTCTTCAGCTAAGAATGGGGTCTGCTGTTCATATCCCCAGTTCTAGGCTGGGTTTTTGTCTGCCTGTTTGCATGGGACCTGTGCATGCTGACACCATTGCCATAGAATCATATTTTATGTCTGTATCTTTTGCTGAGGCATAGATTAATCTTTCTAAAACAAATTTAAAAGATGTCAGTTTTCAGAAGCATGAAATGATTAAGATTTAAGTTTGTAAACTTTCAATACTGTGACATTCAAAAATACATGGTATAACAATACAGAAACCAGCTTCTTCTGTGGTGACTTGGAATCAATTGTCAGTGGCATCATTTCGGAGACAGATCACTGACATTTGAACTCAATGACTTGTGCTGCTATTGCTACAGTCCCTACATGTGAATGCCCTGGTACCCAATCTTCTCATGAGGCTTAGTAACACCTTTGCAATGTGTTGGAGAATAGGAGTTTTAAACTCAGATTTAAAGGCTAACCAAACCTCGATGTCACATTATCGTTTGATTTGATGAAATGCTTGCTATAAAATATAAAGGCATATAATTATTGTCTCAGCATTAAAATGGCACTAAATAATTTAGTAAAACTTGTTATTTTTGGAAAAGTAGTATTTCTCTATGTATTCTGAAATGTTCTTAATTGATGTGCAGCAAATACCTGGAGACCCAGCCTAAGCATTTTGGATAGTCACGACGGGCAATGAAGAGCTCTGTGTCCATACAGCCTCTACTCTTTTGAGAAAAGTTGTGAGTTAAAGACCTAGTTAAGTACTAAAATAAATTGTGATATCAAGACTGAAATTTTTGGAAGAGACAGAAAGTGAAAGATGAAAGGGAGAGAGAGAGATGGAGAGATATAGATGAGAGAGAAAACATTTAACAATTATGCTAAAAAAGAGTATAGAATGTGAACTAAGATTAGCTGGCAAGGATTACTTACTCTCTTCTGACTGGAAGAAATGCAAAAAACTGCTTGAAGAGACAGAAAGTGAAAGATGAAGGGGAGAGAGAGAGAGAGAGAGAGAGAGAGAGAGAGAGAGAGAGA
>NW_008340646.1:69748-85680 GCF_000622305.1 Nannospalax galili
TGCCTTGACTATTCTGCAACGGTGAACTGTTAACTTGGAACTGTGAGGTAAATAACCCTTTTGTTGCTTGGCTCAGGGCATTTTATTACAGAAATTCGAAAAGAAACATGCACAATGATTTATCTATTAATTCAGAAGAAACACTGGAAAGAAAAATACATAAGTGCAGGAAAACTTAAAAAACATTGAAAGCAATCTGTCCTCAAGTAGAAGGAGGCAGGAAGCACTGGGCCGTCTTCTGTATTTGTATCTTAGGTTTGTTGGTTTTTAGTCCAAGTAGTTTTATTTTAGGAAAAGTAATAACAATCTTGGTAAGCCACAATTAATCTGAAGATTAATTGGCAATATTATAACCTGAAGAAAGAATTTTGCCAAAACCAACCCCAAGGACATTATTAAATGAAGGAATGATTGTATTCTTAAAATCTTTTCATGAGCTGAGTTTTTCTCACACACTTGAAAGGTTACAGAATAAAATAATGATTTGCTTCAATGAACAAACTATATGTCAGGTTGAATTTTACTATGCTGAGGTGTAGATTATGTCCAGTAAATGGCAGATATTTAAATTGCATAATTTGAAGAATTTTGATGTGTATATTCTCTGTGAGACCATCAACACAATCATGATATCAAACATTTTCATCTCCAACTAAAGTAACTCATTATGTGCAAAGTCTCTCATTCCACCTTTAATCAATTAATATGCTTCCTATTATAATAGATTGCATTTTCTAGTATATTTATTCACTTATTTATTTATCATTCATTCATTCATTCATTCATTCATATTTTGGTCTTTTTGAGATAGGCTTTCCCTATAGGCCCAGCTGGCCTCGAACTTGCTATGTAGACCAAGCTGGCCCAGGTCTCACAGAGATCTATCTACCTGCCTCTGTCTCTCAAAATGCTGGGTGTTGCACTAAATTTTCCTCTTCCTGCTCTCTGTTTGATCTGCCTGCACTCACTCAGGGTGTCATAGTCCTGATGCAGATGGACAAAACCAGCATAACACATTTTTATCTTGGGTTATGACAGGGAGGGAGAACTTACAAAGAGATGGCTTTTCATAACTCACAAGTCATTCAAGCCCTGCCCACAGTCTCCATTAGTTTTCATCTGTGGGCAAGAGGTCTCACTCCATGGTCTGATGGTCTCTGAGTGCCCTTTCTCACTTCCATGCCCCTCAGCTCCTGGGGCCACACACTTCCTGCTCTTAGCTCCAGACCAGCACACCCTTGGCTCTCCTCTTCCAATTTTGCAAGGGCTAGCTCTGCCCCCTTCCCAGGGTGCCCTGTGCTCAACCATTGCCCACCCCTTTCAGAGGAATGAGTAATTTCTGGGCTACACTAGGACTAAATGCCCTGCTGACATTTTGTAGAATTTTTAAAGACATTTTATTTTTAATTATATGTATGTGTGGAGGGGGACTATGTGCATTTGAGCACAGATGCCTTAAGGGACCAAAGGCGTTGTATCTCCTGGACCTGGAGTCACAGATGACTGTGAGCCACTCAATATGAATGTGGGGATCGGAATTAGCATCCTCTGCAAAACCAGTAAAATGCTTGTAACCACTGAGCCATCGTTCAAATTCCACATTACCTAGAATTTTTTGTTTTAATGAATTATGGACTATTTTCCCTTTTCCTCCTTCATTCAGCATGATTTTTGAGAGATATACAAGTTGTTGCATGCATGGGAAGGTTGTTTTCTTTACTGATGAGTAGTTTACAACTGACTAAATATAGTATTATTACGGAAATGGAAAGCTTTTGCAATGTGATGGTAATTAAGAACTTGCAGCTAAAAAACTCTTAAGAGACAGGTATGGGGCCGTGAGCAGGAGTCTCCCATCCTGCCTCCTGTGGTTGCCCAGGATGGAAGTCTTTGTTTTCCAAAGTTTTTGCATTCCTGTGACCTTTGTGGCCATATGTTACCTTGTTAATTATCACATGTACATTTTACTTAACTGTCACCTATGTGCTGTTTTGTCTTTTGTTTGCATTTCCCCACACAGGAGTATAAAAGCCCCCCAAAACTTGAACAAGGGGTCTGACTCCTTTTATTCGTGGGGTCCATCCTGCTAGTGTCGAATTTTTAAACTTCTTCTCCTCACCTGACTTTGGCTCTGATTTTTGGTCTCTGATTTTTCCATAACAGTATATGTTGTTTCTCCTTAAACCTCATTCTTTCCCCCTATTGCTGTGGTAAAAGCCCTGGTAAAAGCAACTTGGGAATGAATAGTTTATTTGCTCACAGGTTGAACTGATAGTCCATCACTGTGGGGAAGTCACAGCAGCAAGTGATTGTTAGGCAGGCAGTTGGTCACCCTGCATTCTCACTTAAGAAGCAAAGAGACAATGCATGGTGTCAGATGTCTCCTTTTCATAAAATGCAGGACCTCAGTGCAGGGAGTGGTGCCACCCACTTTTGGTAGGTGTCCTCTCAACTCCATTATCCTAATCAATATAATGCCTCACAGGCATGCCCAGAGAGTAAAAATCCCTCACTGGTTCAGGTGACTTTAGAGCCTGTTAAGTTGAAAATTAATACTGACCATCATAGGGTATTTTAGAGTTGTAACATTGTTTGATAAATGCTAATAAAGCTACAAATATACTCCTTTTATGAACATAAATTTACATTGTTTCTTTAGCAAATAGCTATTACTGGAAGGATTGCTAGATAGTAGGGGAGGAGTCGCTGGACTGAATGCTCTTTCCTGAACTCACACATTGAAACGCTTACCCTCAAGGTGAGGGTGTTAGACGATGGTGCTTTGGGAATTGTTTAGGTCATGAGGATGTAGCCTTCATGACTAGGAGCTCTGTAAGACACCTTCATCCTTTCTGACAATGTTTGAAGTGGGAAGTGGGCCTTCATCAGACATCAAATATTCTGGTGGCCTTATCCTGTATTTCTATCTGCAGAATGTTGAGGAAAGAAATTTATATTATTTATAAGCTACTTGATTTGTGTTACTTTGCTACCAGACCAAATGTATTAAGACATTGTTGTCCATTTAACTTGCTAAAAATATTGCCAAGACAGATGTTCATGGCACACACCTATATTTTAAGCATTCAAGAGGTGGAGACAGAAAAACAGAGTTTGAGACCCAGAGCATGGAAAAACTAAAAAACAAAGAGACTCACTATTTCCAAAGCAAGTAGCCCATTCCCATCTAGTTCATGGATACTCTGGTTATTCCTCCTCAGGAGTCCTTAGTATGGTTAGTTTCTATGCAATAAGATAGGTGAGGATTCATTTTGGTTCTCAGATTGACACACCCAGAAAGAAGGTACCTCAACTGAAGAAATTCTTCCATCATATTGGCCTGTAGGCATGTCTGTGGGGCCATTTTCCTGATTACTAATTAATGTAGAAGGGCCTAGCCCTGCGGGCAGTGTACCCCTGGGGGGAATCCTAGGTTGCAGAAGAGATACTTAAGCAAGCCAAACAGAAAAAACAGTGTAGGGCATCCCTTCATCATTTCTCCTTCAATTCTGATTCCTTTAGTTACTTCGTTTTCCTCCATGACGGAATGTAACCTGTAGGCCAAATTAACCATTTCCTCCCCAAGTTGTGTTTCTGATCAGTATTTTATCACAGCAACAGAAAATCAAACTAGAACAGTGTTCAATGGGTTTTTTAGATATTTTGTATTAACATGGATGACCATGTCATATTATCATCTTGTATAAACTAAGATTTAAAAAACCTACATGTAAATTTCCAGCATCCTCTGATGAAATCATATTTTCTTTCACAGTGAATTGCTTTGATACTGTCAATAAGCATAGGTCTCCGATATATAGGTCAGCTTTTAAGCCAGTATTTATGAATTGGGGGAAATTTTGTAAGGTAGAGAATATTTGTAAATGCTTTCATATTTTCAGTTTTATGATTTGTGGGATACAACTATGAATATCTGATTTTTAGAGACCAGCCAGAATACTAAACATCCAAGAATGCACAGGACAGATCTATTAACAAAGATTGATCTGTCTGTAACTGTCAATAGTCCAAGTTTGAAAACAGATCTTCTGCACATTCTTTTTCAGCTGCATGGACTTATGTTCATAGTTTTTATAGGTATGCAGCTTTAACTTAGAATAGGTATTGAAATCAGTTATGATAAATCATTTATGTTTATATTTCTTTGCTTTAAGTCCTTTTATGACTATAAATTTTTAATGTAACTTGTTAGATTTTACAAAATTCAATTGTAATTGCCTAGAATCCATAAACATGTTTAAAGAAAATCACTAACTTAAAAATACTGAATTTCTATATCCATGGGCACGATTGATTGGCCTTTAAGCATTTGCAAAGTTCCTGGTCTGATGTTTCATATATTTTATGAGTGAGTTCTGGAGCATGGCTTGCTGTGATTATTACTAAATATTTTATTGCCAATGTATCTATTGCAAATGGACTTTTTGGAATAATTTTACAGGCTAGAATACAAAACAATTGTTTTGGCTTATTATTATTGTACTTTATCAGATTTATAAATACACTTATCAACACCAGTATCTCTGTTTGATTGATTGGTATAGTCTGCTTGTACCTCCATCACTACTAATACGAATTTATTTGATGTCTTGGAAATACAATTTACTGTTGAATAGAAATTGCTGTAAGTGTGAGTTTGCTTCATTTTCCTTAATTGTGACAGAGTGACTAATCTCTCAACATTAACTACGGTATAAGCAGTAGTTTGTTTATGCAGATAGTATTTATAAAAAATGTATTTTTTATATTATTAGTGTTGTGAGAACTCTGCTTATGAAAAGGTGACAAACAAGTGTTTGTTTTATCAATACAACCAATGGCTTATTGGGCATATATTAACATGTGAGTTTATTATCTCTTCTGTTAAATAAAGATCCACATTGATTTTTAAGTGGTAAATTAACTTTGTACTCTCAGAAAGGATATTGCTCAACCAGACTTACTAAATCTCGATTTAGTGTATAATTTTATTTAGTAACATTTGTTTATCATAATCATGTTATTACTTATTTTAAAAATAATTTTAAAAATTATTCTTTGAAGATTCAATTCATATATCTAATGTTTCTTGATCATATACATCCCCACTTCCTCCCCCACCCTGCTGTCCCAAAACATCTCCCAGAACTTATTTATTTGTACATTTGTACATATTACAATAACAAAAACATCAAATAAATTACTGTCACTGAAACACAAATTCTGTAAGCATTACCTTGTGGAAAAATTAATTCATTCAAGCTATGATTAAGGAAAAATAATGATCACACACATTCATTAAAACATGTAGACTCAATCCACAAACTGTACACGATCTCACTCTCACACACACAAGCTCACAATATCTCACATTCATACACACTCTCTGCTTTTACCTTTCCGTTGCTGTGATAAAAACACTAACTGAAACAAACATGGGGAGAAAAGGGTTTATTTTGATTATGGCTCACAGTTATCATCAAGGAAAGCCAAGGCAGGAACTCAGGACAGGAACCTGGAGCACAGACAACGGAGGAACGCTGCTTACTGCCTTGCTCTACTGGCCTGTCTCAGCCTGCTTTCTTTTTTTAATTAAAAAAATGTATGTGTATGAGTGTTATGCCTACATGAATGTAAGTACACCCATGCCATGCAATGCCTGTGGAGGACAGAAGAGGATGTCAGATCCCCTGGAACTCGAGTTATGGGCAGTTATTAGCTGTCATGTGGGTGCTGGGACTCGATCCCAGGTTCTCTGCAAGGACAGGCAGTACTCTTAAATGCTGAGCCATCTCAGCAGCCCCACAGCATGCTTTATTATAAAATATAGAACCACCTGACATAGTTGGCATTGCCCACAGTGCACTGGGCCCTCCCACATCACTCAACAATCAAGAAAAAAAATGCCCCACAGACATGGCGACAGGTGAATCCAATGGAGGAAACCCTTTGAATGACCTTCCCTCTAACTAGATGTGTCTAGTTGACAACAAAGCTATTCAGCACACTTTCCAACACTCACAAGTGCACACTTACACAAATACATGCAAGGAAACACATTCATAAACACCCTCACTTACACACACCCCATTATATTCACACTGAGAGTCACACACTCCCACTCCCATACTCACACACTCATAAACTCACACTTATATGTGCTCTCACACACACTTATGCATTCAAACGTGGAAGGAAAGTCACATACACATTCACAATCACACAGTCTCATTCACACATATACACACTCATGCACACACAAACACAACTGCATATATATATATATATACACACACACACACACTCATTAACACACTTGCTCACACATGCATATGTGGCCACAGGGCTGTACATTTTCAGGGACTTCTTTGTCTTCTATTTTATTTTTTTTGGCCATCTGTTATTGGTTATTAGAACCAAGACATAATATGAAATATTCCTGCTCAAAGGAAAAATCAGAGATAGCATTTTCCTTCATGGTCTGTTGTTTAGTATTTTTATTTGTTTATATTGTGCCTGTGTTAAACTTCAGTTTGAATTCAATGCTGAGATTATTTTCATATAATTGGTAGAATATCTTTAAATCAATATTAAACAAATTAACTTGATATTTTTCTTTTTAAATTATTATGATAGAATATTATATAGGTTTGAGGGAATAAATTATAAAGTAAATAATTAGATAATTAGATGTTTTGATATAAATAATGATCATACCTGAATTAATGAGAGATTGCTTTAAATGATAGCTAAAGGAGAAATACTTGTGTTATTTCAAAAGTGAATGGCAAATACATTTTTTAACATAAACTGTGTATGCCCAATGTTTCACTCAGTGCACAAATGGAGGCATTTCTTCACTAAGAAATTTACTATATTTTCTTGCCTTAAAATTTATGTGTCATTGGCTTTTATTATAATTATGAATCTATTCAAATGCACATATTTGAGTTTAAATATGTCAACAACATTATTTCAACAAAGAGTAATTACAATATATCGGTTACTAAACTGTATCTTATATATAATTAGGTATTTATTCAAGGTCTACATAAGATTATGTTTCTTAAAAATAATTTACTTAGTATCAAATCGACTCATAAGTTAAGTCTTATATGAACTGAAACTGTTAAATTAACCCAAAATACTTTTTCAGTCAAAATGGTATCTGTTTGATTCTTATCTTAATTCTATTTCTACAACATGGTTCCTATTGCTTAAATATATAGGCTAATTTTAAGTGCAATTACTTCTAGTTACTTCTACTTCAGGATGTAGTTTACCTCTATGTTTTTATAAAACCTGCTTCAAGACTTACAAGGGTGTGTCAAAGTTTATACATTATAATAGTATATTTACAATAATTGTTTCTCTCTCTCTCTCTCTCTCTCTTGCTTTGTCTTTTATTTTAATAGATTACAGTTAGATTGAACATGATTATTTACAATAATTGTTTCTCTCTCTCTCTCTCTCTCTCTCCTCTCTGTACATATAAAGGATTAAATATTAATTACTTAATAAAGTCTCACAACAAATTTTTAATTTGTTTGTGGATATTACTTTGGCTCATGATATTAGTAAAGAAAATTAAAGGTTGGTAAAAGGGTATGAAATAGAGGTATGTTCAAAAAGAAAGACTTATGTATGAAGATCAAAATGGTTAGCTATTTCCAGAATAGAAAGGATAATGAGAAGGTTTAAACAGGTTTATTGACGGTCTGAGGAGGTTTATAGAGATACAGAGTGGTTGTTGTTATAATGATACTGTTACAGCCAAAACATTCAGTTCACTCTTAGCTTGTACTGCACACCCACATACAGTTGAAGATTAAATGGACATGGACAAGTATTGGGGTTACCTAGGGCTACTGAAAGATGTCTCTTATGTTTCTCTGTATTATGCAGGTGTTACTTTTGGTACTTTATTTTTTTTTGCCCATAACAATAAAATTTGGCTCAAGAAGAGTGAGGTTTTGCCTTCCTGTACCAGATGGGTATGGGAATTTTTGTTCCTTGCTCTCCAAGGTCAACTAAGCCCCAGGGGACTGTGGAGCTTCTCAAAATGTCCTGTAACTGTAATGAGTCACCTGTCTTCTTTTTCAGTGAGGTCATGGAGACTCCACTAAAGGGGCTGAATCCAGTGTCCAGGCTATAAAGAGGAGGGTTAACACAAGAAAATGTTCCTCCATGCTTCCAAGTGAAGCCGTGGTCAAGCAGGACCTTCTGACTTATCCTCAAGTAGATGTAGCAGGTCAAAGAAAGTCCAAAGAAGCCAGGGGCTCCCCCTAAAAGCCAAGTGACCTGTAAGGATTAGAGCCTCAACTGACCTTCACAGTAAACCAAAATTTCAATTAATTTGGACCAACTTTATGATCTTAAACACACAAAAAGAAAGTATAATAAGAAATTAATATATTTCCTTTAGAGTCTGAGAAATTATACTTCATAGACATTAGGCTCAAGAGTTCATATGAGATATTATTTAAAAACTTCTAAAATTTTCTCCATGATCAAAATACTACTCTGATGTAAGACTTCAGATCTTGGCCCATTTCAACATTGCAGTACTTACCTGCAATCAAAAAAGACAAACCTACTATTGTCCTTATCTAAAATTAAAAAAAAAAAGGCTAAATTTCTTCTCTCTCCCTGTCTAAAAGCCATTTGAAAGCCATTGGAGAGGGAACTCATACTCTAACAGCTAACAAGCCTGAAAATCAGATCCTGAGTCCAGCTACAGTGGCCAAAAGAAAAAGGAGAACTCAATAGTTGGTTGTTCTTGGAAGCCCTGGTCAAGAAACTCTAATGGACTTCGATTCTGACTTCTCCTGGTTCCCTGCCTAGGACTTGTGCCTAAGTACTTTTGCCTTTATTTCTCCTTCACAACTCCTCCCAGTTAGCCATTGCTAACACTTTTGGGACGTTTTAGATAGACGCACTGAAGGGATACCCCAGTTGCCACATTCTTCACCAGTATTCAGCACGGAAGAAGCCAGAATGTCCAGTGTCTGAATTCCCTATTGGCAATTAGGGTCACCTCCTCAGATGGAGAGGGAATGAGAACAGGAGGTAGAAATTGGCAAAGCAGTTTAGGGTAAAGACACCAAAAAGGAAATGGCTAATTTGTTTCTGACTGAGAGCTGGAAATTTCCTTGGATCTTGGAGTAAACTTGTCCCTACCTGAGGCTAAGGATGTCAGAACTGTCTAATCCAAACTGTTTCTAGTTCTGCTATAGCTAAAGGGTGGGGAGGCCAATAAGGGGTTCTGATTTTTTTCCCACACCTTTTTCTTTTTCCTAAAGTCATATCTTCTTCCTGGAAGACACAGGGAGGACATGACCAGACCCTCAATAAACCTGACACTTGCAATGAGGATTGGATTGACCAGCTCATCTCCCCTCACCCCCCATACAATGTTTAATTAGCTGTTGTCCAAAGATTCATATGGAATCCCATGACTGAGCAGCACATATGATTGCCCATACTCCCTGAGACCAAATTAAAGGTTATGTTCCTGCTCCATGCCCCCAGAGAACACCTCAGTTAAAAGAAATAGGATACCACCATTTAGTTTTTCATGTCTTCAGGGTTTGGAATGACAGAATGCCCCTGTTGCAGAAAGTTGGCATTATCAATCAGCCATTCCCTCCCTCTTGGGAGGAATGTTTGATGAGACAGCCTGTCTCCTTGAGCAAATGGTCCCAAGAAGAGAACATAAACCCTCTGTCTTTCAAGATAAACCAGAGCAAACGGTGCCAGGAAGAAGAGGGTGGGGCATAAAGGAGTTATAAACTTCTTAAGAAGTCCCCTTATCCACAGCCAGCCACAACCATGTCCCATGTAAGACACAGTGGCCCCTCCTCTAGGGTAGCAGTTGCTTCCAGCATGCAAGAAGGCTGCTGTCCCTTGTTGACGTGCTTCAATAAAGTCAGTCTTGTCCGAGGTCAGGTATGATCTCCTTCTTTCTCTCCTATTGTTCCTGTATTCTGTGCCCCATGTACATCTAACATGTACCATGGGGCACATATGGAGATCAGAGCACAGCTTTTGGTGGTGGTTCTCTCCTACCACATAAGTTCCAGGAAATGAGTCCAGACCAGCAGGTCTGCATAACAAGAAACATCTCTCTGACCACAATGCCTAATTTATAAACTAAACTTTATTATAGACATTTATGTATAACACTATATGTAAGGTGAGGTACTAGCCGGGGTTTTACACATACACCATTGTGGTAGTTTGAATGAGAATGTATTGGCTCCAAGTATTTGGACATTTTATCCGCAGTTGGTGGTACTGTTTTGGGAGGTCTTAGAAGGTGTGGCCATCGGGGAAGAAGCATGTCACTGGGAGCGGGCTTTGAGAGTTCTTTTGCCTTGCTGGATTTCCAGTCATTCTCTGCTTCCTATGCCAGCTTGAAGATGTGAGCACTTATGTTCTAGGCACTTTTTCCTCCCCACCATGATGGATTCTAATCCTTATCAAACTGTAAACTCAAACCCTTAAGTTCCCCTGGTCACGGTATTTTATCAAAGTAACAGAAAAGTAACTAATACAGAAATTGGTACTAATACAGAATTGGGGTATTGCTGTGCCAAATCTGCTGATGTGGGTTTGGGGAGGGATGTGGAAGACTCTGGAAGTTTGGACTACAAAAACTGTTAAATGCTGTAAGCAGAGCTTAATGGGCTATAGGTGCCTGGAAGAAAGTAGTGTTGGGAGAAAATTAGTTCCAGAGGGAAATAAGGACTAAAAGCAGAAACTTGGATATTTTGGCAGAGACTGGGCACTGTCTTCCCAGAGTCTCAGCACTTACTTGAGGCCAAGCTGAAAAGCAATGGACTAACTTCTTTGACAGAGGAAATTTTAAGACAGTCTAACAGAGAAATGGTGAGGTGACTAATAATGGTGATATTATACAGCTGTACAGTGAAATAGCACACATGGGGCAGAAAGCCACATAAAGAAAGCTGCTGGTAATATGAATAAATCATGTCAGAGTACACCCCAGGCTCGCAGCTGAACTTGGGATACTGGCTTTAAAGGCATGAAATATTTAAGGGTGAAGGGGTCATTGATTCTTCCTCAACCATTTCAGGAAACCATTGGAGGTGTTTAACAGGGGCGTCCCTGCTTAAAGAAGGTCCTGATAGGCTACTGTGTGAAGATGTGAAGATGAAGCCTGGTTCCCAGAAGAGAACCCAAGAAGACATTGGAGATGATAGTGCCATGAGACATCTGCAAAACAAAGTTGCATGTAATGAGTGGTACTAGCCCAAGAGAGAGGTGCATGTTGTATGCAGCAAAGCTGGAGGGGCTGAGCCATTAAGCCCTTTGGAAGTAAAGTCCCAGAAATAAGACATGGAACGCCTGGTTTGGTAGGTTGCCTTGCTGGAATCTGGTCTTGCTTTGGTTCAATATTTCCGCAGTATGCCCCTATTCTTCCCTTTTGGAATGGGAATGTACATTCAGTTCCATTGTATGTTGGAAGTATGTAATTTGTCCTTTGGTCTTACAGGGTCTTACAGTTAAGAGATTGCCTTGAGTCTCAGAAGAGACATTTGACTCTGGACTTAGTATTGAGACTGGTAAAGACTGGGGACTTTTGAAGGTAGACTAAATGTGTTTTGCATTTTATATGGTCATGAACTTATGGGGGCCAGGGTGTGGAATGTAGTTGTTTAAATGAGACTATACCCCAACAGCTCCAAGTATTTGTCCCCCATTGGTGGTGCTGTTTTGGGAGGCTTTAGAAAGTGTGATCATGCTGGAGGAAGCACATCACTAGGGGTGGGCTTTGAGAGTTCTTAAACTTTTCCAGTTTAAGTTCCCTTGATCATGATGTTTTATCACATCAACAGAATAGTAACTAATACAACCATGAATAAAGAGATGCTGCTATACAAATATTTATTGCGCATGTGGTCTTTTGGAAAGCACCTAACTCTTGAGGTAAAGTTTTAATGTATTTTTAAGACTTTTCAAATTTAGATTTCCTGTTTTTGTAGGATAACTGTAAAGTCAGATACGTGTGTCAACAAATAATACCAAGAGAACCCAAGAGAATCTATGTGACTTCCTTGAGTTATGATCTATGACAGAACAGTAGTAATATAGAATTAAATAAGGATCCTGACACGGATAGAGTCAAGAAATAGACCACACTATCTAAAAGTCCTAGCAAATAACCAAACATCACTTCCCTCACACTCCATCTGTCCTGGAAACTTCTAATCTTTTCTTTATTTCTTCATTTTTTTTTTCATTTCAGAAAAGTATGTAGGTTGATTCATGTATGTGGTAATAATATGTGATTTGGGATGTTTGTTTCCATGGTGGTTTAAATGAGACGTGTCTTCCACAGGCCCAAGTATTTGAACACTTCAGTTGGTTGATGGCACCATTTGGGGAGGGTCATGGTGCCAGGAGGTGTGGCCTAACTGGAGGAAGCATGTATCTGGGGGTGAGATTTAAAAGTTCATGGACTCACCCCACTTCCAGTTTTGCTCTCACTTCTTCCTGTGAGTGGTTGAAGATGTGAGCATTCTGTTCTGCTACCTTGGCCACCGTGCTTTCCCACCATAATGTCCTCTGGAACCATGAACCCAAATAAACTTGTTCTGTAAGTTGCCTTGATTATTATATTTAATCACAGCAACACAAAAATAACTAGTTCAACTTCTTTTCATTTAATCTAGTTTTTCGGAGATTCATTCCAATTGCTGTATTTATCATATTTTTTGCTTGATTTGCTTACTGAAGAGTCACAATATTTTAACTCAGACACTGAAGGATGTTTAGTTTTTCATCTCTTGAATTTTCCCTCTTATTGTTCATTGAGAATAGTGATCATATAAACATGTATGCATGTTTCTGCATGAACACATTTTTTCAGTTATATAAACATTCACAAGTCCAGGTATAGGTTTATATGGTACATGCAAGTTGTACATTTTGTTTTGTAAACACTGCAAAACTGCTTTCCTGAAGTGCTGTACAATTTACATTCCCAAAAATATAGGAGTGATCTCCATCCACTAACCTCATGAACTTTTAGAGTTGTCATTGATTTTATTTAGCCATTCTGGTAGTCATCATGTGTAGTGCTACTGTATTATACTTTATAAACCATAATTCCCTAACTACTGTATTAGTAAAATTTTCTTCATGTATTTATTTACAATGTGTATATCTCAATTGATAAAAAGCCTTTTAAAATGCATGCCATTTTTTGATTTATTAATTTGCTATTGAGATTTTGGCTATTCTAGACACCATTCTTGCTCAGATACATAGTTTGCAATTATTTTCCTTAGTGTGGATTTTCTCTTTACATCTTCTTAACAGTTGTTTCATGAGACAGGTGTTAATTCTTGAAGTATTTATCAAATTTTCAACTTATGAATTATCATTTTGATGTTACTTAAGAATCTTTTTCTGGTACTATAATATATAAACATTGATCTCTCTGTCTCTCATCTATAAATATATACATATATATGCAAATCCAGATATGCATATGCAAACATATTTATAATCTTATTATTCATCATTAAACATATAAGATAATTTGAGTTAATTTCTATATATCCTGTGCTGTGAAGTTCAGAATGAGACATTATTCTTCTCATGGGTGGATGTTATTAGGAACATCCTCTGGAAATGTGAGCCACAATAAACCTTCCCTCGTGAGTTTGTTATTTCAGGTGTTTTATTACAGCAATAGAAATCTGACTGTCACAAATTGTGCTCACCTGTAACCTCAAAATGTGGTCTCATTTGGAAACAGTCTTACAGATGTAATTAATCTAAAATCTCAGGATTCTATCATACCATATTTAGGGTTTTCCCTAAACACGATGACTGGCTTCCTTATAAGAAAGTGAGGTAACTTGGAGCAACCTACAGGGGAGAAAGCTATTCGAAGATGAAGATGTGAAAGGGTGGCATTATGTTGTCACAAGTCAAGGACATGGTAGGGCCCTGCGTTTTGCAGAAGAAAAGAAGGGCTGGTGTGTAAGTGGCAGGAGAGTGTTCTGGTCTCAACCTGGGACACGAAGCCACCAGAACAGTGAGAGACCACGTTTCTGCTGTCTTAAACATTCATGTTATGGTGATTTATTACAGCATACATAGTTTAATATTTTATTTATTAATTTATATTTATGTCCAATGAATGCTTTCCCTGTATGTATGTAAGGGCACCATGTGCATGCAATGTCCATGAAGGTCAGATGTCAGATCCCCTCTACAACTGGAGTTATGGACAGTTGTTAACATTCATGTAGGTACTGGGAACCATGCCAAGGTCCTCTTCAAGAGCAGTCAGTGTCTGCAACTGCTGACCCATCTCACCAACTCCAGTTATATCAAATCTTAAACAAACAAACAAACAAAATAATACACATGTGCTTGTATGGGTCTAGTTTTGAGTTTCTTTTTGTGCTTCATTAAACTATTTGTCCACACTCTCATGATTAGTAGGCCTGTAATATAACCCTTGAAATTTGGCACACATGTTTTTCATATTTGATTCATCTTGGTGTTTTAGTAGAATTGTCTTCCCATATGTATTTTGGAATAAGCTTGTTTATCTCTATGTGTTACATTTTATTACCTATACCTACCTGTCTCTGTATATATCTATCAATCAACCATCATTCTGTCCCTCATCTACTTTTTTCACATTCCATCTACACATCTATCATTTACCTATATAGGTAATTGTGGGAAACAAATACTTTTACTCTGCTAAGTATCTTAATGTAGGATCATGGTTTCTTCTGTTTTCTTAGATTTTGTTTTATCTTGTCAGTGTTTTAGAGTTTTACTTAGTTTGTTGGTTGGTTTGTTCACTAGTTGGAAACTTAAGCATTTTAAGAAATGTTAAACTTTATTTCATTTTATTTTTAGAAACAGTGCTTCATGCAGCACCAGACTGACATCAAGCTTACTATGTAGCTTAAGAAGACATGGAATTTTGCATGCACCAACACACTCATTTTATACTGTATTGGGCTTCCAAACCAGGGCTTTGTTCATGGTAGGTATGCACTCTACCAACTGGACTGCATCCTCAATTTAATACATTTTTATTTATTTTTAAATTACAGTTGTATTGATTCCTTGAAAATATCATATAGTGTATTTTGATCACATTCAATATTCCTCCACCGTCTCCTCTCACATCCATCCCCACCTTATTCCCCCACCTCAAATTAATGCCCTCTATTATTATTTTTTAAAGCCTACTGTGTCTACTTTGTATCCCTAAATGGTCTTGGGTGTGGGTCCAATCCTTAGACCATGGAGCTTACCAAGTATCACACCCTTAGAGTAATATGACCTGCACTATACCAACAGCTATTTATTGCCAATAGATCTTAGCTAGGGATAGGTTTCTTGCCTAACTTCTTCTATTCTGGGATTTTGTTTGGCCTGGACTTGTGCAGGTCTTGCACATGTTGACACAAGCACTGTAGGTTCCTATGCGTAATTTTCCTATAATGTCTGGGAATATACGGTTCCCTTATATTCATGTGCCACCTCTGGCTCTTTCAATTGTTTTCTCTTTCATAATGATCTGAGCCTTGGAACGAGGGAGTAATTAGGTTTCCATGTAGGTTTGAGCACTCTACAGTCTCTGCTTTTCTTCATGTTTATCAGTTGGAGTTCTCTGTGTCATTGTCATCTGCTTTAGAAAGAAGCTTCTCTGGTAAGAACTGAGAGATGCACTAATCAGCTGGTATAACAATGCATCATTAGGAGTTGGTCAAATACTATGCAGGATGAAATTACTAGGACCTCACATATGAACTTTTATCTATGTAATCACAGGTTCTTCGTCCCGATAACAGTGACAGTTTAACAAGTTCCACCTTGTTAAATGGGCCTTAAATCAAATCAGAGAATGATTTGTTCTACCGCTATAG
>NW_008340646.1:85708-205855 GCF_000622305.1 Nannospalax galili
AGAAGAGTTACCTTATAACTGGGGAGTCATTGTCCCTACTGGACATCATACACTGATAAAAGCCTAATGGCAGGAATGGATTCTCCCTTTTGAAACTGCGAACAAGGGATCACAAAGACCCTCAAACAATACTGTCCATTGTCCCTGCTCTTGGTTACTCACATGAATTTCTTTGTAGAATCCGATTGCCAAAAGAACTACATACATGAGCTGTAGAACAACCAAGAATCAATCAAGCTGGTGTTGACTTCAAAGCCTCATTTCTACTGTTGAGTTTTCATTGTGCTGGAATGTGCCACGCAAGCAACCAGAAGAGAAAATTTGTGAGCTACAACAACTGGCCTGGCAAGGTATGCCCCCCAGTGCAACAGTGGCATGAATGTTACAGGAGTAACAAACCACTTTCTAATTTGATTTAAGGTCCTCTCCACAGAATGGAGCCCATACCTGACATTGATATCAGGTCAAGGTACCAGGTTCCATTCCATGAAACCTGGGTGTATTCTGACAAAACCATGTACAAAGGAAAGAGAGTGAATCCTTACTTGGGCACACCTGAGTGTAAGAATTATAGATCACTGATGCTCTAATGAGATATAATTTTTCTGGCACAAATGTGTTATGTAATATGGATGGGTTTTTCATTTGCTCATAGTAGACACAAAGTCAGGGGTGGGACAGAGTGGAAGGGTGAGGGTGGAGATGGGGGATGAGGTCTGAACATAATTAAAATTCATTGTATGAAGTTATTGAATCGATAAAATTTCTCTTAAAAACAAAAATAATAAATACATTGAGATGAATTCCTTTGTTCACTATTTTCTGAAAGAGATCAGGTAGAATTTGCATTAAATTGTAAATATTTGCTAAATTCAATGTGGGGGTGAATAGATATTATTTGGTATTGAGCTTTCAAATTATTTGATTTTGTTTCTATTTTCAGAACCTTTAAAATTATTTATTTTTGAATAAATTGTGATTAGTGTATTTCTCAAGGATGAGGTTCCCTTCACCAGAGTTGACTTTCCAGATCTACGACAGTTGGTTTTGGCAATCTTTGGCTACCTTTTGGCACCTTCAGGGTTTGACGCAACAGGTGTGGTTTCATTCCTGATAATTAAACCTGCACCTCCTATTTTTCTCCATAATTCTTGTTGCTAGTTTTGTTGATTTTTCTAAGGCACTAACCCTCATTGGTTACTCCTTATGATTTCTCTGATTTCCATTGCATTGATTCCTACTAAGGTCTTCAGTGTTTTAATTCTCTTGCTTTTTGTAGTTTATATTCCTTGATGTGACAGAGTAGATGATTGAGTTTAGATTTTACTTCTTTGTTAACACACACGTGTGCTCTTTGAGTTATAAACCTCCATTTTGTGCTGTATTAACTGTCGTTCACCAATTCATTGTGCTGAATTTTCATTTCATATAGGCAAATGGAAATTTTAATTTCCTTTGAGTGTTCTTCGATACACAGGTTATTTAGATGTATGTAGTTTCCAACCATTTGGAGACTGTCCTGTTATTTTTGTGTTATTAATTTTGAATTTGATTATATTGTATAATTTCAGTGATTTTTAAACCCAGAATATGATGAGCCTTGTTTTATGCTCAATGTTCACTTGAAAAGAAGGTATATTTATTCTGTGTTGGGTAGAGTGTTTTAAACATATGGTGTATGGATGACCTTCTTGAGTTCTACTGAATTGTTCATTGTCTCCTTACATAAGTTAAAAGAGGAGTGGTGGGGATTAGAACAATAACTAATGGCCATAATAGCTTTTTAATGTTACATGATATTTTGCTTCATATTTTGTCTTATATTTGGTGCATATCATCTAGTATTATTTCATTATAGATTTACACTTTCCTCATATATATGTATATACATATATAGAGATATATGTATATATCTATATTATGCACACACATAGGTGTATATTTGTATATGTGTGTAGATATGTATATACAGAAAGATATATACATATATGTGTGTGTGTGTGTGCATATATATAGATATGTATGTATACTGTGCCATGCTTTTGGAAGTCAGTTTCCACATAGAATCTTTATTGGTATGTGTATATTGTTGATCCTAAGATAATGTTTCTTTTTACATATTGCTTGACTGAACTTAAGTATTGTCTGAAAGTTTTTAGTCATAGCAAGGCTGCTTTACACAAGTCCTTTTGGGGACATCTGTTTTCTGATATCATTGTTTCCAGTTCAGTGAAACCTTCAGCTTGGATAGTGATAAATATCAGGAAAAAATGAAAGCCAGGACTGTTTTCCTTGTGACATCATTTGGTTCCTCTAGCTCCTCTGTCTCCTTCCTCCCTTAAGAGACCTCTCGATTTGTCTTATAGAAAAAAAAGGAGAAAAACCTTTATAAATTTTACCTTCCCAGTAGTAGACATAACTTTTATTTCTTTTTAAAAAAATATATTTTTTTATTTTATGTGTATGTGTGTCTTACCTGCGTGTAGGTAAGTGCACCCGTGTCGTGCAATGCCTGCAGAAGACAGAAGAGTCTGTTGGATCCCCTGGGACTGGAGTTAGGGACAATTGTTAGCTGCCATGTGGGTACTGGGATTCGAACCCGAGTCTTCTGCAAGAACAACCAGTTTACTTAACTTCTGAGCCATCTCTTTAGTCCAAAAGTTAGTTCTTAAATGTAATGAATGATCTTTCAGAGAAAGCATTTGGGTTCAATGTTCATAGATCTAGACCAAATAAGAAAGTTCCAATAAGACTGACAAGTTCAAATAAAATTATATCATAAAATTAGCATCCCTTGGGACTCATATTTAAAAGCTGACACACAAGTATGTATGTGTAAAATCAACATGCAAGCACCATTATTAGAAGACACCTCCCATTAGCCCAAACAGCAGATGGGCTTAATTCTTATAAAATGAAATGAACAATGTTAGTACTTGATGGTCACTAAATGCTAGTTATGCTTAATTGCAGCAGAGGTCAGGGAATTGCTCGTTTTCACACCCCTGGCAAACCTGTTCCTTACCCCAATGAAAACTCTCTTCGCAACATTGAAAAGAACACACATAGTGTACATTGTTTCCTGAATTTTGACTGACCGGTGAATTATGTTCTTTATAAACTTATGCTAACCTTTACAATTTACTCCTTATAATGCTGTTTAGTCTTTAACTTTAAAATCACTTTATTATAATGTCCTAAGAAAGCGGTTAGGAGAAATATAATCTTTTGATCAATGGTGAGATATAGAAAATATAATTAATATGCATGCATAATAATTAAAAATGTACAGATAAATCAGACACACATGTGCATTACTAACAGATTCACAACAAATTTATTTTGAACTTTTTAATTTTAAAAAGAATGTTGAGCTCTTTTTTTAATTCCATGAGTTACAAATCCTCATTTAGTTATTATTAAATAAACGGAGCACTTTAAGTTTTTTTCAAGTTACAAATATACTATTGCAAATGGCTGTTTACCATAATGCAATAGAAGCAAATATTAATAAACAAAAGTGCAAAATCACTCATGTTAATGTCTGTGAAAAATTAATTCTAATTTTTACTAAGAAATAACTAGTAAATAATGATAGTTAGGAAATTATTTATAAAAAACAGAAATATACCCAAAACGTCATTCAGAATGCAAATTGTTGGCTTGAGGGATTCATGACAAATAAAGATGCATTAATCATTAAGGAAACATTAATCACAGTGCCATTCCAATTTCATGATACATTTAGTACAATTGCTTCTTCTCTTTGAAATGACTAAAGTTTTGGCCCAGTAATGTTCCATAGAAATGCGAGTGCAGAGAGAAAAACTGTTTTTCGTTTGTTTGTTTGTTTTGTTTTGTTTTGTTTTTATATTTGGAACATAGTGTATCAAAGCGTCAGGAAATGCATCACATCGAGCCTAAGAGCTTAAGTTCCAGACTTGGGAATAGTTGATTAAGATAACAAAATGAAAAATGAGAATAATCCAGACATCAGCACTCAGTGTTATGGCTTCGATCTGAAATAGTGACTACACACTCATTTGTGAACTCTCAGTTCAAGACTTGGGGTGCAATTGTGAAGGCTCTGGGGCCTTCAGGAGATGATCAAAGTAGGTTATTGGGGCCACCTTTGAAAATCATCCTTGTCCTTGATTCTGATCTGTTCTCTCTAATTTCTACTCCACTGTGATGTGCAAACCCTACACAACGCTGTCCATACATCATAGGTTGAAAAACTCCATCATGCATTCCCTACTATGATACACTAAAATTCTGAAACTGTGTACCAAAATGAGTACTTTTTCACTTAGGTGATTTCTGTCAGTTATTTTAATAACAGTGTTGAGGGAAGTAAGAGAATCAGATAATACAGATCAAACCAAGGAAACCAACTTTCCTGTTTTATAATTTCCAGTAATATGATAAACATTAAAGCTGCTTGCAACTTCCAGTAAAGTACATTCCAGCCAATAAAAAAGTGTGCCTAACAGTTCTGTTGTTTTTACATAACACAAGCCATCCGTACACCATCTTGAATCCTTTAGGAAGAAACCAGAGTCAGTGAGTGTTTGAACAGGCACTTTAAAAAATGCCTATTGCTGAAGACACTACATGATAAACTGCAGAGCAAACAAACAGAAATAAAGCTGGTACTGACTTCAAATCTGGCTAATTTCATAGTCCCAAAGGTCTTATGCAAGCTGCACAAAGAGCACATTAATCATCAACCTTACCCAGCTGTGAATCCCGCAAGCTACAACTGGCTGGGCAAGATACACTCAGTAGTGCAATATTGGCATGAATATTATGGGAGAAACCAACCCCTTTCTAATTGAATTTATGGTCTACTTCATAGGATGGAGCAGTACCTGACATTAATATCAGTCCTAGGAACCTGTGGCCAGAAAGGTCAGAAGCCATAGGGAAGAGCCTAATACAATTATTCTGCTAAATAGATACCATAGTAAACTGATTCGGAATGGCTTACTGTTAGGTCTATAGATTAAAGAGTCTCTCAACTCTCACCAGAGAAGCTTCCTTATATAGCAGATGGTAATTAATGAAGAGTCCCACAAGTTATGCAGAGAATAAGAGGCTGCAGAGGAATTATCCTGAATAGGACACCTGCTTCCTAAAGCTCAGGAATCTTTATAAAAGAGAGGGTGGTAAGAATATAAGAGCCATAGGGGGGTGGATGACTACAAGGACACAGATTTTCAGACAGCTGGACAGTTATTCATATGGACTCACAGCAATGGTGATAGCATGTATAAGTTCCATTTAAACTCAAGCCAAACAAATTCCCATCATGAACTTGGGTGAAGTGGATAAGAAACCGCAACCATACCTGAGGAACTTTTGGCAACTGATATCTACTGGGAGGAGGCAAGTCAGTCTTGTTTAAGTATGAGATTCTTGGCAGGTTGACCAGGTTGAAGGGCATTTGAGGAGATAATGATTATATAGATATATATTACATGAAATTAGAAACAGAGTGGGGAGGTGCAGACAGAGGAGGGGATCAAAATGTGATCAAATGTGTTGTATGAAATTCACAAATGGAACAGTAACGAATGTCTGCGGTCTAATTGCTTGTTAGTTGAATGAACTGGTTTTCTTTTGCTTACTACTTTATGTATTACTGTAAGAAGTGTTTCGAACAATTTAAGGAATATAACGAATGAAGGTTTCCATCATGAGTTTGGAGAAAAACAAACATTTAACATAGTATGAGTTTCTTTTAATGGTGTTGAATGATGATCTCATTAATAATAAAAATGCTAATTGCCTGATTAGAATATAAGGAATTTTATTGGGCAGCTGTGGAAATCCTCCATTTTAAATTGCTTATGATTCACTTTATCAGAATCTCCAGAAGCCTATACATGCCAGGTTTAATAGTTTTCAGTAATTCTTAAATACTCCTTTATGTTCTGAAGACTGCCATTTCCTATACTGTTTGTTATTACTCTACTCAGAATACTTATCTGTCTTTCAATAACTAGTGTTTATATTCTGAATATTATTTTATTTGCTTCATTGTATAAGGATTCTCTGAGTTTTCATAGGATGTATTATAAGGCGAATGACAAAATAATTGTTTGATTAGCAGATGGATAGTTAATGGTTAGGAAAATTGAGTTGACATAAAGAAACTCATTAAATATACTGGATGGTCTGATATAGAAAACAAATGAGTTAGCATAACAAATTGACCTTAAAAATAACACTAGGAAACTGAAAATTATTTTTCTTCACTTTCTTATACCGTAAACTAAAAGAAACAGCTTGCTTTTAAATCCATCAGGATATTCCTCCCATTTCTAACTGAATAAGCTAGTCTGTCCCAAACCTTGATACTTATGAGGTTGTTAAGGCACATGAGAATAGTAAAGTTAATGTTCCTTCGCATGAATTCATTTGCACGAGTTTCATTCTGAGTATGTCAAACCCGTTCAACGCAAATCAATTTTTACACAAAAATGATCCAAAATGCACTATTATATTGGTCCAGTAATTGAACTTGCCCCTTCAGCTATGAGAAAAACCATCACATCTTCAGTAATAAAAACTCTTTAACAAAACTGGATTTCAATATTAAGAATAACCTTAAAGCTGAGGATTAATTTTTCAAGAAATGTCTCTTTCCCCTCACCCTCACTAACCATATGCAGTCTATTTCAGTTCTGTAATTTTCCCTTCATTGTATGTAACTCTACTGCCTACCTAATAAAACATGTTCTTGTCTTTTTGGCCCTGAAGGACCAATTGCCCTACATCTAAGGAGTCTCACATTGCTCCAGAATCTTTTCAGTTACTGTTTATGCTGCACGTTGTATTCTACAGTATGCAGCGGAGAGTTCTTTTTATAGTTTTAAAAGTGTTAGGTTTTCGACACTGCTCTTTGATCTTACAAAAACGTGTTATCTTCTGACCTTGGACAATGTCCTAGAAAACTGAGGATGGACACAGGCTGTTGAAAATCTATCAGGTGATCAAAGAACACTAGCAGATAAATTTGCATCACCTAAAGCACTGATAATTTTTTGGAAGCAATAAGTAAGAAATCTGAATTTTTTTTTTAGAATAAGTAGATTTAATAAATGTTTATAGCATATTTCATCCAACAGCTGTGGCATATACATTCTTTTCAGCAGTCCAGGTAATCAAATACATTGCTTATAGGCAAAAAATTCCTTCTCATTATTAGACTACTCCCCTGGATGATCATTTATACATACTTCAAATCTATTCATGGAGTGAATCCTGAGTACAGACAAACCAGTGTATTTTAGTGCATCTAATACCCTAAAATCTTCCATTAACAGGCATACAGAATTAAGTACAATACTAGAGTTTCTTTGTTAATTAAAATGATTAAGATACCTGATTTTGGCTGAAGAAATGGCTCAGCAGTTAAGAACACTATGTGTTCACATACAATACCCAAGTTCAAATCCCAGTACCTACATGATGACTAACAACTGTCCATAACTTCAGTTCCAGGGGATCTGACACCCTCTTCTGTCCTCCTCAGGCACTGCATGGCATGGTGCTTTTATACATACGCAGGCATAACACCCATACATATAAAATTAAAAGTAAATACACTTGATTTTAAGGTGACCAGCTAATTCAATTAAAAATTTTATGTTTTTATATAATCCTATTTGCACATTTTCTGTAGTTTTTACTGTTGCAAAGTAAACTCAAGAATTGTGGTAATTCTTTTTTCAGTAATCAAGTATTAACAATTATTTTATTTTGAACATTAAGAATTGCTTTCAAAGTTTTCAAACCAAGAAGAAACAAGCTTAATCTCTTCATTTAATATTAATTTTGCATAAAGACTGTAAATAAAAAATTTTAAAAATGTGGTATCATGTGTCATTGATCTTTGGTCCAAAGTGTATGCCACATATTTGTATATGTGTTGTATAGTCAATCAATAATATATTCTTCTTTTTTTCATTTCATTGAATTTTTGTGTATTTCATACAGAGCAACTTGATTAGTTCTAATCATCTTTGTACCCCCTTCCCCACGGCCACTCTCCCATAGTCCCCCCCACTGGAATTCATACATTCTGTTATTTGTGTTAAGGCCTATTGTGTCAAGTTAGTGTCCCTAGATGTCCCTCAGTGCAAGTTCATCTACTGAGGTCTAGTCAGCCTAGCCAGAGTCTCTTGCTTTAGGAAGATCAGGTCTTCCTCAACCAGCAGTAATCAGTTACCAATATTTCTTCAGCTAAGATTGGGGTCAACTGTTCATTTCCCCGGTTCTATGTTGCATTTTTGTCTGTTTGAGTTTGCAAGGGTCCTATGCATGCTGACACCATTGCTGTATGATCAGGACCCCAGGAACTTGTAGGACTGTATTTCCATATGATCATGCACCTCCTCCCTGGGCTTAAAATCTTTCCACTCCCTCTTCCACAATTCTCCCTGAACCCTGGGTGGGTGAAGTTTAATATAAGAGACCTGTCCAAGGACCAACATTCTACAGAGTCTCAGTCTTTGGCCATTTGTGACCTATTGTGTTCCTGACCCCCTGTTGTATGAGGGAGTTTCATTAATGAAAACTGATACATTCACTATTGTCCTAATTACCCCTTGTTCTATGTTCCATGAACCTTAGGTGTAGAGATGCCACTTAGATTTGGGAAATTCATAGACAATGTCTGTATGTGACCAGTCTGGTATAAAAGAAGCTTCTTTGAGGAGTGGTGACTGGGATATTTGTCTGTAAATATAAGGATCCATATTTTGCACATAGTAAGAAATTATATTCATTTAGGGATGTGACAGTATTGGGTTTTCTCTAAGATCTATGACCTCTCCAGCCATGTGTTGTTGGCTAGGTTTACAGTGCCACAAATGAGTTCTCTCCCATTGACTGGGCTTTAAGTCTAATTAGGTGACTGTTGATTGCTTAAAGATAAAAGTGCCACTACTGCACCAGTGTTGTATGCTATGCAGGCCATTGATGTAGTTATTTGATCTTGAATGTATTATGTTTTTTTATTTTTAATGAATTTCTGTGTATTTCACACAGAAAATTATCTTTATGCTCCCTTCCCCCAATCCCCTTTAGCACCTCCCCATGCCCCGCCACTAGAGTTCATAATTCTGTCATTTATGTTAAGGCCGATTATGTAAAGTCAGTGTCTCCAGATGTCCTTCAGTGCAAGTTCATCCACTGGGTTATAGTCAGCCTATCTGGAATCTCTCCCTTCAAGATCAGTTCTTCCTTACCCAGCAGAAATCAGCTGCCAATAATTCTTCACTAAGACTGGGGCCTGCTTTTCATTTCCACGGTTCTGTGCTGGGTTTTTGTAGGCCTATGTTTTCATGGGTCTTGCACATGCTGACATCATTGCTGTAGGTCTGTATGAGAAGGGTCCCAGGTGCCTGTAGGACTGTTTCTGTGTGATCATACACCTCTTCCTTGGTTCTTAAAATGCCCCCCCTCCTTCTGCAATGGTCCCTAAACCCTGGCTGGGTGGACCTCCATATAGGAGTTATATCCAAAGACCTACACTCTGCAGACTCTTATTCTTTGTGTTTTTGCCATTTGAGGCCTTTTGTGATCCTGGCCCTCTGTTGAATGAGGGAGCTTCATTGATGAGAATTGAAAGATGCATTAGTGTTCTTTCCATCCCTTGTTCTATGTTCCATAAATCTTAGTTGAAGAGGTTACATCCTCAATGTGCCACTTAGGCTCGGGCAATTCACAGAGAATTTATGTATAAATCTTTAATAACCTCTGTCTATTGAAAAAGAAGATACTTTGATGGGTGGTGATTAGGATACTTGTTTAAAAGGATTTGGTGCTGGAATCCACAAAGGGAGAACATACATCTTTTCTGAATCTGTGTTACTTCACTGAGTATAACAGTTTCTGGTTCCATCTAATTACCTGCAAATTTCAATATTTCACCTTCCTTACTGCTGAGCAGAACTCCATTGTGTAAATGTACCATATTTTCGTTAACCACTTGTCAGTTGAGGGGCACTTGGCTGCTTCCATCTCTTAGCTATTGTGAAAAGAGTAGCAATGAACATGGATGCACAAGTGTCTCTGCAATAGGATGAGTCCCTTGGGTACATGCCAAAGGGTGGTATAACCAGGTCATATGATAGATTCTTAGGTTCTTTTTCTTCTTCTTCTTTTTTTAAAGAGTCCTCCACACTGTTTTCCATAGGGGTTGCACAAGTTTGCACTCCCACCAGCAGTGAATGAGCATTCCCCTCTCTCCACATCCTGGCCAGCATTTGGTATCATTTGTTCTCTTCATCTTAGCCAATCTGACTATGAAATCTTAAGGTGGCTTCAGTTTGCATTTCCCCAATTACTAATGCTGTTGAAAACTTTTTAAGATGTTTCTTAATCATTTTTAATTCTTCCTTTGAGAACTTTCTGTTTAGATCTTTAGTCCATCTTTTAATTGGGTTATTTGTTTTCTTGATTCTTTGTTTTTTGAGTTTTATATATTCTGAATGTTAAAACTCTGTCAGGTGCGTCATTGGTGAAAGCTTTTTTCCCATTTTGTCAATTTTCTCTTTAATTTTTATTGTTTCTTTTGCTGTACAAAAGCTTTTTAGTTTAATGAGGTTCCACTTTTTGATTGTTGACCTTAATGCCTGAACAACTGGTATCTGACTTAGAAAGTCCTTTCCTACACCTATATAGTGTAGGTTACTGCCAATGTTTTCTTCTAACAGTTTCAGAATTCCAGGCTCCACATTGAGGTCTTTGATCCATTTGGAGTTGACTTTTGTGCAAGGTGAAAGATAACTACCAAGTTTCATTCCTCTATAGGTGGAGATCCATTTTTGCCAGCACCATCTGTTTGAAGGATGGTCATTTTCACATTAATTCTTTCAATCCACGAGCATGTGAGGTCCTTCCATCTTCTGGTGTCTTCCTCAATCTCATTCTATTAAGATTTAAAATTTTCATTATAAAGATCTTTGATGTCTTTGGTCAGGTTTATTCCGAGATATTTTAATTTTTTTGAGGCTATTGTGAGTGGCAGTGTTTCCATGTACCCTTTCTCTGATTGTTTGTTAGTGGTTTGTAGAAAGGCTACTGATTTATTTGTAGATTAATTTTGTAACCTCCCTCTTTACTGAAAGTGTTGATCAGTTCTAAGAGTGTTCTGGTGGAATTTTTGGGATTTTCTTAGTTACAATATCATATCATCTAGAAAAATGGATATTTTAACCTCTTTTCCAATTAGTACTCTGTTAATTTATTTCTCTTGTCTTATTGCTCTAAGCAAGAATTTCCAGCACTATATTGAAAAGGAGTGAAGATAGCTGACATCTTTCTCTGGTTCCTGATTTTACTGGGGATGCTTCCAGGTTTTTTTTTTTTTCCCATTTAGAATGATATTGGCTATGGGTTTGTTGTATATAGCTTTAATTATGTTGAGGTATGTTCCCTCCAGTCCAGTTCCTTTTAGGACATTTATCATGAATGCATGCTGAATTTCGTCAGATGTCTTTTCTGAATCTATTGAGATAGTGATGTGGTTTTTGCCTTTTGAGTCCACTTATATGATTTATGATATTTATGGTGTATATTGGACCATCCTGCATCTCTGGAATAAAGCCTACTTGATCATGGTGAATGACCTTTTTGATGTAAATCTGTATGCAGTTTGCAGGTATTTTGTTGAGATTTTTTCATTAAGGATATGGGTCTATAGTTTTCTTTTTGGTTGTGTCTTTATCTGGTTTTGGTATTGGAGTGATGCTGGCTTTATAGAAGGAATTTGGGAGTTATTCCTCTGATTATCTTTTTGAATAATTTAAGTAGCATTGGTTGGAGATCTTCTTTAAATGTATGGTAGAACTCTGCTGTAAATCCATCAGGGTCTGGGCTTTTATTAGTAGGGAAGTTTTGTATTACTGTTTCCTTATATGTTATGCATCCATTTAAACTGTTGATCTCCTCTTGGGTTAACTTTGGTGGTTCCCATGGTTTTAAATATCCATCCATTTATTTCAGGTTGTCAAATTTAATAGACTGTAGTTTTTAAAGTATTTCCTTATAATAGTCTGGATCTTTTGGGTGTCTGTTGTGATGTTTCCCCTTTCATCTCTGATTCTGTTGATTTGGATTTGCTCTTTCTTTCTTTTGGTTATCTGGGCTCTTGGTCTGCCTCTCTTGTTTAGCTTTTCAAAGAACTAGCTCATAAATTCATTGATTCTTTGTATTTTTTCCTTTGTTTCTATTAAATTAATTTCTGCCTGATCTTTGTTATTTCTTCTCTTCTGCTGGGTTTGGGTTTCATCTGTTTTTGCCTTTCCAGAGTCTTGAGTTGCAATGTTAAATCATTTATTTTTGTTTTCCTGATTTTTAAATGTAGGCACTTAGAGCTATAAACTTCTCTCTGAGGACTGTTTTGTAAAGTGTCACAGAGATTTTGTTGTGTTATATTGTCCTTTTTGTTTAATTTCAGGAATACTTTCATTCTTTCTTAATCTCTCCTTTGATCCACTCATCATTCAGGAATGTGTAGTTACTACAGCTTTTTCTGGTGTTGATTTTTAAGCTTTATTGCATTGTGATCTGATAGAATGCATGGAATTATTTCAATTTTTAGTATTTGTTGAGATTTGTTCTGTGCCCCAGTATATGGTGACAATTTTTGAGAAAGTTCCATGGGGTGCTGAATAGAAAGTGTATTTTTTGGTGTTTGGGTAGAATATTCAGAAGATGTCTGTTAGGCCATTTGATGTATGTTATCATTTAATTCAGATGTCTCTCTGTTTACCCTTTGTCCCATTGGCCTGTCTAATGGAGACAGTGGGGTGTTGAAGTTCCCTAGAATGACTGAGTTGGGGTTAATCTGTGTCTTAAAGTCCTACAGTGATGTATTTATGAATCTGTGTGCACCATAGTTTGATACATATATGTTCATGATTGTAATATCTTACTGGTTAATTGTTCCTTTGATCATAATGAAGTGAAGCTCTTTATCTCTTCTTATTAGTTTTAGTTTGAAGTCTATTTTGTTAAGTATTAGAATTACAACCCCTGTTTGTTTCTTATTGCCATTTTCTTGAAATATTCTTTTCCATCGTTTCTCGTTAAGGAAGTACTTATCCTTGAATGTGAGAAGAATTTCTTGCAGGCTACAAAAAGCTGTATTTTGTTTCTTAATCCATTCAACTATCTTTTGTCTTTTGACAGGGGAGTTCAGTCCATTGATATTATAGTTATTATTGAAAGATGTGCATATTTGTTCCAGTCATTTTGATTTGTTTGCATTCTTGGTCTAATTTTGTGTTTCCACAATTACACCTTCATTTAGTTTCTTTCTGTTGTCCCTAGGGTATAGTTGTTTCTTTCTCCATTCTTTGAATTGCTTCAAATATTCTTTGAAGGGCCGTTTTTGTTGATATGCGTTCTTTCAGCCTATTCGTGTCATGGAAGATTTTTCTTTCCTCTCCAACTATAATAAACATTTTGGCTAAGTAAAGTGTTCTGAGTTGGCATCTGTGGTCATTTAGAACTGGGAATACTTTGGCCCAGACTTTTCTAGCTGTCATTGTTTACACTAAAACGTCAGCTGTTATTCTGATGGGTTTTCCTTTGTATGTGACCTTTTGTTTTTTTCTTTTGCAGCTTTCAGTGTTCTCTCTTTGTTTGGTACATTTAGTGTGTTTACTATGATATGCCATGGGGTGTGGGAATTTTCTTCTCTGGTCCTGTTTATTTAGTGGTTTTTGTGCTTCTTGTATCTGTATGGGAATGTCCTTCTTTAATTTTTAGAAATTCTCTTCTGCAATCCTGTTTAAAATCTGGTCAATATTGTTAAATCTGAAATTCTTCTCCTTCCTTCAACTTTATCCTCCAGTGTTGCTATTCTGTTTCCCATTTCACTCATTCTATTGGTGAGGTTTTCTACAGTTGTTTCAAATTGACTTGTTGAGTTTTTCACTTCCTTCTTCATTTCAGCTTGAGTTTTCTCCAATGTTTTGACCTCTTTTGAGAACTCACTCAGAAGTTTATCCCTATCTTCTTTTAGTTCTTTGATTTGTTTGTTCATGTGTTCTTTAAATTCATTGAATTCCTTAATCATGTTTATGATTTTTCTTTTAAATTTGGTGTCCTAGATTATCTCTAGAGGGTTCTCCTTGTAGAAAGTTTCTACAAGGCTGGTGGAATTTGCTGGGAACATTCTGTTTTGGTTTTCCATATTGTTATTTTTCTATTGCGATTTTGGCATGTGGATTTCTTTTGTTGTTTGTGATTGTTGTATGAAACTCAAGTCTTCTTTTGGTGAGTTGAAGTCTGCTTCTCTTTGTATTATTCATGTGCCTTGGTTGTTTTCTTCTTGAGTATATAAAATTGGTTGGTCTAGGTTTCAGGTTCTTTCAGATTTTATTTTGGAGGAACTGATGGCTTCAGATCAGCTACTCAGTAACTCCCACAAAGGCACAAGTTAGGCTTCAGTCAAGTTCACTCAGGTTTCCCACTAACATTTGGATCCCTGCTAGTTGGCACTCATAGCACGATTTGGGAGATTCCCTAGGGGAAGGCCTGGTTTTGGCACGCTCAGTCAGTCTGCTAATGTCTCAGTTCCTACTGTATGGCAGAGAAGTCTAGCCCTGGCAAAGTGGGATGGGCCTCGCATGGCCACTATTGGGGGACTGGGCATGGCAAGATTTGGGGAAGCTCACCACTATGTGGAAGCCATATTCAAGAACTCTCAGGCAGTCTGCTAAGATCTCAGCTCCTACTCTAGGACAGAACGGTCTACCCCTGGTGAAGTTGAAGGTATTCTGTCTTTATCAATCTTCTGCTGTTATAAAAACATGGTTAAGATAATCAGCCTAAAGGAAGATTTATATTCTCTTTCCCTCAAAGTTACAGAGGTTTCAATTTGTGGCTGGTTGTCATAGAGTTTGATGGAAGGCAGTATATTGTGGTGGATATTCAAAAAAGGACCCAGTTCTTTCAATTAGGTCCCACCTCAATTTGAGACATGTTGTAATATTTTAGTCATACAGTAGTAAGCAGATTTCACATTTAAGGAAATAAAAGAGCAAGTGAATTGACAGTGCTTTGAATTCAGAGGATGCTGATGTAATTTTAAGAGATTGTTTTAACTGTAATTGTTACCTATTACTATTAAATAACCTAGAAATCATTTGGATTTTAAGCATGTGGTCTAAGAGACTGTAGTTGGCCTTTGAAAACCTTTAGCACAATAAAATGATGACAAATACTCAAGTTTAATAGCAACTTAATCTAAAGGTTCTGTCTGTTTCTAAATGCGGCATGTTCAACAAACATTTTGATATTGCCCTTAACCTTCAACTGATCTGCAACTTCTTTTAGATTGTCAAGGATGGCTGGATTTCTTGTAACAGTGAACAGATACTGTATGCTTCCCTTATAAGCACCTATTTCTAGCAGTATTCCAATCAAACTATTGCTGAACAGACTAGCCATTTTTGAATTAGGTTTTCCATTCCTCATGTCCCACCCTGGTGAGTATTCTATGAAGAATTTGTCAGTCCTACATCTTGGGTCTGTAGACATTCCATATCATATTCTGTACATTGACTATCTACTGACATGGCATTCCAAATTGCACACTGATTAACTTTTTTTTTCTACTCATATCATGAAATATTATAGATTATAATTTCCTTGAATGAATACTTTAGCAAACACATTCTAATTTATTTATTTCATTTTGCTCTTGAATGAATTCATTTTCATAATGTGGCAAAGAACCTGGGATAAAACATGCTAAATCTAAAAGTAAGTGCAAGAAGGATAGAATCAATAGCATAAGAAAAACGATATGTATTTAATAAAACATAAAATTGTGTCATCATTAATATAAGAAAAGAGAAAACTTAAGAATTTAGAGAATGCAAGGAACCCTGGAAGACAATAAGTAAGACAAAAATGAAATGTCTATTAAACAGGATTGAGCATGTGGTTCTTATAGAGAGCAGAAAACAAAATCAGGTCTCAAATCCATCTGTGAGATTTGTAGGGAAGTGCAATTTAACCTGTTGTCTCTGTTTGCTGCTTAGCTGGATGAAGAATGAGCAGTTGGATGGATGAACATTTCACACAGTCTACCACAGCCCATGTGTGTAGTCCCTATTTGCAATAATTAACCTATTAAAATTACAGTGAATAGAGAAAGCAAAATGTAGTTTCCTAATCTAATAGCCTTAAAATTTGGAAAACCCTGGCTTAAAATGAAGAATGAAGCTAAAGCTGATAAAATTTGATAACTGATTGCATGCTGTATATGAAGAAGAAGAAGAAGAAAATGAGAATTATTTGAATACTTTGTCTTCTAGACAGTAAAGATTTCCTAAGACATAAAGGTCATGATATGATGATTAATTTCAGGTAGAAGATGTAGAGACCAATGTGCATATAGGGAGTCTCAGCTGCTTATGGAACATGAGAAAGATTTTTTTTTTTTACAAATGGATTTATGGCCTTAGGACCGGCAATAGGTTTGTAAGATTGAGCAATCACGCTGTATGTGATTATTAAAGAATTAGAAGTCAATGGCATCCAAAAACACTGAGAAACTTCAAATAAACCAGTCATGATAAATAGAAATACACAGTCTGAAAGTAAATAGAGATGGGGATTTAGCTAAACGTATAAAGATGAAAATCATGCAACAGGCCAGGATTGAATATGCCCATGGGCAGTTTTAAGATAAAAGGGTATGAAACCAGCATTCACTCAGAAAAGGATAGATAAATAGTAATTCATTGAAAAAGAATTTTAACCTACATAGAAAGCTGCATAACAAGGCAGAGAACAACAGGCTTTGTGGGGAGAGACTGGTGCCTGCTAAGATAAAGAGGGCCTGTGCATCAATTTGTCTTGTGCAGGTGTCAGTGGGCACAAAAAGGCGGAAACTCTGAAATATATTCCTAAATGTCAAGTGTGAGCTAATGTGAGATTATGTAGCCACAGGGACACTTGTGTCAGTCAAAGTGCTCATTGTCAACTTCCATTGCTCAGCTTTTCACTGCAGAGTCCTTTCTGAGAGCTCCTTGTGTGCATTTGTTCCCAGCTGCAGACTGCATGAAGTAGCATCGGATGTGTGCATTGTATAAACACCAGAGCTTTATTTAAAATGTTTTTTTTTCCTGCTAAAGATATTGTAAGGCTGAGGAGATGTCTCAGTAAGTAGAGTTTATGGAGTCAAAGCTTAAAGACCTGCATTCTGATGCCCAGAACCCATATAAAAATTCAGGCACGGTGGAAAATGGCTGCAACCCTAGAGCTGGGAATGTGGAGACAGGCAGATCCCTGGAGCTCATTACCAACCAGCCTAGATGAATCAGTAAGTTCCAGGTTAAGTGAGAGAATGTGCCTCAAAAATTAAAGGGGAAGAAGAGTGGTCAAATAAATGCACCTGATGCCAAATTCAGACCTCTACACACACATGCACACATATGCATGTGTATCTACAAACACACATCCATATTAGCAAGTATACCCCACACATGTCTGCATACAGTAAATAAATAAAATAGCACTGTTTTAAAATACAGTGTAGGGTAGAACTGTAAACAATTATGTTGAGTGAGGTAACCCAACTCCAGGTGACAATCATTCCATATTCTCTCCCACAGCTAGATGCTAGCTTTGAAATCCTAGATATGCATATTTCAATTTGAAAAGTCAGAATATTAATCAATGGCCATGTGGAGGCTTCCTGGACAGGGTGGTAGGATGGAGTGATAAAGGCACATCTGGGATTAAAATCTGGGAAAGGTTAAATGGGTTGGGGAATGAGAGGGCAGGACAGAAAAGGGAGTGCGGTAAGGTATGACCAACATGAAAATTCTTTAGAAAAAGCTCTTCAGAAGCCTACCACTATAAAACATCTCCAAGTATATACATATTAAAAGGAGTTATCTTATAAAAGAGGAGCATTGCCCCTTCTAGACACCCTGGGCTAATAAAATCCCAATAACAGGAATGGACTCTGTCATTTAAAACTGGTGACCCTCAAACAGTACTGGCCAATGCAGCTGCTCTTGGTTACTCACAGGAACTTCATGGTAAGACTCTGTTACTGAGGACACTACATACATGAGCTGTAGACCAAACAAGGAGAACTCAAGCTGGTGCTGGCTTTGTAGCCTCATGTCTACTGGCTATAGTCTGTAGTGCCGGAAGAGCTATGTATGCTACCTGAAGAGAACACTAATCATCAGCCGTAACCACCTGTGAATTCTGTGAGCTGCATGAAAACTTGCCTGACAAGATATGTCCACTAGTTCGGTACTGGCACAAATATTATGGGAGTAACCAACCACTTTCTAATTGGATTTAAGTTCTGCTTCATAGGATAGAGTGCATACTTGACACTGATTCAGGCCTAGGAACCTGAGGTTAGACAGGTCATAGGACATAAGGGGGAGTTTAATACACATTTTTTTGCTCTATAGATATAGTATTAAACTAACTCCTAATGACCTACTGTTATATTCATAGATCAGTGCATTTCTTAACCATCACCAGAGAAGCCGCCTTATACAGCAGATGTTGATTAACAGAGAAACCCATAGCTGGTCAATGTGCAGAAAACATGAGTCTGCAAAGTGCTTATTCCTGAATAGAACCCCTATATTCAACTTCTGCCTCCCAGGGCTCAGGGTTTATTACAGAAAAGGAGGGAAGAAAAATTGTAAGAGTCAGAAGTGAAACAGTAAGGAAACAGAGTCTTCCAGACAACTGGTCAGTTACCCATGAACTCACAGCAACCCTGACAGTATGCACAAGTCTCATGCAAGCTCAAAGCAGACAAAATCCCAGCATAGACCTGGAAAAGTGGGTAAGAAACCCCAACCCCATTGAAGAACCACTGAAAACTGACGGCTGCTGACAGGGGTAGAGCAGTCTCTTTCAGGGGTGTGGCTCTTGGTAGGTTAACCAGATGCCACTGATGGCCCCACACTGAAGGACACTTAAAGATACAAATTAACTTTGTAAGTCCTATTATGTATACAATAGAGTATGTTAAATTATGCAGATGGCAGTAAGGGGCGTGCAGGTAGGCGAGGGGATGAAAATACATTGTACAAAAATTGCAAAAATCCAATGCAAAGATTGTAAAAAAATATTATATATTGTAATTTTAATTAAAAAAATATCCTAGGGCGACCCCCAGAGTGTTTATAATGAATATGATTCATGAAGATATTTAAAAGACATCACATTTCTTGCCAATGTTTGAACTTCACTCATTTTCTAAAGTGAACAATGCATCAAAAGGAATTGTACATCAGGATGCTATAAAAATTGAATGCTAATTGTGATTCCTATGGAATCTTAAGAGCTGGTTGTTTCTTTCCTTTGCAATTTTGTTCTGTAACCCTGCATTCCCTGCTTGCTTAAAAATACTGAGGCTGTAGAGAATACCATGACATAGATTATACACTGTGTTTTCAATGCATACATTAAGACCCACAACAAGTTATTATCGAAGAGCAGTGGTATGCATCTGTCCTTGTGGTGGACCTGAGATGGTCTGCGGCAACAAGGATGGTAAGTATTTTCTGGCAATAAAAACAATTTAAAAATAGTTTAATTATTTAAATATATTTCATAAATATTTTCATTTATTTTATTTATAAATCAATTTTAACACTCCAAAACAGTCAGATTGGAAACAAAATAAAAATCTATACTACAAATTGTGCAGATGGAAGATACTTGATTGAAAATATCTTTGCTTCTCAGTTGGAATGGACCTGCTTATTGGCTTTAGGAGAATGGCTCAGCAGTTCACAACAGTCCACCGGCTAATGGGTCTGTGAAAGTGGCTTCAGAATGCAACAGCTGGAAGCTAAGTAGAAAGAGCTAGAGAGGCCAGGAAATAATCATATTGGCTCAACAACCCTGCCCCCACTACAGCTGCTGCCAGCAAGCAGAGATACTTATACACTGTAAGAGGAAACTCTAGGGAAAATGGCAGAAATTTCCATTGTTGCAGAATCTGCTGACGGATTCTTTTGGATCTTTGCAATATTGAAATCTTATCTTCAAATCAAATTTTATAACTCGCAACCCAACCTTCAGACTCTACCTGTTTCAAACAGTCATGAAGAGTCAGCTACCTTATTTGCTGAATGACTCTGCTCATTCCTTAAAATTGATGTATTTCACTTTATCAGATTATAAACACATTTGAAACTTATTTCTTCATACAATCTAAAGCCTCTAAATTCTTGTAACTCACAGACAAGCCCTTATCAGTAAGTTCAGAGGCTACTTTTAGATTTCTAACTCTCATGTTGTTTAATGAAAATAGTACACAAAACTTTCTTTTTCTTTTTAACTTGCCCTTTTGATGAATAATGTTATATGCCTGTCCTGAATTTAAAATCTGTTTTATTTTAACAACCTGAAGCTGCTTCTGGAACTTTCATTGTGGGAATGAAAGAGTCATGGGCAGTGGCTACAGATTTCTATGAAAGTCTCCAAACCATGAATTAGATCTTCTCACAAATAATGATTTAGTGCCATTGTCCTGGTTACTTTCTAGTGCTGTGATAAAACACAACTGATCAAAACCAGCTTGGGAAGGACAAGATTTATTTGGCTTACAGCACAGTTTTTCATCAAGGGAAATCAAGGCAGGAACTCATACCAGGAACCTGGGGGCAGGAGCTGAAGCCCAGATAATGATGGAGGATTGACTGCCTAATGGGTTTGCTCCTCTGACCTGTGCTCAACCTGCTTTCTTATACAACTCAGGACCATCTGCGCAGCAATGGCAGAACTCAGTGACCTGGGCCCTCCCACATCTCAATTATCAAGAAAATGCCCCACAGATTAATCCAATGAAAACAATTCCTCACTTGAGGTTCCCTCTAACCAGGCTGGTCAAGTTCACAACTGAAGCTATCCATCAAAATCATATAACTAAAAGCAAACTGAAAGTGAGACATTATGCATATAGGCTACATCCAGAATGCATGGGATCTCTTTACTTTTTTATTTATTATTTTTATTTTATGTGTATGAATGTATTGCCTGCATGTAGGTAAGTGCACCTGTGTCGTGCAATGCCTGCGGAGGGCAGAAGAGGCTCTTGGATCCCCTGGGACTGGAGTTATGGACAGTTGTTAGCTGCCTTGTGGGTGCTGGGATTCAAACCCGGGTCTTCTGCAAGAACAACCAGTGTTCTTAACCGCTGAGCAATCCAATTTTTAATTGAATTTTGCAATTTTCACACAATATAAATTCACGATGTGTGTGTGTTTGTATGTGTGTGTGTGTATTATAGAGTCTAATTTGTATGCTCAAATGTCCTTCAGAGTGGATCCATCCACTGGAGCCTGGTTAACCTTCCTTAAAGAGACTGAATCTCCCCATCTCAGTTGTCAAAAGTCCTAGGTTGTTTCCAGTTTCTGACTATTGGGAAAAGTGCCGTAATCAATGTAGATGAATAGTTATTTTTGTAGTAGGGCACAGAGTACTTTGACAATATGCCCAAGAGTGGTATGGCTTGTTCATATGGTAAATCAATTTCTAGCTTTATAAGGAATCTCCACACTGATTTTCATAGTGGCGACAGCACTTTGCATTCCCACCAGCAGTGGATAAGCAGTCCCCTTTCTCCACATCCTCAGCAGAACTTGCTATTGTTATTTTTTGGATCTTAGCCATTCTGAGTGGGATATGATGAACTCTCAAAGGGTTTTTTATTTGCATTCATCTGATGACTACAGATGTTGCATATTTAAAAATATTATTTTCCAGTCATTTGCATTTCATTTTTAAGGAACTCCCTGTTCAGCTCTTTGTGCTAATTTGTAGTGGGGCAGATTGTTTTCTTAATGTTTCCTTTTTTGTGAGTTCCTTTTATAGTCTATATACTAACTCTATAGCTGGTAAGTTCTCTCCCCCTGCCCCATTCTGTAGGTTGCTTCTGTATTCAAATGATACTGTCCTTTGAAGCTTCTCAGTTTCATGTGGACTCGTTTGTCAATTGTTGGGCTTAATGCTTGTGTTATAGAAATTTCCCGGGCCTATAAATTCCAATGAGTATGGTACTCTCTCTTCTTTCTGAATCAGGGTTTCAGTTTTTATACTGAGATCCTTGATCCATTTGGAGTTGAGTTTTGTGCCTAGTGAAAGACAGTTTCATTATTTGCACTATCCAGTATAATCGGCACCATTTGTTGAACATGTTGTCTTTCTCCAGGTATATTTGTAGCTCCTTTGTCAAAAATCAAGTGGCTGTAGATGGATGGTTCTAAATCTGGGTCCTCAGTTTTATTCCAGTGATCAGTGTGTCTGTTTTTATGTAAGTACCTGCTGTTACTAAAGATTTGTACTATAATTTGAGATGTAATGTGATGTCTCCATTAGTGGTTCTTTCACTATTCTTATCTATTTAAGCCATCCTGAACTTTATGTTTACATATGAAATTTGAGATTATATTTTCAATTTCTGTGAAGAATTGTGTTGGAATTTTAATGGGTATTGCATTGAATTTGTGGATTGCTTTTGGTAGGGTAGCTTATTATCACAATATTAATCCTATCGATCTGAGTGTGGTCTTTCCATCTTCTGTTATCCTCCGCAATTTCTTTCTTCAGTGTCTTAAAGTTTTAATATTTGAAGTCCTTCACATCCTTGGTTAGATTTATTCCAAGACATTTTATGAGTTTTGAAGATATTATGAGTGGGATCATTTCCCTGATTTCTTTCTTTTTTATGTTTTTCTTGGTATATAGGACACCTATGGGTTTGGGGGTGATAATTTATGTCTTGCTACTTTATTGATGTACTTATGAGCTCTGGCAGTTTTTTTAGTGGCGTGTTTAAGGTCTTTTATGTATAGAATCTTATCATTTGTAAGCCAGGATACTTTGACTTCTTACTTTCCAATTTGAATTCCCTTTATCTCCTTTGTTTGCCTTATGGCTCTCGCAATGAGGTCTTCTCTGCATCTAATGATCATGTGATTTCTGTCCTTGAATCTTTTTATGTAGTGGATTAGAATACCGGTTTATGTATGTTGGACTACTCTTGCGTCTCTTGGATAAAGCCAATTTGATCATGGTGAATAGTCTTTAGTTTATTCTTGCCTTTGGTTTATGAGTATTTTATTGAGAATTTTTGCACCTATGTTCATCAGAAAGATGGGTCTACAATCTTTTATTGCTGGGTCTTTGTATAATTTTGGTAATAGATTAATGCTTCCTTGACAGAATGAATTTGGGTGTGAACCTCCATTTTCTATTTCATGGGATAATTTGGAATTTGGTATAAGTTCTTATTTTAAGGTTTAGAAGAATTCATTTTTGTATCCCCTGGTCATGGGCTCTTTTTCATTGGAAGGTTTTAATTACCAGATTTACTCTATTGATTGTCATGGGTCTGTTGAAAGCATTTATGTTATTTTTATTTAACATTTATAGACTGCATATGTTATCTATAAATGTATTCGTTTCTTTTAGATTTTGGGGTTTGGCAGAATGTTGATTTTTAAACTATGTCTTTATGGATATGAATTTCCTTGTAGTCTGTTGTTATACTTCTCTTTTCATCTCTTTTGATAATTTGAGTCTTCTCTCTCAGTTATTTTGGCTAAAGCTTTGTCAATCTTGTTAATCTTTTCAAAGAACCAAATTGTTTCATTGCTTCTTTTCTTTGTTTCTAGTTTATTAATTTTGGCCTTGCTATTATTTATCTCTTACCTAGTACTCCTTTTCATGAGACAGGGTCTACTTGTTGCCCCAACTGTCCTGAAACTTGATATGTAGAACAGACTGGCCTTGATCTCACAGACATCTGTCTGCTTCTACCTCCTGAGTGCTGAGAATGAAGGCCTATATCACTGTCTCTGGCTTTTTGTTTTTTTATTCTCCATGTAACTTAAAGAATATATTTTATCTATTATTTTTATTTTATGTGTATGCGTGTATTGCCAGCATGTAGGTAAGTGCACCCGTGTCGTGCAATGCCCACGGAGGACAGAAGAGACTGTCAGATCTCCTGGAACTGGAGTTACGGACAGTTGTTAGCTGACATGTGGGTGCTGGGATTTGAACCCCAGTCCTCTGCAAGAACAGTCAGTGTTCTTAACTGCTGAGTCATCTCTCTAGCCCTTCCATGTACGCTTTTTAGTCATGGTTTGCGCTTAGTTTTCCAAGGCCTTTGGGCTCATCATTCAGATTTATTTGTGTGAGATTTTTCTTTTTCTTTTCTTTTTTTTTTTAATGTAGGCACTTAATGCTACACATTTTCCTTTTAGGGCTGTCTTCATTATACCCCATAGGTTTTGGTACGTTGTTTTTTTCATTTTCTTTCAATTCTAGGATTTTTAAATTACCTTCTTGATTTCTCCCTTTGAACAAAGGGAGAAATCAAGAGTCTATGAATTTGTGTACTTTTTTGCATTTTTATTTTTATTGATATCTAGCTTTTTTCTATGTGATCAGACAGAAGACATGATGATATGTCACTTTTCTGGAATTTGTGGAGACTTGCTTTGTTCTAATATGTGATCATTTTCTGAGAAAATTCCATGGACTGCTGAGAAGGAAGTATGTTTATTGGTGTTTGGGTGGAATGTTCTAAAGATGTCTGTTAGGTCTATTGTACCTATCATGTCATTTAACTTTATGGTTTCTCTAGTTTTAGTCCTGCTGGCCTTTTATTAGTGACAGTAGGGTTTTGAAATCACCCATTATCACTGTGTGGGAGTCAATGTGTTATTTTAGATCTAATAATGTTTTATGAAATTGTGTGCCTCTTGTGTTGTTCATATATGTTTAAGACTTCCTTATCTTCCTGGTGCATTTATCCTTCAATGAGAAAAATTACCTTTCCTATCTCTTCCGATTAGTTTTAGTTTAAAATATTATTCATTGAATATTAGAATATTTACACTTGTTTCTTAGTATGTTTGCTTAGAATATCTTTTTCCATCATTTTATCTTAAGGCGGTATAATCACTGTTACTGAGGTGTGTTTATGGAGACAGGGAATCAAAGGATTTTGTTTTCTAATTCAGTTAGTCTGTGTCTTTTTACTGGAGAGTTGAGACTATTAATAGAATTATTTTGCAACATTTATTAAATTTCTATTATATTGGTCTTGTAGTGCTGTTTTCTTAGATTGATTTTGATTGACTGTTCTGGGATAATTTATTTCTTTTTATGTCCTTTGGGAGGACATAAAATCTCTTTGTATTGAAATACTCCATTGTATATTCCCTGTAATGCTTATTTTTGCGGACATAAATTTCTTAAATATGTTTCTGTCATCAAAAGTTTTTCTTTCTCCTTCAATTACAACTGACAGCTTTGCTGGATATAGTAATCTGGACTGGAATCTGCGTTTTTTTCATGATTTGCATGACATTAGCCCAAGCCCATTTGGGTTTCATAGTCTCCATTGAAAAATTAACTGTCAATGAGTGATAAGGCTTTATACATGATTTGATCTTTCTCAGAGCTTTCAACATCTTTTGTTGTCGTTGCTCTGCACATTTAGGGTTTTTACTGTTATATGATTTGGGAGTTTCTTTTCTGGTCCTGTCTACTTCTTGTTCTGTATGCCTCTTGTAAGTCTACAGGTATCCCTTGTCCTAGATTTGGGAAACTTTCTTCTATGGTTTTATCAAATATATTTTTCTGTGCCTTTGACCTGCATTCCTTCTGCTTTTATGCCTATGATTCATAGGTTTGGTCTTTTTGTAGTGTCACAAAGGTCTTGCATATTGCATTCCTGGGTTATTTTAGATTTGGTATTTTCCTCGATTGAATGATCCGTGTTCCAAACCTTCTTCAGGATCTTGTACTCTGTGTTTCATTTCCCCACTTCCTTTTTGTGTCTTTCCTCTAAGCTTTTTGTTTGATTTCGTGAGGTTTTTTTTTTTTTATTTGAAGTTTTATTTCAGTTTGGCTTTCTTCAGAGCTTCTAAAGTAATGGATTGTAAATTAATTATTTGAATTTATTTAGTTTTTTTCATTCAGTTGTGTTTTCGCTGTCTTCATTCAGACTTATTCATATCCTGTTTGAGTTCCTGGAATGTACTTGTAATTGCTACTTTGAAATCATTGCCTTGTGCATCCCCTAGGTTGTCATTCTCCGGAAATGTTATGATGGGGGTACAAAGTTCTGAAGCAAATGTATTATCATGGTTCATGTTGTCTGTGATTTTTTAAAAACTATTTATTTCATAACCATATGATTAGAAGAGGCATTTCATTACAACAGCATTGAGATATTCACTAACAATTTCCAGAGCTAAGATGCTTCTCTTTCAAAACTGGCTGTAAATTATTAGGTTTACAGTTGAATTAATACAGTTATAGAATATTGTACTCCATATAAACCCTATAAGACATAAAATTAAATGAGGTTTTAAACTTTGGAAAAGATCTCCATTTCATTATTAAAATACACAGTCATATAGAAAGATTCATTTTTAATACAATTGACACTAAAGATGCATATGTGTTTCTAATCTCTATATATCTGATTATTACTAGTCACAGTCAGTTACTTTCTGAGCTCCTTAGCATCTGAGCATGGATATAAACTCATGAGGAAGGATTTTCTAAACTGGACATAATTGCTCAGGAAACAAGGTCAAGAATCAACAAATGTGACTTCATTAAATTAAAAGCTTCTGTACATCAAAGGAGACAACCAAGGAAGCAAACAGAAAACCCACAGAATGGGAGAAAATCTTCACCAACAACACACCCAAGAGAGGTTTAATAACCAGAATTTATAACGAACTCAAAAAAACAGAGAACCAAGACAAGAAGCAACCCAATTAAAAGATGGGCTAAGGTGGTGAACAGAGAGTTCTCAAAAGAAGAAGTAAAGATGGCTATGAAACATCTTAAAAGGTGTTCAACATCATTAATGATTAGGGAAACACAAATTAAAACCACTTTAAGATTCCACCTCAGGGGAAACATGGCCTTGGGAAGAGCCCCTGGCTTCTTTCTTTTATCAGTTCCATCTATGTGAAGATAAGTCAAAGGTCCTGCTCAACCGTGGCTGGCTTCACTTGGAAGCATGAATGAGATGTTTCCTCTGAGTTGACCCTTCTCTTTGTAGACTGGACACTGGTTCAAGTCCATCTTGTGGGGTCTCGATGGTCTCCCTGAACAAGAGGATAGGTTACTCACCACTGTTACAGGACATTTTGAGAGATGCTCCATAGCCCCCTGGAACTTAGTCAACCATAGAGGGCAGGGAGCAAAAACTGTCCATTAAGTCCCTCTGACCAGATTAGTATAGGTTAAAGCCACTTTGTGAAAATGTGGAAATGTGATATAAGAAGTGGTCTCAGTTGAGCTAAGGATATGTGAAACTTTTAAGTTGAAGTTATGAGGGTTGACCACTTACACTCTTCTCTAACAGTGAGTGTGCTAGGTAGTCACAAGATGAACATGTTGGCTGTTAGATCAGACTTAGAGAGCTCATAGGTCTTAGGGAAGAATGACCCTATATTTTGAGCAGATCTGAGTGGAGGAGCAGTATGGGAATGCATTTGTCAACATGCAAGGGTCTTGGCAGAGCTGAGATAGTAATGTCAGATGCCAGTGGAAAGGAGACTTAACAAATAGGTCTTGGAAAGTATCCAGACCTGTTTGTCCACAGGATACCTAACAGAACAGAAATGGTAGGCACAAGGAGGTGTGGAGTGCGGAGAGCACCAAGGCAGGCCTGGGAAGGCCACAGAGTCCAGGGTTCTGGCAGAGCTGACTGCACAGAGAATAGGAAGGTGAGGTCAACAGACTTATGAGGGTAGGTCTGGGAAAGTTCCCAGATCTAGGGATCCACAAGGGTCCTAATGTAGCATAGATGGCCAGTGCAAGGAAATTTGGGAAATGGAGGGTACATGGTGGGCCTGAGAAAGGCCCCTGGAGACTTCATGTGTCTTGGGAGATCTGAGAACTTGAAGCAAAGAGAGGGATGGGGAAGGATACTTATGAAGGTTGTTCTGGGAAAGCTCCCAGATTTAGGGTTCCAAAAGAGTTCCAGTGGGTTGGAGATAGCTGACACTAAGATGTGTGGGAAAGTGTGTGCACAAAGTCCAACAATGGACTTTTGAAGTAGATCTATCATACATACAAATGCAGGTTTTATTGTTTCAACACTTATTTATATATGTATATACATTTATTTATTGTGTTTGTGGGTATGTATACACACATGCACAGAAGCCACAGCGTGTACAGGGAAGCTGGAAGACAACTTGTGGGAGTTGGTTGCCTTCTTCCTGTCATACAGGTCCAGAATATCTAACCTGGGATCTAATTCAGATTGTAGCTAGGTGGTAACCTCTCTAGTTTTGCAGCCATCTTTCCAGTCCACAAATACAGGTTTCCATCCTTTTACTTCCTAATGTGAACTTTTATATCACTAAATATCATACATAATCCTACATACGGCTCTGCTTATTAGAAGATTGATATAAATGGTGCATCAGGGAGAAAGGGTCCTAAATACAGCCTATTTCCTTTTCCTGTTTGAATGGCCTGAGAAGCTATATTAAAACCATGAAAAAGCCTCAGTTAAAAACAAAACAAAACCAACAGAAAAAAAAACAACAACGTAATAATAGTAGCTTGGCATGGTGGTACATTCCTTTAATCCCAGAGGTCAGGAAGCAGAGGCAGGCAGATGTCTGTGTGAGTTCAAGGTCAGCCTGTTCTCCAGAGTGAATTCTAGGCTACCTGAGGCTACTAGGAGACCCTGACTCAAAAAGAAAAAAGAACAAGGTGTTAATTCTTGGTTTAAAAAAATGGTGTCAGAAAGATTGTAAGAGCCAAGGAGGAGGTGTGTGACCATATGGAAATAGAGTTTTACAGGCTCCTGGGACCCTACTCATAATAATCTACAGCAATGGTGTCAGTATCCACAAGACCCATGTAAACTCAAGCAGACAAAAACCAAGCACAGGAATGTGGAAATGGGCAGCAGGCCTCAATCTTATGCTGGGTGGGGAAGAGTTGATCTTCTTAAATGAAGGGCCTCTAGATAGGCTGACTAGACCTCAGTGGATAAACTTGTACTGAGGGACAACTGGGACACTAAGTTGATACAAGATAGGCCTTAACACAAATGACAGAATGCATGAATTCCAGTTTGGAGGTGTAAGGGAGGGAGCCAGTGCGGAAGGGGCTATAAAGATGATTAAAATGTTCCGTATGAAATCCACAAAAAAATCAATAAAAGATTTATGAAACAAAAGGCATCTTAACTGACAGTCATAAGGTCAATCATGGGACCTTAAGCAGTATCAGAAAGAAGTTAGATATGAAATAATCCAAGAGTCCACAGTTGAATCTTGATAGTTGTGTCACCTGGAAGTCAAATCACCTGCTCCGTTGTGACTAAGCATCCTTATGGCTGGACGTAGACTGTTCTACTCTATTGGAAACTAACGCCACAGGGCATTTTGCCATATATGTACACTAGTTAAGGCATTGCATCCTCAAAAGACTTTGGCTTCATTGTGATTTTGCTTCCCATCCTCAAACACACCATGGGTCTTCTAGAAGACCATGGAAAGTAATTTCCTGAAAGGGAGAGATAATCCATTATAGTTTGGGATGAAAACTAGGTCACTTTCATGCACAACTATGCCACCAACATACCAAATATGCCTAAAAAGTTATTTTAAATCAATAACACATAATTCTTTATGCTGTGGACTTCAGAAGGGATAGCCCACTCTAATCTCTCATGGTAGTGCTTGCTTTGAACAGCTGAATAAATGCTTACATAACCTATATCTTAAAACTCAATTCTTTTCTTCAAGAAGACAAAAGATAAGCGATCCCCCATAGTCTTGTTATGATGTCTTTGACATTTAAATATTAAATTAATAAGCAAGTGACAAAAGAGTTTCTTCTAAGGCATAATTTTATAAATAATATGAATCCTTCTGTAGAGTTTTCCCAGTGCTGTGCACTCATTATTAGCACTTGACAATGTAAAATGTGTGGGTTTTACTTCCACAATGGTTATTGTTTATATGAGCATTTATAGTAAAATGTATTCAGATAGTAGGCTAATTTTTTGTCAGATATTCTCAAGAGTTTGGGCAAGAACTGTATTTCACTTCTTAGTTTAAAATATTAAACTACATTTGATATAATTGCTATAGTGCTGGAAAGATGTCAGAAATTAATACAGTCCTTTCAAAGACAAGAATTAAACTTTCATTTAAAGTTTTATAATTTACTTATACTTTATGCATGTAAGATTTTACCTACACTCATGTATGTCCATCCCTGCAAGCCTGTTGCATGAGAAGACTAGAAGAGGGTGTTGGATTCCCTGGAACTGGTTACAGAAAATTGTGAGTTGCCATGTGGGTTCTAGAATAGAACATGGGTCCTCTGCAGGAGCAGTAAGTGCAATTAACAATTGAGTCATCTCTCCAGCCCTAAAACTAACATTTTAAAGAAGAGGTTAAGTATGTGTTAAAGAAATAAAATAATCAACCAGGTTTAAATTCTTCAAACTCCATAGAGCCTAGAGGATAAACAACAAAGAGTGATTTTATTACTTTGCCTAAACCATTTTCCCTTTCTCCATTTTTTTTTGTATTTTATTTTTTAATTCACCAAATTGTAGAAAATAACTCCAGACCTATAAGCCTAGGGTGATAATTTTAAAACTAGTTGAAGGGAAAATATAAATCACTCTTTTTCGTTTGTTATTGTTTTCAGAAAACAAAGGCAATGAACAAAACATTTACGATCTTATACTTCAGTTTATTTAGGAAATTAGCAAACTCGAGTTCAGAGAGATGAAGCAAGTTACTCATTATAAAGCAAATACCTAGTGGCAGAATAGAGGGACAGACAGCTGCCCAGATGTTCAAGAGTGCCACACACCTGCAGTCCTCAGCCTTAATGTTTCAATATTAACTCATTAACTCATTCGCTTTATTTTGTCCAGGCTGCCTTCACTCCCAGAGATCTAACTGACTCTGCCTCCCAAGTGCTAGGATTAAAGATTAGAACTATGCCCTGACCATTACTTACTCTAGGGTTCTTTTTTAAAAGGTTTTTGGAAATATTGCCTGTATAAGTATATGCAACATTTGTACAGCTGCCTGAGAAAGCCAAGGGAGGGTGTCAAATCCCCCTGAAATTGGAGTTCCAGGCTCTTGAGCTTCCTGACATGGTGCTCATGCTTAGAACTGAACCCAGATCCACTACAGAAGCAGTCAGCGTTCTTTATCCACTCAGTCATGTGTGCGGTGAATGCATTGATTTCTTTAATCTTAAAACAAAAACTCCTGTAATGTTTTTCTGTTTGTATAAATGAAAATTAAGGAAGCAAACTTTTCTAGTAATAAATACCCTTCATAAACATGAGTACATGGATTTATAGTCACCTGATATCTGACAAAATGTCAAAAATAAACACTGGAGGAAAGACAGTATCTTCAAACATGGTGCTGGGAAAACAGGATATCCACGTGGAGACCAATTAATTAGACCTGTAAACATCACCCTGACAAAAACTAAGCCCAAATGGGTCAAAGACCTCAATGTAAAACATGAAACTCTGAAACTGTTAGAAGAAAACTTAGGCAGCACACTACAAGATATAGGTGCAGGAAAGTACTTCAAGGATCCAGGAATTTAGGCTAACAGTTGACAAATGGGCCCTCATTAAATTAAGGGCTCTGTAAAGCAAAGAAAAAAATCATTTACTTTAAAATCATGGGGGAAAACAAAAATAACTGCATTTGTTATTAAATCTATTTGTGTGTGTGTGTGTGTGTGTGTGTGTGTTCTTGGGCATGTGTGTCACAACGTGCACTCAGAGCTAGGAGGACAGCTATCGGTTCTCTCCTTACATGTAGCCGGAAAATTACTCATTCCTCTGAAGAGAGTGGGCACTGCAGGACACCCTGGGAAAAGGGGTGGAGCCTCGGCCACTTAGGAACTCCAGGAGCTTGTGGCCAGGGGAACCACAAACAATCGGGGCCTAGAATGCGTGGGTGGAAATGCAAGTCGCAGGCTCTGCAGGGCAAGATGAGGAATGGCACGTGGATTATTAGAAGCTGTTTCTTTGTAAGTCCTCCCCTCCAAAATGTATAAATGCAAAATTCAAATAGAGCTGGGTTATGGCAGGTTTGTCCATCAGCATCAGGACCAAGAGACCCCGAGTGAGTGAGGGAAGGTCAAACAGAGAGAGGGAAGTGAAAAATTTAGAGTAACGTTATGCCTTGTGGTTCCCAAGGATTAAACTCAGATCTTCAGGCTTGGTGGCAAGTCCCCTTTATCCTCTGAGCTGCCTCACCAGGCTCCAAAATTTAAAAAAAAATTATTATTATTATTTTATTTTATATGTCTATATGAAGGTAGGTGCACCCATATCATGCAGTATTTGCCAAGGTCAGAAGAGGGCATTGGATCCCTGGTAACTCCATTTATGGATAGTTGTTAGCAGCCATAGAGGTGCAGGGAATCAAACCTGGGTTCTCTGCAAGAGCAGTCAGTCCTCTTAACCGCTGAGCCATCTCTCCAGCCCAAGGACCATTTTTTTTTTTTTTTTTCAAAGAAGCAGAATGTTCTGTTCGGGATGCTCTGGTCTTCTAGCTGAGATCCTTCACCTTCTCCTGATCACACTTCACTCGTGTTCTCTGGAATTTGATGAAACCCTTCAGAAGAACTCACGCAGTGCCCAGTCAAGGGTATTTGCAATGGAGAAGCTGCATTCTGAGAACCCTTCAGAAAAACTCATGCTATGACCCCTCTAGAATGTTTGCAATTATGAAGATGCAGTTTTCTTTTTGGTGTGTATATTTTTATTGAATTGTGTATTTCATACAAAACATCTTAATCATCTTTATGCCCCCTCCTCCATCTGCACCCTCCCATACCCCACATCATACAATGGATTTCATGAATTCTGACACGTCAAGGCTATCGAGTTAAGTTAGTGTACCTAGACGTCCCTCCGTGCAAGTTCATCCACTGCCGTCTAGTTAACCTATCTAGATTCCCTCCCTTAAAGATCAACTCTCCCTCACACAACAGTAATCAGCTACCCAGTAGCTCTTTGGCTAAGGTTGGAACCTGTTGCCCTCCCCAGTTCTATGCTGGGTCTTTGTCTACCTGAGTTGGTATGGGTCTTGCGCATGCTGACACCATTGCTGTCTATTCATATGAGCTAGTTCCTAGGAGCCTGTAAGATTGTTTCTATATGGTCATGCACCTCCTCTCCTAGCTTTGATAGTCTTTCCATACCCTATTCTGCAATGATCCCTGAGTCCTGGGTGGGTGAAGTTTAATATAAGAGTCTTGTCCAAGGACCCACACTCTGAAGATGCAGTCTTCATTAAAGAATGTCTGATAGTGATAGGCTTTCAGACTTACATCCTAATCCTGTCTGTTACTTCAGTGATTAGGCCACAACATTTGTTCAAAAGCTTATTTATAACCCTTCATACTTCCACATGATTGTGGTATTCAACCAATTGTGTTTTAATTTTAATTAATTGGTTTTTATTTTATGTGTATAAGTGTTTTGCTTGCATGTATGTAAATTCACTCATATTGTGCAAAGTCTGTGGAGGCCAGAAGAGGGCTTTGGATTCCCTGGAACTGGGGTTATGGACAGTTGTTAGTTACCATATGGGTGCTGGGAATAGATCCTGGGTCCTCTGGAAGAGGGACCAGTGTTCTTAATGACTGAACCATTGCCCTGCCTTGAATTATTTTTATTGTTTGCTTCTATGAAAATTAATTCTAGGCTGTGAAGATAGATACCTCAATCTGAAAAGTGTTTGCCTCGCAAGCATGATGGCTTGAGTTCAAGACCCAGAACCAGGTAAGAAATAAAAATTACAAAAGCCAGTATGGGGGGCTAGAGTGATGTCTTAGTGGTTAAGACCACTGGCTATTCTTGCAGAAGACTGACTGGGGTTCAATACCCAACATCCACATGGCAGCTAACAACTGTCCTTAACTCCAGTTCCAGGGAATCCGATGCTCTCTTCTGACCTCTGTGAACACAGCACAACACGAGTGCACTTTCATACATGCAGACAGTACACACATAAGCAAAAATAAAAATGATAGACAGAAAAAAGCCAGTATGGCATTGCACGCTAGTATTCCCAGTGCTGGGGAGGCTCAAGGTGGATCCCTGGCACCTGGGTCCAGCAAGCTCAGCCTGTTTGGTGAGTTTCAGAACAGTGAGAGATCCTTTCACAAACAGAAAAGTTGTGCCATATCTGAGGAAGACATTTCGGACTGTCCCTTACCCTCTACATGTGTGTACATACATGTAAATATGTATACCCACATACACAAGCAGCCATATACACACGAACATATACATAAAAATAATTCCAAATCTAAGTACTCAGAGAATAATAAGCTCCTGTATATTAACAAGTGTGAATTTTTTTTCTCCCTAAATAAAATGCTAATGCAATGCAAATGGTATTTTGCCATCTTAAATAAATTTATCTTTCTTGACTATAAATTAATAGTAGATCCAATTATAGAGTTTAAAGTACTTTCATTTTAACCAACATCTAAATTATATAAATATTAAAATCTAGAAAGAAAACAGAATATATTATTGGGTCAATATCTTACCATAAACGTTTGAAATTAATTATTAATCTCCTAAATCAACTAATTTAGTTTGGTATACTGAAACATAAAAATGTTCTACATGAATTATTCTAATTATGTCAGTTTTATCTACAATACTCCATATTTTCCATTGAGTTTAATTAGAGCTATTTATATTTCTATTATTATAAACATCACATCAGAGTTTATTCCCCTATGATTGCAGTCATGAAGGAGAAGAGGTATTCTGAAATCAAGACATATAATAATCAAAGCGTGACTTAGCAGAATGTATGGCACAGCAATGGAAAATAAGTCCTTTGGAAGTTATTGTACCTTTGACTGGTGTTTTGCCTCATAGTCTCATGAATTGCTATTAATTCTTCTTCACGAATAGTGCTTTACTACACTAAAGGGATGTCCTGGGGCTTTGGCTAAAATGAAGACTTTGATTCTGATTCCATAGTTTGGAAGAGGAAGCTTGGAAAGCCTGGTTCTGTTGGTTTATGGTGTGTGTGTGTGTTTCTGTGTGTGTGTGTGTGTGTGTGTGTGTGTGTGTGTATGTATTTAAATTTTAATAGAGCATTTTTGTTTAGTCTTTTGAGAATTTTATGCAATTATAGAATATATTTTGATCCTATTCACTCTACATTCTTCCTCACTCCAATTCCCCCCCAATCACCCCCCCCCCACAATTTTTTTTTAGTAAACCACTGAATACAATTATTGCTGCCAATAAACACACAGGTATAGGACCATCCAATCATCATAGTGCATAAGCTAGACTATGTTTATTAGCAATTCCTCCAAGTAAAATTTATGCACAACTGTTACATATGATTGTCCTCTGACAGACAGACCGGAAACAGATGCCATCTTCCCAAGCTTGATTATACCTGCTTGCCTGGGATCATCACATCTAAGCTTGTGACCGTTATTCTACACAAGAAAGGAGGGGCAGAGAGAGTAAACCATATTTCCCAACTAACCAGAAGGTCCTAGATGCATAAAGAGGAGGGAATAAATAAAATAAACCGACAAAGTCAAAGGGAGACTCTCTAGCCATTTTGTGAGGCTGTGAGGAATTCACAGCCTGTGCTTGGATGAAGACTTTCCAGTGTGGCCTTAGGAAGGGAGCACACACACTCTTTTACATAAACCTTCATCCATTGCTTTGTCAGTAAGCCCAGTAAACTCACTGGTTTACAAGACTGTAGTTTGGTGAAATTATACTTAGGTTTGTTGTAGGGACCAAAGAAGGAAGGGGTAGAGGTTGTTTATACTCCAGAAGAAATTTCAGCTGCAAAAGTAATGTTTGAAAATCTATATTTCTGAGGGCATTCCAGAACTCAACTGAAATGTATTTTCATAATGAGTATTAGTTTCAGGAATCAAAGAAATTTCCATAAAAACAATCAAACTCAAAGCTAGCAAAAATAAAAATGGTATAAGTAATGATATTGCCCAGATAATAAAATTTAGAATATTTTTTGCCTTTCTGTCTCTTTGATGATATAGGTTTTAACTCAGATCATTAGTTCTCAAGGTTTAGCATCCATGAGCATCCTCTACAGAATTTCCTTAAACAAAAACCAGTGCTTGGAAGTTCTGAGTTGAGAAGCCTGCTGTGGGGTGGGGGCATGAGTTTGCATTTATAGGTTATCAGATTATGCAGCAGAATGCTGCTTGTTGGGGATCAGCGTTCATCTATTCAACATAGACTATTTCTAATATTGATCATTCAATATATTTATATTTCTGTTACTCTTTTCTAAATTTATTGTATGCTTTTAAGTGTATATATGCCTGCTGGTGTGTGTGTGTGTGTGTGTGTGTGTGTGTGTGTGTGTGTGTGTGTGCACGTGGATGTCTCCAGAGGCCAGAAGAGAGTGTCAGATACCATAGACCTGGAGTTACAGGCTGTTGTGAGAGGTGTGAGATGGCTGTTTAGAACCAAATTCTGATCTTCTGCAAGCACTGAGCACAGTTAACTGCTGAGTCATGTCTCCACCCCCACAGACTTCTGCCATTCTGTAGCACTTACTCAATCTCATACTTTCTTTAATGGGTCCAGACTTTTTACTCTACATACTGTGATATTCTACAGACCTCAAAATCAAGGAACACAAAACATAGTTATTGCTCCCTGGGATTTCATAGTTCGAGTAGATGGCTCAAAACAGACATACAAATCCTACCAGCGATGCTTCAAGGATCATAGAACCAAGTGATGAACAATAGAATAACTCTACTTAGACCCCTCCTAAACTAGCTTGAATTAGCTTGATGCCATTGAGCCTGTTTAAACTCAGATTGATTCCAGGACTAGAACTCAACTGCTCTTTGCATAGCAAATACATTTTACACACTGAACCATTTCATTAGCCCCGTGTTTCTTATTTCTTCTGTTTTGATGCAAAAACTTTACATGTTTGTACTGATTTCAAGTGTGTTTGAAATTATACATCAAAGTGTTTTTATACTGACTGTTGGAAAATGCCTATCAAATATTTTGGCATCTGCTGATTAACTTCTTTTATTCACATCAAAATATTTCTTTCTCACGATGAGTAACTGCATTTAATTCTGGATAGTTGTACATTATATTGTGAGAGTCTAGACACTATTTAATTTTTCTGTTACCCAGATTTCCCATATGTAATTGGGTAAAGGGGAGAATACCTGTCTTGTTACAACGCAGTAAAGTTGAAAATCTATAGGTTCTATATTCATCCATGTTGGAAGTGCACTTGTTTCTGTGGCGATAGCTCAGGATCTATACTCTGGTCCTCCTAATTTCAAAGTCCCAGGCAGAGGTGTTATGTCATGCTGTGTGGACCACTAGCCAGTGGTTCAAGTCCTGATTCCTTCTCATTTTGACTGCAATTAGTGAGTTAATGTGTAAATATTTTCTGACTCATGAAGTTACCGCTTCCCCAGTGCTTTGGTTTGGAGAGTACATCTTTCTTGAGGCTTTTTGATACACACACTGCTGTTTCTAAAAGTTGTTGGGAACTTTTCCAGATCACTGCATAGAATATACCAGACAACAAGACAAAGTTGGAAACTCAAAGGCCCCTTTGTCCTTGGGGCATTGGGTTGCTATTATCTTGCATTTTTCAGAATTTCCTACATTTGTTTGAGTACAAATCATTCCAACCACCATAAGTTCCATGTCCATGGATCCTACCAGATGAGGATCCATCATTGAGGGAGAAATTGCATTTATATTGAGCATGTGAAGATATTTTTAACTGTTAAACTCAAAAAAGATAACATAATTGCTTTGTACATGCACATTTTGCTAAATATTCATAATATATTGATGACTAAAATTATATGGGAGGGCTTGTGCAGGTTACATGCAAATACAATGTCATTTTAAATAAGTACTTTAACAGTCATGCTTCTTTTTTTATCTGTAGATGGTTAAAGAACCATTGACCTGTAGATTCCAAAGAATTATTATGTTGGGTTCCAAGGTTTTCACTGTATTTAGAAAACAGAAAACAATCTATTCTGTCTTTTTAGATATATTCTTTTTATAACTAGAGACATCTACCTATATTAATTGAAATTCATGTTTCCTTTATATATAGATTTAAATGAATAGCATTTGAAAATCTCTAATATAAGAAAAACTCCAAGTTTAAAAAATAATGGTAAAATTATTTACAAAATATTTTTGATCAGGGGAAGTGTTATGAAGTATTGATATTTAATGCCACAAATTGTTCCTTGAGTTTGTTGATATTGTGCTGTTCCTGTACCCAGTTCTGACATTGGTCAGTTCTCATATTTTCAAACAGGAGTTAGAAAGCAGAGCAGATGGTCAAGATGTACCCACAGCACATGGTTCTTCCAACCAAACTAAAGACAGAGCTGAGTGTCAGTGCCCTCTCATCTGATGCCACCAATAGTAGACTGTTTATGTTATGCATAAATTATGAAGAAAGTAAGATGTGTACACTGTGAAGTTGAACAGTAAAGGATACAAAGCCAGAAAAGAGGAATCTCACAGAGGTCTTGCCACTTACAAGGCAGGCCAGCATCTCAATGAGAAGAGTCCATGAAAGAGAAGAACATCCTTAAACACAGGCATGTGTATTAGTCACTTTTCTGTTGCTGGGATAGAAACACCGACCAAAGTAACTTACCAAAGAAAGAATTTATTTGAGCTTATGGTTCCAAAAGGCAAGAGTCCATTATGGTGGGGGGGCATGGCTGCAGAGGTGGCTGAAGAAGATTGGAAGCTAAGCTCTGGCATCTTTAAGCAGACACTGGAAGCAACAGAACAAATGATGATCTGACAAGGCTTAAAAACTCTTTAAGTCTGTGCATAGTGATGTGCTTCCTCCAACATAGCCACACCTTTAAGACCTCCCAAAACAGCACCACCAACTGGGGACAAAATATCCAAATACTTGATGCTTATGGGGGACATTCTCATTTAAACCACCACATTTCACTCCCTGGCCTCCATAGGCTCATGACCAAATATAATGCAAATGTGTTTAGTCCAACCTTAAAGGTTTCCATAGTCATTACCACTCAATACTGTTCAAAAGTCCAGAGTTCAAAGTCTCTTCTGAGACTCAGGACAATCTCATAACTGTAAGCCCCTATAAAAATCAAAAGACAAATTACACAATTGCAACATACAGTGGAACTGGATACACATTACCATTCTAGAAGGGAGGAACAGAGGCATAGTGAGGAAACACTAGACCAAAACGAGCAGAAACCAGCAAGGCAAACGCCAAATCCAGTAGCTCCATGTCCAACTTCTGGGACTTCACTTCCAAAGGACTAAGATTGCTCAGCTCCTCTAGCTTTGCTCTGTGTAACACTCATCTCTCTCTTGTGCTGGGACCACTCCCTGTATGTAGCTCTTCTTGGCAAATGCGCCACAGTTCTAGGTAGCATCATGAACAACTCCTTGGGGTCTCCATTGCCAACCAGGCTTCACCTTCACAGCCTCACACAATGGCCTGTCATTCCAAATACTTGGAGCTTAGGGAGGAAATTCTCATTCAAACCCCATAGCATGTTTTTAGTTCATGTAGTTTTTGATGGCACTGTTGAATTTGCTTTCCAAGAACTATCCAAGCATTCCTACTGTTGATGATTTCATGATGGCACGCAACATCAGTTAAATGTTAAGTAGTCTTATGAATTTTGTTCCTGGGCATCAGTGATTTAGTTTTTCTCATTTAAGTCATAGTTATAATTTGGAAACAAATCCAAACATTGAATGTAACTCTATTAAGTGCTAGCAATAATATTTCCATCACTGAAACACTTATGTGTTAGACAAAAAATAAATTGAAGAATGTTTAAAATTTATCTCAACACCTCATTTGTTTGATTAAGACCACAATTAAATCCCGAAAATCTTAAAACTAACATGGAAAAATGCAGTAAGAAGGGAGAAATAGAATGAAAAGGGGAAAGAAAGGAGAGATGGAACAAGGATGAGAAGAATAAAGGAAAGCCGGGAGACGGCTGCAGTGTGAGGTGCTAGCTGTACGAACATGAGGACTTGAGTTCACATCTTCAGAACCCACAGGAAGATCGATGTGGTAGCACTCCTTTGTAATCCTAGCACACCTAGGTTGAGATGGAAGGTGTAGATAGGGAACCTCCCCAAGCTGATGGGCCTACTAGCCTGGCATGACCCAGCAGTCCTCAACAAGTGACTATATCAAACAAGGTTGAAGATCACAAGGACTAACATCCAAGATTGCTCTCTGACCCCCATACATGCACTGAGACAAATGCATACATACAGTCACACAATTAACATATATAGAGAGAGACAGAGACAGAGATAGTGAGAGAGATTTAATATGCTTCACACATACAAGATAAAAAAATAAAAATGGAAGACATCAAATGCTGCTCTCAAAGATGCATAGATGTTAACTGTTCAGTAGATAATGCCTAATGCACACATACAATGTAATTGCTACTGATGGTATCTATTGTATAACTAATATGGAGTTTAGAGTGGCAACCTTATGCTTATACAATTCGTGCCACTCTACTGTGCTTTCCTCTCAGAAGTAAACACATTTTTTTAAAATGTACTGTTGTTGCTGTCTTGAATCTCAAAGATTTTACAACTGAACTTACTTTTTTAGGTGAAAACTGATGGGACAATGAATGAGTCAAGGCAAAGAGATTTTACAGGGTGTCCCTTGTTTTTGATGCCCTATTTGCACAGTGTTTGTAGTAGCCTGACTGGGTAGAAATCTGGAAGAATTATAGGTGGATAGAAGTTCAACTCAATCATCCTTTGGAAAGGTGTGCTTTGAATGAGCAATAACACTGGCAACCATTGGAAACTGTGCTTTCCATTTAACTCAAAAATTGCAAGTACAAAAAAGATATGTGAGTTGGCTTTCTATAACTGTAACAGACACCTGAGATAACTCAGTAATAGAGATTAGCCACATTTTGACTTGGTTCACCAGCTCTGTGGCTTCTGTATTTATGGCAAGGGAGCAGATCACCATTGCAGGAATGTGTGCCAGAGCAAAGCTGGTCCTGTGCTGGCTGGAGATAGATAGATAGATAGAGAGAGAGAGAGAGAGAGAGAGAGAGAGAGAGAGGAGTCCCAAAATCCCCTACATGGATATATACCCAGTTTCTTAAAGATCTTGTGAAGTTCGACATCCTGAATACACTGCACTAGAAAACAAGACTGTAACACGTGGCTTTGTTGGGACATTCCAGATCTAAATAATAGAAGACTCTCATAATCGAAAAATCAAGAACAGTTGATATACTTTCTTAAAAAATTATGTGATTTCCTTGTGCTGAAAATGGCACAGAAATAAGAAAAAGAGAGATGAGCCTAGTGTTCCATTTTCCATTGTTTCTCATATACCTGTTAGCCGATTATAAAGTCAGTTTTGTTAGAATGTGTGTATATCAGACAGGGAAATGAAAATATATGTGTTCCGTCTGTGTGGTACCTCCACTGTTAAGAAAACTGTGTATGTATGCACAAGCTGTGAGTTACAAATTGGTTTAGTTCAGTGATTCCCTAATTAAAGAAACCCAAAGTTCAAGTGAAGACAAGTTACATCTTCTTTCTGCATTAAAAGATATCATTTAGAAGTGAATGAAAAAAATACATGCCACTGATATAAAGTTTGTAAAAATGAAACTAAAACACAATGGCAAGTGGAGAGGAGGAGAAGGAGGAGGAGGAGGAGGAGGTGGTGGAGGAGGAGAGGAGCAGGAGAGAGAGAGAGAGAGAGAGAGCCTGTATTTTAACAATGACTTTTATTTTTGATTTATCATCAAGGGGATAGGCACTTCCCTTTTGTGCTTTTTGTGCAAATCGTGTGCCTGGCTTTGGTCCCAGGTCTGAACACATTGAGATACCAGTGAAGGAACAGTATTTAATCCAATCTCTGGACAATGCTACCAGATGATCAAAGGAACATTGCTGAAGCTTGTAGTGTAGTTGCAAGGTGATTGTGATTCTTTAAATATGGATAGAGGAAATAAACTTTATTTTACATTTTCTAAAAAAGGAGAATTAGACATATTTAGAAATGCCATAGTTGTCAATGCATTTTTCTTACTATTTTTATGAGGAGCCATTTAAGATGAGAGCTTTTAAGTGTATGCTTTCATTTTTTAAAGGGAACAGAGGGTCCATAATTTCAGAAATACTAAATCAATGAATGGAAAATAATTGATCTTGGAAAAAGGTAGAATCAACATTCTCCGACCTGCCTCACTTCTGAACGGTTATTGGTTGGGGGAGGGGAGGGTTGGAAGTCTCTTCTATCTTATGGTAAAAGGTGTTATCACTGCGTGGGCTTTCCTGTGTTCCCTAGTGGCAAGACCTGACATCCTGGCCTCTTGGACATCTAAGAAATTAAACCTTGTCTAGCTCCTCTCACAACTGACCTGCATACTGTGCAGATATCCAGGTATCCTGGTACTTGAGACATTAGAATCCCATCATGTAAATATATGGATAGGGTGATGGAGGACACAAATGTCGGATCTGATGTGACTCTAAATATAGATGAAATATGAAATTCCAAATAATAGAGCATGCTTTGTAACTTTTTAAACATATATATGTTTTATTTTATATGTATGAGTGCATTGCCTGCATGTATGTAGGTGCACCTGTGTTATGCAATGCCTGGGGAGGTCAGAAGAGGGCATTGGATCTCCTGGAACTGAAGTTATGGATGGTTGTTAGCTGCCATGTGTTTGCTGAGAATCAAACCTGAATCCTCTGTAGCTACTGTTCTTAAATGCTGAGCCACCTCTCCAGTCCCATAACCAAATTTTAATGTGGCAGAATTTATTAGTAGCCTGTTTAAGGTGTGATTAGAATGGACCTTTAATTCACAGCCTAAGTATTCTTCTTCATGCCCTGTGAGTCCATCGGTATTCAATTTCTTACCTTCCAATTAATGACACAGTTATTTATTTGTCCCTGAAAATGACTCAGTGGTGATAATATTTATTATTGATTCAATCAACATTGAAAATTGTTACCTAATAACAGTTTTTCATATCCTCCAAAATCAGATTTCATTTTGACTAACAATAGTAATTTTTCTTGCTTTTAGTTTCATTTCATTATGTACAGAAATTATGTAGCTATCACCATTGTTACATGTATTTGGCATATTCTCTGTCCCTATCAGTGTTGTCCCAAGGAGTATACTTTTTCATGTTATATTCATACATTAGAGTTCACAGTGGATCATTTATCAATAGAAAACTTGTTCAATCTACATACACAAGTAAATTCAAAAATTTTAATATATATTTTTAATTTTATTTTATGCATGTGTGTATATTCTCTGTATGTATGTAAGTGTACCTGTGTCGTGTAATGCCCACAGAGGTCAGAAGAAGGCATTGGATCTCCTGGAACAGGAGTTTTGAATAGTTGTTAGCTGCCATATCAATGCTGGGATTCAAACCTGGGTCCTCTGCAAGAGTAGTCAGTGTCTTTTCCCACTGAGTCATCTCTCCAGCCTCCATAAATTCAATCTTTTAATATGACTACTTCTATCTATCTATCATCTATCTATCTATCTATCTATCTATCTATCTATCTATCTATCTATCTATCTATCTATCATCTATCATCTATCTTATTTCTAATCATTCCTTTGAGTTCACAATAACCTTAAAAAATACTATTCATTTAGTATTACTTGAAACTTCCCTAACTTAGCAACCATTTTCTGATACTGTAACTGTTGAATGGTAGGTAAGTTACATAATATTCATTTAAAATTCTCTCAGCAAATTAAAGTATCATAGCAGGTGAAAGTACAATTGCCTTCACTTCCATCATTTCCTTCGTACATATGATCTGCTTGTGAATGAAGACATTCCTTCTATCTTTTTCTAAGATGATCACATTAGAAAAATGTTTTCAATCTGTTAAAAGTTCAAGTTATCTTTCTCTGACATTCAGGAAAGTGTCATTCCCTCATGATGTCAAATTTACCACAATGCAAAATTTCTGTTTCAAAATGGTGTTTGTCTGTGTTCTATACAGCTAGACGTAAGATGATCTCCATGCTTGATACTATTTTCCCTTAAGTTTGCTAGTCCTTCTGTCACCTTCTGAGTCCCCTCTGTCACCTTCTCAGGTACCTGTTATGCTGGTACACTTTGCAGAAGAAACTGCTCTAAGATGGAAGGTGTGTACCCCAATTTAACTGATATTTTTAGAATTTGGGAAATAATACACTTTGCTAGATTGCATTGTCTGTTTTGTAATGATGTTGGGCTGGTCTGAAACTAATGTGGGCCTTGTGTAGTGGCTCACATAGTATATTGCCTGGGAGCTACAGCTTATGTCTTTTGGGGTTTAACACTTATGTTCTCTTGAAGCAGACACAGCTCTGTGAGTTGCGACTGCCCCTTATGCTTTAGGGTAGTGTCAAAAAGTTAAAACTTCAGGAACAGTCCTGATGGGTTGGACATGATAGGTGGGGTTGATGAGTAATTATCTTAGTGTCTTTTCCCTGTGAGTAGGGTGATTCAGAAATATGATTCACACTGTCTCCCATAGATGCATAGATCAGAGATCAAAGGCCTGTTCAATCATATATTAGATTACTACCAGTTTTTAGTTGTTGATAAGTCTCTAACTGTGGGAGACAGGCTTGAGCCTAGGGTGAAAGTCTTATTGACAGCCATACAGCAGGCCCGAGGCAACGGCCCGACTCTTGGAGCCACAAGGAACAGCTTGTGACATTTCCTCCCATTGGCAGATCATGAGATTGATAGCCTAGAGCTCACCACTCCCTAATCACCACCCTTGGAATTCCAAATTGCAACACTTAGATATTGCAACAGTCACAGTCCCGTGGTTTTCAGGAATCCAGGCTCTGTAATCTGAAACCCAGTATGCTAATGAGGCATCCCACCTGCTATTCTGTGGTAGGATGTTAAGTCAGTTATGCTAATAGGACCCTAAGACTATTATGCTAATAAGGTATCCTACTTGCTGTACTGTGATAGGACACTAAACCTGTGATCCTAATGAGGTATCCTACTTGCTGTGCTGTGATTGGACCACTATCCTTATATAAGCTTGTGCCTTCCTGCAATAAAGCAGACCTGTGTCACTGAACCTGGTCTCCTGTGTCTGAATGCGGCTCCGCTGAAACGGTCTCCTCACCAGCCCTGGGGTCCAGGACTGCGCAGGAGCGGCAATGACAGGAGGCAGCACAGGGCAAGCAGAAGAGCTGCTTTAGCACCGGGCGGCGAGCAGAAGAGCAGCCTCAGCCCAGGGAGAGTGGAGGAGCAGCCCCGATGCCTGTGAGAAGGAAGGAGCGGCACCCACGAGAACGGAGGAGCAGCTGCCACTGACAGTGACTGCACCCAACCCCTGAAGGTTCATGCTATGACATCCATATATGTTTAGTACTGTTATATAGGACAGAGTCACCATCTGGGGAAAACTGCATGAAAGAGTCTCTAAGTGATAGAAGATCTTGTGATACATCTGTAGTTACTTAAACTTTCTGTCTTGGCAACTTACTCTGAGTAACCCACCCCATGTGCTAATAAAATATGTACCTCAATGATCTCTTACAGAATGAGAGAAAAGCATTAAATTAGTTGGTACAGCCTTCATTCTCATAGCTGTGCTCCCCATGTGCTGACCCTATGACGTTGGATAAGTCACAAGTTCTGTCTTGAGTGTGGTTTCCACATCAGTAAGGAAATAAGTTCTGTGACTGTCTCACAGAGTTGTGAGAAAGTAGTAATGAAAGTGAAATCCATCTACAAAGAGGAAATATGACCGCTTGTCACATGCAAAAGATGGTGAAGAAATTAAGAGTCAAAGACATCATTGGGCAGCTAGGGTTGGGGTTTCTTGCTGATTTCCCCACTTCTATGCTCGAATGTTGTTTGGTTTGAGCTTGCATGGGTCTGTGCATGCTACCTTTATTGCTATGAGTTCATGTGAATATCTGACCGGCTGTCTGGAAAACTGTTTCCTTGTGATCATTCACCACCTCTGGCTCTTACAATCTTGCTCCTCCCTTCTGAAAAGATCCCTGATACTCAGATAGCAGAGGTTTGATGTAGGTTTGCTATTCAGGAATAAGCACTCTGAAGTCTCTTATTCTCTGCAAGTTGGTCAGTTGTGGGTCTCAACCCTAGCTGAGGAACCATTGGCAAATGATAGCTCTTGGAAGAGGGAGAGTCACTTTTTTTGAGTGTGATGCTGGATAGGTTAGCCAAGCTCCAGTGGATGACCCATACCATAGAGCATTTGAGGGCACAATTTGATTCAGTAAGCCTTTATAATATAATAATAATATAATATAATATAATATAGAGCTCAGGAAATCTGGTAGGGGGCCATTAAGAGGGACATGCTGATAGGGGAGGGGGTCTAAACATATATTGTATGGAACTTGTAAATATTCAATAAAAATAAATACCACCACCATCACCAACAGCAACAATAAACAAGATTTGTCAGACACTGAACCACAGCCTTACTTCTGTTTCACATCCTGGAAATCTATCCTATCAGTTGCAAAAATGTATTTTGAAATATTTTCTCTATGTTTCTGTGATTTTTATCTTTAATAACAGCATCCATTTCCATAAAGGCTTGGTAAGCAAAGCCATGCAGATATTTCATATTTGAGATAAATTTCACTTTGACCTAACCAAACCACAATATCTCTAAAATATGAATCTATTATCTGAGGTCATCCTTACTGATATTAAACAGATGTGAATTTACTAAAATTAATTTGCTGCTTGTAAATATCATAAACTTCATGTAGCTTTCTCTTTCATATTTAGTTTCCAGAAGACTCGGGAGAAACTAAAGAACATACATACAGAAATATAAGATCTCTCACTCACACAGAAATACTCAAGTGACCTTCCTTTTCTCTCCAGATCCTGCATTGTTCCTGGGTGACTACATTCTCAGCTTACAAAGGTAAAGTTACAGAATGGCTGACTGAGTCATTCATTTTAGAATTCATCACTTACCTACTGTTTTTACTATTATTTATATTTCATGTAGCCTTTGCCTGATTTGTAAGGCTTTTCTTTTAAAAGAGAGAGATCAGCACTTAGTTTTCCAATGATATCTACAGAATTCACTTATGGATAACGATTTAGCTTATTCTTTCGACTGTGTTGATCAAGCACATTTCAGTGGTAAAGGACATCTAGCAGGGTCTGGCAGGTTGATGCCTGCTCTCTGAGACACATAGGAAAAAGATGGTTTTCAATCTGTTCTTCATGAAAATCAAAGCCATTTATAATTTCTGGCAAATTCTAAGCATTTTACTCAGTAGACACTTTCCTTTTTTAAAGATTTCAAAAATTCTCACCTATTGATGAATGATGAATCATTTTTTGTGGAAAAACAAATGACAGGGATATTGATACTGAAAACTTCATAGCCTTTCCCTAGCACTAGTTATAATTACTTTTCTGTTATTTCCTTTATTTTATCTCATTATGAAACTTTGTTATTAACTAGTTAAAAATGAGATTTGTCACAATCATAATTGTCAAACGATTACTGCCTATTACTTTATTCCCAAGAGTGATCATCTGACAATGGTTCCTCAGCAAAAGTTGGGACCTCCTGCCCACGTCCCTAGGTCTATACTGGGTTTTGTCTGATTGGGTTTGCATAAGTCTTATGCATGTTGTCACCATTGCTATAAGTCCAAATGAGTAAAGTCCCAGGAACCTGTAAGATTGTTTCCTTATGACCATGCACCATCCCTGACTGTACAATCATTCCACCTTCTCTTTTGCAATGGTCCCTGAGCTGTGAGTGGGTGAGGTTTAATATAGGAGTCATCCAGAGACACGACCTCTGCAGCCTCTTATTCTTCACTCTTTGGCCAGTTTTGATCTTCTGCGTTCATCACCCTCTGTTGCATGAGGAAGCTTTGCTGGTGAGTATTGAGAGATGCATTCTTATTCTCCCTACCCTTACTCTGGTATTATTTTTAATGTAGACATTCTAATTGAATTTTTATGGATATTGTACAGTACAGTCCTGTCAGTGGCCTATGGGGGAGTGCATAAACAGGAGAGGGTATAAATATTAAGTATACGTTGTATGAAATTAAGAAAAATTCAATAAAATATACTTTTAAAAAAGGATTAGCCAGCTACATGTGATCTGGGTGTTGACACACGTACTGTACCTGATCTTGGGCCTCACTTGGCCTGGGTACTGTTCACGTTGATGTTGGTTAGGCTTATTTGAACTCTTTGATGTCTTCTCACTATAAAGTACTCATGTTCTGAATAACTAACTCCTTTGTCACCTTCACTTTTTAAATAATTTGTAATAGGTCAAATATTCTTACCACTGGTGCAATTTCTTTATCTTTACACTTAAAGGAAATTTAGAGCTTCCTGTCACTAAGTATAGAACAATCATGATAAGGACAACAATTAGACGTGTGTCTGTGTGTGTGTGTGTGTGTGTGTGTGTGTGTGTGTGTATGTGTTTGTCGGAGTGCAGGGGTCTGTGCACATGAGTTCAGGTGCCTACAAAGATCAAAATTCTCAGATTTCTTGGATCTGGAGTTAAAGGCAGTTGTAAGCCACCTTATCTGGGTGTTGGGAAGTGTACTGGGGTCCTCTGAAAGATCAGTGAAATCTTCTAAGTGATGTGCCAATTCTTTAGCCAGTAAAGATAATCTTGAATCTTATCAAGAAAACAAAGAAAACAACTTTGGAGGAAACCATCTATTAGATAGTTTTTTTTGTTGTTGTTGTTAATCTACACCCTGTTTGAATGACTGATTGATATGTTAGGACCATTACTGACCTGCACTGCAGTTACCTCTGGCTTGGCACACTCACTACCTTCCCAGTCCTAAAAAATGCTAGTATGCTCCTCTGCCCCTTGGCTTCAGGCAGAAATGGCAGATGCTATGCCTTACATGGCTACAGAGGTTATTGGCAAATGGTGACTGTTGAAGGAAGGAGGTTCGTTTTGTTTTGGGGATATGGCCATGGTAGCTGATAGGTTGCACATGGCTTACTGAATGATGCCACAACCATGTGTTTATGACCAGCACCAAGTGGACTCAGCAGGTTATTTATATTTAAAAATAAGACAGAACATGAAATGTGGGGGAGACAGGTTGGGGAGTTTCTGGATGGACCTGGAGAAAGGTAGTAGGGGTTGATAGAATTAAAACACATTGTACACAAGTATAAAATTTTCAAAGAATAAATAAAAATACTATATTATTAAAAGCACTTCCATGAACAACAACAACAATAAAAACCTGAATTGCTGTTGATTTGTGAATTGGATAAGACATTGTAGTTCAAATTAACAATGTATATTACTTAAAATTTACAAATGTAGCACATTTCTTTTTTTCCATTTCTGCTGCTCATGAATTATATTAAATTGTATAATTCAAATTCCAATTGGCAGCTACAAAATTGACTGTACTAGAAATTTGAAGTATTTGTCCAATAATTCTTGTCTTATGTTTCTGCAGATAATGGCCAATGAGATAGATGGCCAAGCTGCTGAAGACACTTGTTGCCAAGTCCAGCAACCTGATTTTGATCCCCAGGACTCTTTCAAATGGGGGGAAATGAGAGTTCATTCCAGCCAGTTTACCTCTGACATCACATGCACACTGTGGCATGGACATGCCTACAGATACACACACACACACACACACACACACACACACACAATCAATCAATCAATCAATCAATCAATCAATCAATCAATCAGTCAGTCAATCAATCAATCAATCAATGAAATGCAGCAAAATGTAAAAAACAAATATCCTAAATACTGTCTTTATTCAAGGATAAATTGTGGTTTCCATATTTCCCTTGTTGGAAATCCTGTTTCCAAAAAACAACAAACAACAACAAACAAAAAACCAAACAAAGAAAAATGTCCCACAGCTCAACTATGTAACAAACATTTTAGGCAAATTTTTAAAATTATTTTTCCATGGGAAAGGTGTGTTGGGGCAGCATCTCAGGAGACGGGGGAGTGGTGAGACCAAATCTCACACTGCATCCTAGACTGGCCTGTAGCTCACTTTGTAGCACAAGATAGTTCATGACACTCTGCCTCAGCAAAACTGTTTTGCTTCCTTGTTGATTTATAGAGAAGATAGTTTGGGATATAATTTCTAGGAAGATGCAAGATACACATTCATTCTAAGGAGGTAAGTCAAATACCTAACAGAAGGATGGAAGATGTAGGTAGCTAAAGACTTTACCTATGTTTATCTGCAATATACTGTTTAATATCCTACTACATTCTTTTTTAAATTTATTAATTAAAATATAAACTGAAAGCCAACATAGTGGTATGAGCCTTTGATCCCAGCACTCAGGAGGCAGAGGCAGGAAGATCTCTGTTGGATCTAGGCTAGCCTGGCTTACAGACCAGCTTGAGATACAGGGAGACCCTGTTGAAAAGAGAAAAAAGAAGAAAGAAGTAAACTGAGTACTATGCTTCACATTTGCAATCCTACTCTTGGTATGCAGATGTACAGGGAGTATCATTATCATGAGCCAGCTTGGGCTACCTAATGAGCTACAGGCCAGTCTAAGCTCTAGTGTGAGAGACCTGGTCTCAACACTCCCTGTCCAACAAGATTTCAGGTAAATACAGGTAAATTCTTTAGTTACCTACATCTTCTATCCCTCCGTTTGTCTTCTCTCCTTTGAGTGAATGAGTGTATTCCATCTTTCTAGCAATTATATCCTAAACTGTCTTCTTAGCAACTCAAGAAGAAGACCAGACAATATTAAAACCTAAGACATTAATTTAACAGAATTCAGTATTTATATAAAATAGATATACATCAAGCATATATATGTATATGAATTTTCTTACCTTAAAAATATCTGCTTGAATATAATGGGGTAGACCAACAAGGCCTGTGAACTTTGGTTTGATTTCTTTACAGTTGGACTGATTTCCACTGCTCTTTTTCCTAGTGACTTTCATGGAGCAAAGTTTGTTAGCATTTAGCATTGTTCATTTGACAGTAATAATCTTTCTAAGTTTGACAAGACTGAAGTGATTCCAAATTGTTCTCAAGGCCCACTTTCAATTCATGTTTAAATTGTTGCATATGAAGCGTGTAAAACACTTGTTTCAATGAGAACACGATGCTTGCATTTAGTATTTACACAATATGAAATAAATCATGTCAGAATTAATAAGGTCTAATTCTATTAATGTCACAAAAGATTAACGCAGGTTCCCTCTTCGAGGCAGACTTACCCGGTTGCCTTTGAATTATTCTTGACAGTGTTAAAATTAGACCAAGCCTACAAATAAAATAGACCCGCAAATAAATTGAAGAAATAAATTAAGATTTTGTGTAAATAAAGATATCTGTGGTAAGAAGCCAATTCGATTGAAAATCCTTAGAAGGTTTGTCATTGGTAGCATACATTTCACTGCATCTCTGATGGTTCTAGAAGCCTCTGGGTTGAACTTGTGTCTTGTATGTTCCTTTTAGTGAATGTAGCATTTATATGGAGACATTAAGATGTTAATGGTAATTACTGGAGGTTACGGCCCAGGAAATAGACATGATTTAATAATGGAACAAAAGATATCTGCTTGTCCTGTTTATTAGTATGATCAGAGGCAGCCAAGTGTACACCTTAACCTAGTGAATTTGTATAGTTAGCAAAAATGTCAGTGGGTGATTTACCTTGAATTATCTCTTTTATTTCCGCATTTCTTACCATTTGCTTTCTTTCATAGATTGTGACTCTGGGGATGCTGCCTTTTAGGAGGAGGGAAAATAAGATGTCTGTTTAATTTAACCTTTTATTGAACTCATTCTATCAGACTATGAATAGTAATTGCTTTCATATGCACAAATATATTATTGTTTTAAATAAATTTAACACTCCCATCGGGAGGTAATGATATTGTTCCTGTATCTCATAACATAAAAAATACATCAAGTTGAGAGAACATGGACAGAAAGAGAATATGCGAGGTTATCTGGCCACTTTATAACCTCACAATGTTCTTAATGGACAAAGCAATTGGTAAAGGACATTACAGATATATCATTTATTATTACATTGCTAAAGTTGTATGTTTATAATATTTAATGTCTAGAATGCATTGTTTTATCTTCCTTGAAATAATTTATATAAAGTATATTTTAATCAGAATCTGTAATTCTTTAATTTCCCTAAACACTCACAGGACTTGAAATATTAGATTGAAAGAAATCAAAAGGGAAATATATAAATTGTTGTAAGGATTATTAAGACGTAATTTACAGTGTATGTTATAATTTCATTATAGATCATTATAAATGTTTAGAATTAACGATATCATTATAGTTATATATAATTAAATATATACATATAATTTATCTTTTCTGTTTTTTTAGTTTTTGAGTCAGGGTCTCCTTGTAGCCCCAGTTGGCCTGGAACTTGCTATGTGGATCACAGTGGACTAGATCTCACTGATATTCACATACCTCTGCTTCCCAAGTGCTGGCATTAAAAGTGTGTGCCACCAGCCTTGGCACTATATAATAAATATATATTTAAATACTCCAATAATTCATTGTGGGAACATGTGACAAAGGCCTACGGGACAAGTAAGAGTGGTTAGAAAAGTATGTTTGCTGATCATTTACTCTAAGTACACTAACATTTTAGCACTATAAGTGACATGGAGTATATAAGCTACATTATTGCTGCCCCCATTACATTTATAATCTAATATGACATATGAGATTTTTGGCACATGAATTAGTAGGGACAATTGATAAAATAAATAAAACAGCTCCATGTTACACATTGGTTACTAAAAGCACCTGCAGCACAGAAGGTTCATGATGCAGGAACTTCTGACATAATAGAAAAATAGGATGAGACATCCATGATGGAGAGTTTCTGTAAGAATCTCCCGCAAAGAGGTATGTCACGTCTAGAAGGCAAAACTGCTTTTTATTTGTGCACATGTGAATTGATGTTCATGCAATACTCTAGCAGCAAAAGATTAAGAATAACCTTGACTGCTTTTAAGGGTGTGTTGCACGCATGTATATGTATACAGTGGTGTGCACCCACACATGTGCATGTGGAAGCTTCACACTGGCACTGAGTTTTCTTCATCTATCGCTCTTCACCATAGTTTTTTGAGTTAGGGTTTCTCATTGCACCTGGAACTCACTGATTGCCTAAAACGGCTGATCAGAGAGGCCGCAGTGTCCACCCGTGTCTGCCTCAGTGCTAGTTTTACACGTGTGTGCCTCCATACCTGCCTTTTTACATGGGTGATGGGTCTGTCAGCTCAAGCCCTTATCCTTGTCCTGCAAGAATGTTACTCACTGAGCCATCTCTCCGATCTTGACTTTTGATAATGACAGCTCTTATAAAAAGAATAGTTAGTCCATAGTGTAGAGGTAGCTAGTAATTGAAAATTATTCTTTTCAAAACAAAACTGTCCAGTGATATAAAGGAACTCCTATATATGCTAAGTGAAAATGGAAATCGAAGTAAAAATGTTATATAATATAATAGTGATGTGTTTTTAACATACAAAAATTATGTTCAGACCAAGATATCAAATTAAGGTTACTTGTAACCTCCCCCCTCTGCAGAGAAAACGGAAACACACACATACAAAGACACACACACACACACACACACACACACACACAAATAACCCATATGTGTAGCCAGAAAGCATGAAACATGCACGCATGTACAGAGCACATAAGAACCTCTGTGTTTCCATTGTTGTGGAACTCAAAATATAAGACAGATTCCTAGATCAGAACGCAAAGAACCTATATATGTAGCCAGAAAGCATGAAACATGCATGCATGTACAGAGCACATAAGAACCTCTGTGTTTTCATTGTTGTGGAACTCAAAATATAAGACAGATTCCTAGATCAGAACGCAAAGAGGGAGTATCACTATTCAATTAAGTCTCAACATTTACGGATTCACATACCTTGTTTTTTGAGACAGAAACTTGTCCTGTAGCCTGTGATTCATCAGGTAGACTGAGTTGACTGGTCAGTGTGCCCTAGTGACCAACCTCGGCCTGTCTTGAGTCCTGGGATTACAAGGGTTTGTCACCATGCCTGATGACAAATTTTACTTTCATGCTGGGGCTCAAGTCCACATGTTTATACCACAAACGACGTACCAACTACGCTATCTTCCCACCTCCTAAAACCATCCTTTGAGAGAAATGTTAATGATAAGAACTCATGGCATTTAACTCTGCCCTTGAGCAACTTGGCCTACCTCAATATGTATCTACTTTTTCTAATATCTGAAAGCACAATCACTTTCAGGAAGCTCTGCGGATTTACCAGAAAATTAGTAAAACTGAATGTGGTCTTTCCCTTAGCAGCATTCCTGAGAGTCGCCAGTACACCTTGTATTGGCTGGAAACTGAAGTGACCCAGTGTCAAGATGGACCACAATGCTGGATTTTCCCTTTGCTTCTATTACTTTAGATAGCAACAGCCAATGGACATTTGGCTTGCTGTGACTTTGTTTCCCTTATGCTTCCAATGATCCAGTTCCTTGACCATGTGGCTTCTACACTTGTCGTCAGAAGTGAGGATATTTTCAAATCCATCCTAGTTTCAGTTGGTGTCAGAGGTGAGAGCAATGCTGTGACTCCCTAACTCTGTACTGAACATCAAAAGAGCAACCCTAAATTCGTGGCTTAGGTAAAGCAGAAAGGAGGAGATGAGTGTGGATACATCATTTATCTGAATGGTAATGGCCTTATCAAGTTGCAATTGTGTGTTTGTCATTTAGTGGCAGAATAAACTGACCAATGATGTTTAGAAGTGAAATCTCCAACTCCTGAGAATTCAGATCACTGGATGCATAAAGAAATTCAAAAGAGCATTAAGCCAAGAATCCTCTGACTATTTTATCTGTAATAACAGACACCACAGGAAAATACAGTGCTGCAGTGAACCTTGACGTTGGACTAAGTTTATCCTGGCTACCCACAAGATTGCAGTTAAAAGATAAATTAGGCAGAAGCCATACAGTTCTGAGAAAATGATAATGAATCCCAAAGTGAATGAGTTAACACAAAGAAAAACTGAAAGCCATCTTTTCTTTAAGGTAGAGATCTTGAGTTAAGAAAATCAATGAATAAACAACATTGATGAAGAAAATAAATTTTCATACAGCTTTCTGGGCATTGGGGTAGAAAGATGTGCTCTGTATTTGTCTTCCAACATTAAAGATATTGTGAAAATCTAATCTAGTTACTCTCATTGGACAAATTTCAAAAGCTCTAAGGAAAAAATATTGCTAAGAAGCCTGACTCCAGATTGCCCCATACACTAATCAGTGCAAACACTTTTGAAAGGGCCAGTGTCATTTGCCTTGACCTCCAGTTGGAGTTCTGAGGCTGTATACTCATGTAAATGAAGTGAGCAGAGTGGAGGAAGTGAGAGGAAATTTTTCTGAGACATCAACTCATGAGTCCCATATATTGTGACTCCATAACATACTGGTGAACAAATAGAGGCTACTACTCAGTCGGGAGAATAGAGATATATGAAAAATATTTGGAGGAAAATCAGAGTATTAGAATAGAATATAGAATTTATGTTGTATTCGTTTTCTCTTGTAAAGATAAATATTGTATCTATAGAACATGCCTTCTAGTATAAAACCAAAAGCATGCAAACTTATCGATCAGACAATATTGATTGAAAATGTCACATAAGCTTGCTCAATCCCGTATGCCTTTGTTAAACAGAAGAGTGTAGGTTACCTACCCAATAGAAAGTATTCTTCACAATATTCTTGTAATGGCAGATAGAATGAGCTTGTCGCAAGGCCTCTAGAATAACTCAGTGAGGACTGCCAAGATTTAGGACATGAAAATTTCTACTTGAAAAGCAGAAGAATTTTTTGGACACTTGGAAAATTTTATTGACTGTTAATTCAAGCTGTTCCCATGGATGAAAAAGATGAGTAGTTTTGACACGTGAGATACCCTCAAATCTTTGTGGGTATCAGCTGCAATAATGAGGAAGAGTTTTGTAATAAACGGAAATGGTCTACATAGAGCATGCTCTAGTATCTATTTTCCATTGACCTAAAACAGTGCTGCTGGGCTTATGAAAGATAAATATTATGTCTACTTATGGAATATATCCTTCTTCTTTCAAGGCCCTTTTCTTGCTTTGTTGACAGCCACACTAAGATCAGAAGATGGACATGATTGAAAAAAAATTAAAAATCAGTTGGTGAATTGTATGATGCTTTTCTTTCTGGGATGGAAAAATTGGGTAATAATTAAATGTTCTATGCTTAAAATTTTACCAATTCAAAGCAGTAAACAGTAACATATCCATGCTATTGACACAGAATGATAACAGTAACCTACACTATTAGGTGAGTTTCTGTGTGAGTCTTGAATATATAGGAATCTTTATGGCAATGTAAGGGTTGAGTTAAATGAAGTAATGATGAACATCAAATTATCTCTTTTTGAGATCAGAAGAAAATGTGCATAAATGGAAATCTGGGTGTTCTGTCTTGAGGTGTCCCCTGGATTTGTGAAGTAAGTGATAAGGGGCGTTATAGCAATGCATAGATGTGCTGAATTAAGACATGATCGTTTTTTCAACTTCTGAGGCACAAAACGCCAATAAGAACTAACTCATTTGCCTGCAAGAAAGACAGAGATTCCAAACAACGATGGGCCAAATTGTACCTGGTGAACGGTCACCCTCCAAAAGAAGCAATAGGGATTGATGTTAGTAGCCCCAGGAGGCTACAAAGGCTTTCTGAGAAAATAGATGCTCCAGATCAGAATTCTGCATACTTGACAGTAGAAACAAATGGTTAAAATATTATTGAAAAGCCAGAACAGAAATTATCAATCAATTTTAGCCAAGCTACATTTCTTCAGAATTATTTATGTTTGTGAGTGTGTGTGTGTGGGGGGGTACATGCCATAGCTTGTGTGTGTGTATGTGTGTGTGTGTGTGTGTGTGTGTGTGTGTGTGTGTGTATCAGAGGACAATTTGCTGGGGTCAGTTCTCACTTTCTATCATATGGGTTCTGGGAATTTAACTCAGGTCTTCAGATTTGGCAGTAAGTACCCTTAATTCATGAGTCATCTCATTACCTTTCCTTGTGCCCCAGTTACATTTGTTTTAGATGAAGATATTCATGGTCTAACAGAGCATTGCAATAGCAATTGAATCACTTGCGTGAAATTGGCAGGGAGGAAGCAAGAAAGGCGTCCAGTGCAGAGCCATAATTTGTCCTTCATTTGGGTTCAAAAGCACCAAAATAGCCAATTTATTTCTTCCTTCTTCTGACATTCAAACTCTAATATAAATGTAAGATGATTTACTAATTTGATCTTCACTCCCTAAGACCTAATTTTATTTTAACATATAGCAGTATAACCCAAATACCCTTGAGGCAAACAACACAATTAATGGCTATTTAAAAACATTAATTAATGTCATTTGACCCGTCACTTTCCTTTGCCTTGTAGACACCCTTGTTAAGATACTACTAACATTATTTAAACACACTTAGAGTCACTAATGCTGAGTTTCATCCCACATTAACAATTAACAGGCAAGAGCAAGACTGAGATGTGTTTTCAATTTCTAGTCCATCCTAAACATATAGAAACACTACTTTATTTTCTTTAATCTATTTTTAAGGTGAATACTTTAAATATCTTCTTTTTTCTTGGAATATTTTTAGAATAATCACAGTTTAGAACTATGGGTCTTTTTAGTGAGCACAGCAGACTAAGGCATATACATAGAAAAGTCTGTATCCCTCTGGCACTGGCAGCCAAAGCTCATAGTGGTACTTCAGTGGAGGCGAGGTACGTATTGCACCTCAGGAATGAATCCATTTGCCGTGATGACGTTCTGTCAGAAGCCTAGAAGTTAGCTTAAAACTCATTGGTAGCGTTTGAGCTAGTCATAATTTGCCTGGGAACTACTAACCCTTCTTGATTAATTCCGTCTCTTTTCTTCATGAAACAGAGGGAGACAGATTTGCTGATCTGTTTTATTTCTTCAGTCACAGAGATACTTCACTGCTGGACAATTCTTAGAAAATGTTGTGAATTGTTTATTTTGTGGGGAAATGGCACAGACTGCTCATGTGTCATGATGCACATGTGGAGGACAACTTTCAACAGTCAACTCTCTCCTTCCACCATGTAGGTTCTGGGTATTGGACTCAGCTATCAGGTATGACAGCAAACGCTTTTACCCATTGAGCTACCTCACCTTCAATACTTGTTAAATTTTGATAAAATTTCTGTTTTATTATTTGTACTTCTGCCATATAATCTGTGTTTTACATAAAATTATGCATGAATCATGTACATAAAATAGATGAATTAAGATTTATCACACAAATATAAAGTAACAGATTAGTCATCCTTAGAAATATTATACTACATATTTGTATGACTGGTTACTTGAACCTTTATTCAGGGCTCCTTCATATATGGGTCAGTTTTTTGACAATAGAATTATTTATTCCCAAGTGACATGGTACTCATGAGACTCTCCAAATCCTCCTGCATCCAGCTTTACTAAAGAGACTATATTGAGTAAATAAATAAGACACTTACCAAGTTCTAAGTGATCCCTATTTCTGCAAATTCTTCAAGAAATATCCTTTGGACCTATATTTCTTTGATTATGCATAAATACATACATATATCTCATAAAACTGTAAACATGTACACATCAATGAAGCAGGCCATAGATAGATTTTTCATGAATACTGTCACATTTAGGGCATGCCCTGATTTGTTGTCAGGATAATGACCTCGAGTCTTAAATTCATTCAATTTAGCAGTGATAGAAGAAATAAGAATGATCTGTGAGAGTATTTATTAAATATATACATGTAGATATGGGTCTAATTAGTTAGACCTAGAAATTAAAAAAAAACAGACCTGAAAGAAAAATAACATTCCAAACAGAAGACAGTAGCAAAGGAAATACACATTTAATCAACAACAACAACAAAAACAGCAATATCTTAATTTAGATGAGCTAAATATGTGACCAGACTGTCCTCAGGTTGGACATGCAGATGGTTAGCAAACAAGTAAAACATTTAAAAATGTAACAGTGTAGTGCTATACATAGGAATTCTGTGTTGCTCTCTATGTAGGTATTGCAGCACAAGCAAGGTGAACAGCTTTAAATTCTCTAACATTTGGGCTTGGGACAGAGCTTAGTGGGCAAAGCACTTGACACTTGGCACATAAACATGTGGTCCTGAGTTCAGATCCTCAGAAGGCACATAAAGTCGCCTGTTCATAATTTTGGAAACTCTGCTCCTCCAGTGAGATGGAGAGCAGAGACAGGGGCACCTGGCAGGCTTAGCAGTGAATGGCAAGAGATACAAAAGGAAGTTCAAGAATCAACAGGGACCATTGCGGAAGAGGAGGCAGAAAGATTGTAAGAGCCAGGGTTTGTTCATGAACACAGGGAAGCAGAGTTTCAGGCCGCTGGAAGCCTGCACATGTGAACTTGTGGCAATGGTGGCATTGAGCACAGGACCCATGTCAACTCAGTTAAACAAGGGACCAGAGGGAAGGAGAGAAATGGGTGGCAGGTAGGCCCTAGACTGAGAACTACTGGAGACTGATTGTTGCTGGATGAAGGAGATTGTGCCTTATACATGCTCTCTAGATGGACTGACTAGACTCCAGTGAATGAATTTACACTGAAGGACATCCTGGTACACATGCTTGACTGGATGGGACTTAAAATGTGTGGCAGAATACATGAGGTCCGGTGGGGGGATGGGGAGCATGGTTGGAGGAGGGGGTCTAAATTTAATTAAGAAACATTGTATCAAACTATAAAAGCTCAATAAAAATTTTAAGAAGAAACAACGCCTGATGGTGTCTTCTGTCTTATGCTCCCAGTCACACAAAGTGAGGTGCACATTCACACACCATCACACACACATCATCAGGCAAATTCTATGCATTTGTTTAATAATATAACCACTACTTAGAAACATTTTGTTTAAAAAATCCTGTTTTCAGTCACTCGAACTTGACTAATTATAAATCTGATTAGCACAGAAGGAAATGCAAATACAAACTAGGTTTTGAAAGAGTAGGAAGTACTCTTAACCAACACTGAGGCAGCTCTCCTCTCCAACTGACTCTAATTCTAACTGTACAAAATAGGCCCATTATGGACAATATATCCATTATGATGAGGAAACAATATTAAGTGATCAGGCCTGAAAATAGTGTCTGTAATTCAAATATTAGTAGCACAGACTAAAATAAAATGTCATGAAAGTGGTTCGTTTTCTTTTATTGAGAGATTATGTATTCCTGATAAATGTCCAAAATAAAAGATCTTCATTTGTAATGCTTCACTGGCAAAAAGAAATGGAAGAATGGACATGTAAGGGAATAAAACACAGATCTGCAGCATTTTCATGAAATACTTTAGTGCTACAAAGAATGATGTCCACAAAATCCATTCTGAGATACATTAAGTATCCTGGTTGTCTCAGCAAACATGACACAACTACTTCTGCTTTTCATAAAACCAACATCAATGTATTAACCTCACAAAGTGCTGACAGTCACACCACTGACAGCCAGGCACAGCTGCAGAGGACATAACTCGTTCTGTCTTTACAGAGAAGGATCAATCTGACTTTGAATCTGCTCAGTCTTCTCACTGATACTCAGTAGCAATTTATTCCTTAAAGGCAACTTAATTGAGCCTTAATTTATTTTGTGGCAGGCAACTCCAGGAAAAGAGCATGTCTGAATCCCTTTTCCTCCTTAGCGTTTATCTTCTCAAAGGCACTATAGCACAATTTATAGTGGAGTTTTTATCTTTACTTCTCATGTAATTTATTTAATGAAAATCAGATAATCAAGAAAAAAAATATGTCATCTTGAATCAAAAGCATGTCATATTCCTGATAGCAATCAAAGATTGAAGTGATGATGTGGATAGTTAGTTACTCAGCAGACACATTTTAATAGAATGGATTTGGTCGTGCTATGTACAACTTTCATATGTATCCCTCTATCCATATTTATGACTATATCTATATCTATATCTATATCTATATCTATATCTATATCTATATCTATGTTTAGTAGACCATTGAAAGCAAGAATAACAAAAGTTGAAAATCCAGAAAAGATGTTGGAAGACATAAAAAATGGGAGTTCTGATTGCTCAGCTCAAGGTCCTCACTCAGCTTCCACAACTACAGTTGTAGAAACATGGTGCTCAGAGAGACCATGGTGTATGGATCAGGAAGTCACAGAAAGAATATAGGATAGGGACTTAAGGTAGATTTTTTTTCTTTTTTTATTTATTTATTTTAATTAAAAGAAGCATTTCATTACAACAGCATTAACCTATTCAATAACATTTTTCTGAGCTAGGGTACATCTCTTTCAAAATTGGCTGTACATTTCTAGGTTTATAGATGAATTATTAGATTTTTAAAAATTTAGTAACCACATGATTAGAAGAAGCATTTCATTACAGATTTAACATATTCAATTTTTTCCAGAGCAAAGATATATCTCTTTCAAAAGTGGCTGTAAATCTTTAGGTTCACAGTTGAATTAATACAGTTATGCAATGCTGAACTCAGTATAAACCCTGTAAGATATAAAATTGAATGAGTTTTAACCTTTAAAAAAGATCTCCATTTCATTTTAAAATGTACTGTTTCCTACAGAAAGACTCATTTTTAATGCTACTAACACTTAGATGTTTGCACATGCGTCTCTATCTCTAGGTATCTGATTATTGCTAATCACAGTTGGTTACACTCAGATCCTTGGCACCTGAGTATGGATATAGTCATCAGGTAGATTTCAATGGTAATGTCTGTATATAAATGAATAAGATTGTTTGGGATGTTCTGTATGATATGCATACAAAAAATCAACAAATAAAAATAAGTTATATTTGAGGAGGAAGCATAAAAATTTACTTTGTGTTAATTAGTAGAGGTGATAAACATTACCATTAAGCTGGAAATTTTAAGGAGAAATCCAGAGCAGCATAAGCACTATAGGAAACAAAGAATTTAGAATTACTAAATCTAGATTAAGAGGAAATACTGTATTATGTAACAAGTGAGAACAAGTTAGCAAAGGTAAGAAGAAACTCTAAATTCAGAAGATGTAATGTAAAGGGGGTTAAGAAAAAAGATCAAAATTGGTGATTCAATATAAAGTGAAGAGATAATTAGAAACACTCTGAACTAGTATAAAAAAAGAGAGGAAAGATAGCTAGAATAACACTAACATACAAAAGTAAGTGTATCTCTATTATACCCTAAACCTAACACATCTCTTCTTTGTCTCTGTGTCCCTCTTTGTGCTTCTTTCCCTCTATCTCTCCTAGAAATGAAGGAAAATATCTAATAAGTTGTGGAATAAAACAGTAATTTTTTACAAACAAAGAGAACTCAAAGTAAACCCATACTTGCCTACCTCAATTTGCACTGGATGATAAATTAAAATAGATTTTTATCGCCCATACTTCTAAAATATTATCAGGCAGGATACATGGGATATAGTCACCAAATTCTGAAAAAAATCAATTATATCTTAGAATTTTCTGCTCATCAATGTGAAGAGAACACTGTGTCATTAGATATGGGTGACTCTAAATATTAGTACCTTGGGATCCTTTCAAAGTTGATTGTCGCCTTGTAAAATCCTATCTTATTTTCTAATTTACTAAGTTTTCTACTTTTAATGATTTCTATTTAGATATAATTTAGAAAAAAAGTTGGAAAAATAATAAGTTGCAATAAATAATAATAAGCTTCCACACAGCTCTGTCTGAACTTGTCCTTGCTAATGCTGCCTGACCGTAAAACATGACCAAACTGGGGAGATCAGTCTTCTGCTTTACTGTTGACTGATCTGAAGAACTGGTGGACACTTGTGGTTTATTTGGTGTCTTCCTTCTTTTGTACCAGGAGCCAATCTACACCCACAATCAACCTTCATTACCAAGTCTTCTTAGGGTCTGCTAATCAATGGCAATTTTGTTATCTTATTTCTTCCTGATAGTAGCACTCTGTGAATGAATGTCACGTTCTGTTTTCTTCCCAATCACGTCTTTCTGCGTTCACTTCCTTCCTCTGTTTCATTTTGCATCAACACCTCTCTGTGCCCACCAAGTTGGGACTTCCCCTGTTTATTCCTTTAGCAGCACTACGCTGCTTTTAGAAATATTTTCAGTCATCTCATTAGCTTACTCCAGAGTTTTTAATGCCTGATCATTGTGTTTATGATACAGTCAGAATATTTAATGCAGCTAACAATGGTCTGGTCCCACGGCTGGAATCTTTAGTTGTGGAACACATGTCTTCAGAGTTGACTCAACCGCGCTGTCTGCCTGTCTTCCACATGTGGTGCCAGCTCTTATAGTCTTCCTTTACTTTTGGCGGGATCTGAGCTCATGTTCATAACTCTGCTTCGTTTTCCTCTCTCCCAATTATTGCATCGCCTCATTCTTGCTTATTCAAACTTGACATGCTTCGCTACACTGGACTTTAGATCACAAAAATGATCACTCCCAGTTTCAACACAGCGTGGAGTACGTGCTAGACACAGAGATGATTCTCAGGAAAATCAACTGAATGAATAAGTGAAATACATCACCTTCTGTGAAATGAAGATTGCTGCCTCTACAGGAATAAAAATTGGGACAATTCATTAAAAAATATTGCCATTTTTGAAAAAATAATATAGATTGCTTTGAGAGACTTATGGTTAATTTGAACAGCACAGTGTCAAGATGGAAAGTAAGGACATGGTGTTATAAATACATCTGGACAGTATTGTTTTTACTTATTTTATCTCTCATGCATCTACCTTTTTAAAAAACAATTAGGGGGCATTTTAAAATTGAGTTATCATTCAAAATATATGAAGATAAAAGCATCATATTTCAATTGCCTGTGGTAGGAAGATTCAATAAAAGGTGTTTAGGTGTTTGCTTTTTATATATCCATAAATAGGTGCTCTCTGGGGGACAATAGTTAGGGAGTGTAGAATGCAGGTACTGTGGGCTGCCTATATAATGTCATTGTGTACAGTAATATAAATAGAAAATTTCTAGTTGAAACTTGCTAGACAGGACAACCTTTCAGAGTTTTTAAAATAAAAATATGACTTATTGTATCTGTGTGAATGCCTGTTACATGTGAGAGGAGAGTTCAAAGAGTCTAGAAGAAGGTGTTGGATTTCCTGGAGTTGGAGTATGTATTGGTCACTTTTCTGTTGCTGTGATAGAGACACTGACCCAAGCAATTTATAGAAGGAAGAATTTATTTGAGCTTATGGTTCCAGGGGAATTACAGTCCATCTTGGGGGGGAAGCATGGTGGCAGAGGTGGCTGGAGAAAAGAAGCAGAGGCTAAGCTCTACATCTTATAGCAGGCACAGAGCGACTGGCGATCTGGCAAGCTTAAGACCTCTCTAAGCCCACCCCCAGTGACGTGCTTCCTCCAGGATAGCCACACCTTCTAAAACCTCCCAAAACAGTGACACCATCTGGGGACAGAAAGTCCAAATACTTGGAGCCTATGGGGGACACTATCATTCAAACCATCACAGAGTGATAAGGTGGGTCTGAGTTGCCATGTAGATGCTGGAAACCAAACCCCAGTCTTCTCAAGAGCAGTGAGCACTCTTAATCCCTGAGCCATCTCTCCAGCTTCCATTGTGTTCTTCTTATTAAAAAAATGTTTTCAATACTACAAACTGATTTTAAGAATGACACAAGGAATGACTGTGTATCCTTCATTTTGTTTTTTAATTATTTATGCCCCTCTTCTTCTCTGAGTGACATGTATGTCACTATTTTCTTTCTCCTCCAGTGCAGCATCATCTTTGTTGTTTTATCATTGTCAAGTCCTCAGGCAGTAAGTGACCACTATCAGAACCTTTCAACACTGTGATGGCTAATCCTGGGTGTCAACTTGACTGGATCTGGGATTAACTGAAATGAGAGAAATCTTCTTGATTGGATCATCTGAAGATGGAAGACACATCCTAAACGTGGGTGTTACCTTCTGATGGCAGCCCCTATAAAAGGCCACAGCAAAGGAGAACTCCAGGTTTCTTGCTGCTTGCCTTCTCTCTCTCTGGTAAGTTCGTCTTGCTGCTGTAGACTGAAGACTAGCTGATCTTTTGGAATTCGTCAGACCTTCAGCACCAGATTGGGACTACTGAGACATCCAGCCTCGTGGACTGAGTGACTGTGGATTCTCAGCCTCTCCAGTGTGGTGCAGCCATTGTTGGACTACTCAGACTCTATCCTGTGAGCTAAGCTGATAAATCTCTATACATATATATTCATTCTACCGGTTCTGTTTCTTTGGAGAACCCTGACTAATACAGACACTAAAGACTTCATCATTTCCTAATAACAACACCATAATCTTCTATATCCACAACATAATAATCAAAGGCAGAAAATGTATCTAATATATTATTTAACGGTCCCTATATTCCTCTTTCAGTTACTGCTGTATTGAAGTTTGTTGTCTGCATTTTGTTCTAATTTACCACTACAGTTGGTAATAAGGAGTGACTTTACTACCTCGTCATTCTTCCATTTGTTGATTAGCTCTGCACTAAGAATATGTTTCTTTTCTCTACTACCACATTCCTAAGCTGGGGATGCAGGTCAGTTGGCAGACTACTTGCTAGCTCCAGTACTGTGATATTAGTATTGGAGATATTAGTATATAGCTAACATAATATAGTATATATTTCTTGTACATACACAGTATGTAACCCACTTAAAAGAAACTCATTCCTGATTTCACCAATTTAGAAAAATAACATTCTTATATCTTACTAATTGTATCTATCCAGTGAGAAAGAGCATTCTACATTATTTGATATGCAAGTTTTATTTTAGTTTTAAAATCTCTATTTTTAAAAAATTCAATATTTGCTTGTGGGTTTTTAATAAAACAAAATGAAAATTAATAATAGCTAAATCAATTAATTGCAACTGTTCAAAACCTGGCAAAATATCATTAACCCCAATAACTTATTTTAGCTCTCATTAAACTTTTAAATTCACTTGCTTCCCCATTCCTGTGTCTATTTTAGGCTTATTTTCAGTAGTTATTCTTTGGCAGGCATATTTGAAAAATGCACAGATTGGGCACCAGTGTGGGAGGAATTGCAGTTAAAAACCATCCCATGAAATGAGCATCGGTATTTCGATTTGCTTCAGGGTTACTTAGAGTCCTATAATTCCCACATCAAGGCAGTCTGTGGGTTAGAGTCTAGGCTGAGAAGTTGCCATCCCAACAGTGACATAAAAGGCAAGAACTTACTAAAGCAAAGTCTGTGCCAGTTGCAACTCGAACTTTAGAACAAGCCATACATGAATTAAGAGAAATGACCTGAAACACATCACTGGTAAATTCTTCCCTATAAACTATAAATGTGTGAGAAACAGGTGATTCAAAAGTTAAGGGAAGATAGATACCAAAACCTTTGGAACAATTTAGGAATGATAATCTCAATATCATTACTAATTAACAAGAAGTCAGAGTCAGAATGAACAATCACTCTAGGGATGATACGGAGAATGTGAAAGAGTAAAGAATACATTAAAGACAGAGATTTGGTCCCATAAACATCAATACATTTGGTTGTTTCTCTTGACATTGTTCAAGCAATAAATTACATGCATACAAAACAATTTGTTACCTTCATGCCTGCCATTTTAAACTGTAAATTTTAAAATGAAAAGTATTAAGGACAGTTTACAATTCCACTGTGATTTTTCCTAGAAACAAAATATTCAAAATAAGAGAAAGATGCATGATAAATGCTCACTCTCTATATATCTATCATTCATGTTTGATATGCATATGCATATATGTGCATAAATATATCTCTATAAATATGTGAATACCATAGATCATTTTAATTGAGTACTTCCTTGGAAAGAGGTGCTAAGCACTTCACATGAATTATGAGTTCCTATAAATCATGCTGTTTATTCTCTGTAACAGTCCATTGAGGTATCTGCAACCATTGTCCCATTTTCTAGTCTAAGAGATAAGGTCAAAAAATGATCAAGCTGCTCAGAGTCAGATCAAGAGGAAAACCCACTGAGAAATCACATGTGGTTAAGTTCCCCATTTTTCATTCTTTAAGTTTACTCAATCAAATAACAACGTGTGCGTCCTTTACTCCTTCTTTTCCAGTATATTTATGCCATTCAGACACATAATTTACATCATTTTTACATTTAAAACTAGATAAACATAGATTTCGTAGAATTAAGATAAACATTGGTTATAAATGCATTGGTTATTTCTTTAACACTTCACAGATTTACTGGCCATGGAGGCTGAACAGATACAGAATTTTAAAATAGAATTCTAAAAATGTATGACTGTATTCTCTGGCAAAAGCATTGTTCTCTCAATCTGTATAATCTTCAAACTCTATAGTACTCAAGCTTATGGAAAAGGGAACCCAAACTCATCTTGCTGGTGTTTTACTATAATAATTTGAGGAATTTATCATGTTTGTATTCCCTAGTGCCACCTTCTTACAATGACATTGACAGCATAATATACTGGTTGTATATTTTTGGTTCTGACACAAAATTTTAAGAGCTCAAAAATGTTTCATGGTATTATGACCAAGATTTCAACAAGCAGTTGTATCTCGCCACCATTCTATCGAGACAGTTCTTTGAAGACGATGAACAGCTGTTAATTTCACGGGTGTGGGCCTCTTACTGCACTCTCTTTAACTTTAAATGAAACAGCTGTTGTCTGTGACTAGGAGGACAACCTGGAAGTCCAATCACAGTGATTCTGTCAAGAAGATTGCAGGAAAAACCCATATGAACATACATAAAGCAAAGGACATCTCTTTTCAACATTAAAGACATCCAATGTCATCAACTTTCAACAGGAGACGGCCGCATCTTCATGGATTGTTGACTAAGGGGCTCCTCCCCTTCTGTATCATCTCTTCTTTAATCAGAGGACCTATCCAGAGGATCAATAGCTCCAGCCTTTGTTTTTGAATCTGCTATCATTATTACTTCTCTGTGGCACATTATACTGACTGACGATGATGGCCCTAGTACCCTTTTCCTCCCTCTTTGGGAATGTGAATGAAAGAGGAATTTTATTCCATCCAGGGATTACTTCAAAAGCATATAAAAGCTAGAACTTCCATAAACACCCTTGTCTCTAATTTTCTTGGTCTTCTTAGACCAGGATGAATGACAACCTTTTCGTCTCTGGGTCAGTGCAACCCATTGTTTCAATCTGTGTATCCTCGTGTGCTTGCTGCAAGTTAGGATATGTGACCTGACTTTCATCACAGAGAGGCTTTCCCCTCCCCTGGCCTCCAGGCTTCTCTCTCTCTCCTCTCTCTCATCTCTCTCCTCTCTCTCTCTCCATCCCTCCCTCCCTTCCTTCCTCTTTCCCTCTTTCCCTCCCTCCTGTCTGCCAGGATGTGGCTCAGCTCTGCCACACACTCCCTGCTCTGACGTTCTACCTCACCACATACCCAGAATTACCAGAGCTAAGAAGTATAAACTGATGGCTCCCTAAATTGAGATAAATGAAATATCTTATCTTTAAAGTTACCTATGTCGGATGTTTTACCACAGCAACACAAAGTCTTAGTGGCAGACCTGGAGCTGCTGTTTGTTTTCTGTTTGTGCTAGCATGTCATTCAGTTACTTTTTACAGTTTTGCTTCTTTTGCCAATTGATAGTAGGCGAACTCTGTGACATCAAAAACTAGAAGAGCAATTCAAGATCCCTTTAACTGTTTCGGTTCCCATTCATCTTTGGGTTTAAGGATGATAAGGAGTTGACCGGATAGAAGGAAACAAAGGAAAATGACCCCAGTTATAAAGTATTCCTTTGAACTCCCATATCTGCCTCAACTGATCCCATGTGTGTGATTTCCACTTATATGTTTAATTCTCCTGTGTAATTGAAAACTTTTCCAATTACATTTTTTTTGCAAAATTAAAATCACAGTTTCCTCAGATGGGTGCTGAAGGCTTACAATCAATTCAGCTGTGCAGGTGGCATTGTCAGTCTATACTGGTATCACTGGAAGCAGGCCAGGAGGTCTTACTACACAAAAAGACACAGAAAGAAATGAGAGAGAGACAGAGACAGAGAGACAGAGAGACAGAGAGAGAGGCAGACAGAGACAGGGAGAGACAGAGAGAAACAGAGAGAGAGAGGATAAAGGGAGGGAGTGGGGAAAGAGGAAGAATTGAGGGCTGAAGTAAAGAAAAGGAACAAGGGGATGTCACCCAAACAGAGGTGAGATGATGGTCATGCTAACGTATGTGATCACAGTAACCACTATATGTACATATATAACAAAATATCTTGTGGTATACCTTATATTCAACAAAAAGTTATGAGAGCTAAATGCACTTTGGAATCCTAGCTCGCATTTTAATCAGAAAAATGACCATCACTGGTATCCAGTAATCAAATTTTACATTGTTATTCCCCTTTATTAGGATAAGCCCATGCCCTTATATTTGATGCAGTCGTGTGTAGTGTCCTCAGCAACTCTACACAGTCTCCTGCTATTCTCATATATAATAATTTCAGTCTATTCTTCTCTAATGCACTGCTGCTTCTGAATGTGAGTTCACCTTCCTTTTGTTATTATTATAAACTCGCAGGTAGCTATTATCCTTCAATTTCTGCAATCAGAGGCTTAGCAGCAAAAATGCTAAGGAAAGAATTCTTCTCACATTAAAGTTTCATTTTGGTAGGTAAGGAGATGATAAGCATATAATAACCACAGTATTAGATCTTCACAGAGTGAAAGGGGGTATAAAATGAAACCAGGTAATATTGTGGCACATGACTACCAATAATTCACCAGAGGAGGCATACAAGGTTAAACTCTCCAGAGCCGGCCATGCTAAGATCTGGCACAAAAGCATTTTGCCATGCGCTTTAGAACTGCCACCAATATAGGCAATTTTATATTTCAATATTTAGAATAATTCTAGGTGGAAGGATTCATTATTATTTCTGGTATCATTGTTTCATTTACTTTTTATTTATTACATGGATTCAGTAATTTAAGTCCTATGAAAATTCTGATAACACAGGGACCAGTAATTGGGTTGAAAAATTACTGGAACATGAGTTTCCAGAAGCAACATGCAATTTGAAGAAGCTCAGTGAACTGAAGCTTATTGCATCTTAAGATCCTAACCCACTGTTTTCCATGTAAGCATTGAGAAACCACCGATGCCCTGCTTGAGGCAGAAGCCTGGGATGCACCAGCATACCAGACAGAGACTGACTTATGAAGTTTAGGGAGCACTAGCAGTGTCTCTGAGGGAAATTACTGAATATACCTAAATACATGCCTAGAAGGACAGTTTAGCAGGTGGCTGGTGATCTGTAGGAAACAAAATGCAAAACAGATCCTAGATAAGGGAGGAGCAGTTGTGTCCTGGAGACTTCTCCAGGTTGTAGTCAACATACATGATGTGAGTTCAAAATTTTGGCAGATTGTTATGCATTAAGAATCTGACTCCATTATTTTGAATTTGTCTATACTGAAACACCATCCTCCCTCTTCCTCTCTTGTTACTGAAAATTCTGTGGGTTTTCCCACTCAAACCCTGGAGAAGATTCAAAGAATAAGGAACCTACCCTAGAGCATTCTCACCCAACTCCAACCAATGTGTAACCCTAGGTAGCTGCCTTTTCTTGTTCTCTGACCATATGGAACCTGTTTAAATAATAAGTCTTATCTTAGCAACTGTGTGTGTGTATGTGTGTGTGTATGTGTGTGTGTGTGCGTGTGTGTGTATGTGTGTATGTATGTGACAGAATGGTTTCTCTCACAAACAGATAAAATTTTTGAGAGAGGAGTTCTCTAGTCACCACACTGAACAAGTAAGGGATCTTAGCATGGTTCTCAGAACAGCGTGACTGACGTCAGACTGAAGTGGGGAGAAGGCAACGAATGTGGAGAATGAGTAGATCCTTAATAATGGAGTAGGGGTGCCAGATCACAGAGAGCTTTGTGGTCACCTTTAAGAACATCGATTTTAACTCTGGATGGAATAAATAATCACTGTCAGGTTTGGGGCAGGAGATGGTCATGATTTTCGTTTATTCATTTAGTTTACTGGGATTCTTCTGAGATTAAACTCACACTCTCTGGAATCCACCATCTTTTAATGGGTCATTTCAGTGCTGTTTAGCAAAACCCCAAAGGGGAGTTTGTACATCATCTTCACATAGGGCTCAGATGACTGTGTCCATGCTCCAATATAGTGAGACCCCAACATTTATTTCCACAGAGCCTCACACTGTCAAGAGAAAAGACCAAAGAATTCAGTTCATCAAAACACACCCTGTGAAGTGCATATGCAGTAATCTGGTGAAAGATGATTGTTGTTCTGCAAGCATGGTATCGGGGGGTTGGGGGAAGATGAGGACTTGTGGGGTACTGAACATATTCAAAGACACATTCAGGAGGATTTCCTCATGCATTGCCTGCTGCAGATGCTGTTTGTCTGTGTTCAAAATATGAATGTCTTAGATGTTAAATGGGAACCAAATGACGTTAACTATTGCCCAGGAACACTGAAGCAGGATAAAATTATTTTGCTTCTGATGATGGAAAATAACCAAATGTGACAGCAGTTGGCTCAAGTCCTAAAAGCACCAGAGCCAATATGTGGAGAAGCCGAGATTCAGTGAAAGGGAGTCCAATTCTAAAAGAGCTAAATAGACGACATGCTGATAGCCATGCTGGGCAGCTTTCTGTTACTGTAACAAATATTTAATATAAATTTAGAAAGAGGAAAGGTTTATTTTGTCTCCTGATTATAGAGGTTTTGGTTGATCCATGCTCAGACTGATCTACTGATGGTAAGATTCTGGTTGCAGTGGTGAATAATCACCATGAGGAGAAGCAGCAGCATAATCCACTGCGTGGCTGGGGAGCAAAGAGGAGGAGGGCCGGGATGAAGTTCTACCATCAAAGACATGCCCCCACCTCCAGAGGTCTAAAAACCTCCAACTAGAACACATCTTTGAAATATTCTCATACTTCCCAATAGCCTTAGTTTGGGGTTCAAGTCTCCACACACGGGTCTTAGGGAAACATTTAATATCTAAATTTCTAAATTATAACAGGAATAAACACCTCAGAACAAACAAAAGTAATAGGCAAACCTCTATAAACTCAGAAAATTATAACAAGCAAATACTTTTATGGTTAGTAATCATTTTAATAATTTGTAGTGTATAACCAAATTTCTTCTCTCCCAACTCCTCTGTCTCCCTATCTTTCTCTCTATCTCCTTCCCTCTCTGTCTCTCTGTCTCTCTGTCTCTCTGTCTCTCTCCTCAATGACCCAGTGGAAAATCTGGAGCCCCTGGATTCTCAGCCTCATGATGGCAGCACAGCTTTTACAAAAGCACAGTGCCCCCAGGAACAGCTGAGACAGTAACAAAGTTGAGAAGTTAAAAAAAAAAAAAAAACAAAAAAAACAGGAAGATCTAAAGACAACCTACCAAGGTGTACAGTCATGCTCTTCCCCCCTTAGAGCATGCTTAATCACCAGAGACCTCATTTAATATTGCAATTAAAACATCTTGAAGAGCACCTCATCAAATAAGCACATCGAAATGAAAGCATGGAGAGCCAGTTGGGTGCAGTTAATTTTTAATTATCCTCTCTCTCCATTCTGGCTTTATTTAGTGGAAGCAGCTGGAAGGGTAGAATCCACCAGAGGGGAAATCACTATTACTCTGTGAACAGGAATTTCTTTATAGTGCATTGTTCAAAAATAGATTATAAGTGAGAGTGACATGATGCGGAGTAGCTTGCTTTTTCCTCCTCAAATGTCATGGTAATGGAGTCCTGTCTTGACAAAGCCAAAGTTGAACAGGAGTACATAAAAGCTGCAGCCCTTGAATTCTTGTTCCCACTTGGGGAAATGTGTTCAAATCAAGAAACTAAAACATCCTCAGTGTTCACATTAAGGAGGTGGGAAAATAAAAAATTAGAGAAATTACTAGCCATTTTTAATCGATTCAACCATCATTCTTTACTACTTGTGAACTTTAAAAAGTCATAGTGTTCTGTTGTGAACGTTGACATGGATTTTAGGTCCTCTACATACTCAAGCCCTTGCTCTTTTGAACCAAATAGCTGGAGCTCTGCCAGTTTTTGAAATAACCCAGATTGGCTGCATTCCCTCCATAAGAGGCTTTGTAAGGTGAACAGAAACCAGAGTTTGTCAACGATGACATTGTGCAATGTGGTGTGCTGATACAAGAATGTAAGGAATGACAATCCAGGCATCAATGACAGGTATTTAAACTGTTTTGTTGTTTATTCAGTGATCATGGCTAAAAATGTACTTAAACATAGTCAAAAAAATTATGGGTATGGTCATTTCAAATTCTCTCGCTGTTCAGATTCTGGGTACATCTTCTTGGATCACTTACATTCCCAAAAACATATGAAAAAAGTAGCTTAACAGTATCATGGAAATAAGGCATACATTCTACCGGAGATGTGCTGACGGTCTGAGAGGATGCCGACGTTTAGTTGCAAAAGTATTGAGGTTCTTACAATACTTGTTCTAGTTCATGCTGCTTAGCAAATGTAAATCAATTTCCCTTTCTCTAAAGTGAAGGAAAATAATCTAATATTAAATTTAGCCAGGTGTGGTGGTACACACAAATGCTGAGTCATAAGGGCCTTGAGTTTGAGGCACAGAGCAAGACCTTGTCACAAACAAGAAAGCAGGGCAATGAGCACAGATTATTCCTACTGTATATTCATCCTTCTAATGAGCTTATGTGAAAATGCTTCAGTTGAAAGGATGATCACATTTCCCCCTTTAGCTTTTTATTGCTATTTATTTATTATTTTTGCTTTCCTGATGTGCCTTAAATTATTTCTAGGTGTTATTTAAAATAATTCATTACCAAAAGTACTAAGCATTAGATTTGCTGAACATGGCAGGCTGTATTCCCATAAAGGTGTTAAACCTTCATTTTTAAAACAGTTTAACGTCTATTTCAATCCCAAGATTGGTGCATTTATTGTTCAACTATTTGAGTGTTTTCTTTATAACAGTTGAATACAGAGACAATTTGCTCCACATGTTTCCCATTTACTCACACTTAGCTCATGGCAGTCTGGCTTTGTGGAGGAAACGTGGTGTCCAAGAAGCTTGTTGGTCGGCACTTTTCTTGGAAAAAAGGAAATAGAGTTCACTTATTTTATAGTTCATGAACTGACTTCTAAAGATTTGATTTCATTTCAGATGTATGAAATCACAAAGTTCAAGTATGTTCTAAATTTGGCAAGGAGTCCTTCCAGTTCTAATTAGAATGACGTCAGAGCATGAAGCTGCAGTAGACAAAAGCAAACCCCTGGACAGGGAGAGCAGAAATTGAATTTCTAGTATTCTTTTATTCTTGCAATGCCTCATGTGGAGGCCAAATGCTTGTATACAGACATTGTTAATACATGATGTCATATTTCCCAGTAATTTTAGAACAGACAGCACATTAAGCAAATTTGTTTAATCACCTTAAAACACATTTTAATATTTTAGAAATATTTTATGGTTCCATGGGGTCTTTCCAAATCTCAGTAAATAGCATGTTTAAGTTTTAGAAGTGACATTTTATAAATTAAGCATGCATGCTTGGGAGATGGCTTAGTAGTTACATACTTTGCTCACAAATGTGAGGAATTGAGTTAGGTCCCCAGGAACCACGAAAGCAGCTGTGTAATCCTAGAATTGAGAGATCAAAGGTGAAAACAGGCAGACCTCTGGGAAGCCTGCAGACCAATAGCCTGATGGAAGTCCTAAAGTTTCGGAACAATGAGAGGTTCTGTCTCAAAAACACAGTGGAAGGCACCTGAGGACCATACCTCAGCCTGTCATCTGGCCTACACATGGGTACCATGTATGCACACACTTACACATACACATGTTCCCCCACACATGAATGTATAAGACACATTGAGAGAGATAGAATAAAAGATAGAGAAAGAGAAAGAGAAAAAGAAAACCTTTGAAGGATTATTGGAGAGAGAACAGAGGATGCTTTTGAGGTCAAAGATTTAAGAGGGGCAACCCTTCGTTCTCCCTGCTCTCTGTGATGGGTGATTTTTCACAATTTTCAGACACAATCTCTGTGTAACAATTTCCTCAACTAGAAAGTAAGTGGGAACTGTAATGGTGAAAGTGACTGTGCCTGGAACACAAGGATCAGTGGCTGGGAGCAGAGGGAACCAAAAACATCAATTTCTTCCTTCTTTTCTATATTTAACAAAAAGTTGTTCTACCATTAGTGAAAACTAATCCATAAAATGAGTTTTCTCAGATAACAGAACCCTATTTTTAATTGTAGTTTAGGGTATAAATTCTTATGGCAACTGAAATTTATTCTTTTGCTAGAGAAATCGAAAGTGTTCTAAGTATGGTACAACTACATTTTATGCTGGAATTTAAGAGTATTTAATTAAAACTTTAATCATGCAAGATAGACTTTTAACCTCCCTACAAAGAAGAGAAATATTAAAGGGCTTCTAGGCAATATCTTTTGTTTCCCTCACCGCAGTATCTTTTATCACTGCTGTGTCTCCCGCAGCATCTCATCAGATAACAATATCTATCTGAGGCTCAAAGCTCATCCACCAGATCCTTTGTGGATGGTGCCCACTGTTCAGGTTATAATTCTTTCTCAAAACACATTCCAGTAAAGAGCCGGATCAAGTATATGCATGTGTGAGTATTATAGATTTAAAAATGTATGGCTTCACATATTCAGCATGGTTCACCACGCACACAGATTATAAATACCTCAGTCCTCCAGTCTGGTACATTGATGTGGTAAATCAGATCCATTCCTAGTGATTTTCCTTTTGTATCCCTAGTTGGGACATAGTGGCATTAAAATACACTAGAAACTCCCTCAAGCCATTTGCTGTGTACTACACCTAAGCCCAGATAAAGTCACTTTTCCACAGGCTCTTACTGTCTCAAATCTCCCACAACTGCTTGGTGAGAACTAATTCCTTGAAACTTTTCTCCTTTGACCGCTCTTGACCTGCTGTTCTCCCTCTCTCTTTGAACTGTGATTTTTGCAGTCCATTGTTTTCATACACTGAGTAACATGCACAGCCAAGTGATCTTTAAAGGCCTTATAAGGCACATTCTACCCCCATTTACAATACAGCAGAGTTTAACTGAAGCAAATATTTTCACTATCTCAGGGATCCACATCAATCTCAAATGGAACTGGATGGCATACAAGGACATTACCCACCTCTTCTTATTTACTTTGGAGGAAGAAATCTCTTACTGTATTGCATATATCTGCAATTTTAATGCACAAGACATGCTAAATTCTGTACACACATGATCTAATTTCACCTTTTTTATACCACATAAAGTAAAATCTCTATTTTTTAAAATTTATTTACTTATTTTTTGTCTTTTGGTCTTTTTGAGACAGGGTCCCCCTGTAGTCCCAACTGTCCTGGAACTCACTATGTAGATCAGGCTGGCCTTGAACTCACAGAGATCTGCCTACCTCTGCCTCCTAAGTGCTGGGATTAAGGGCATGTACCACCACGCCTGGACCAATTTCCATTTTATTTTATTTTCCCAGAATATGGTTTTTCTTCTGTCCTCATGAAGCCTTATCTTTAAATGGGTTTCAGTGGAGGTCATGGGACAGCACCAGCAGGTCTAAATTGTGGTGGGGGTGTCCAGTCTTTCTGGGCTTTGAGGGATTGATTCCTGATCACTGTGCTATGACTGTCACAGCTCATGCAGTAATGCAGTTGACACACAGTTTGGGAAGTACATAAGCATCCAAGACACTCCTTCAGAAATGCCCGACTGCAGCGGCTTCTACTATGTTCTGAATAACGAGCTTCTTAACGCCTTGCTCTTATGCACATGCCAGGCTGCACATGCCGCACCCTTTCTGCCACAACCGTTACTTCTTTTTTTGGTCACCTTGGAGGCAGGATCTGAAAACGCCAAATTTCATCTTTAATACAGAATGCATTTTGAGGCTTATGTAAACCTAGTCAGAGAGTATACACAAAATGAGAACCTTAACTTCTATTGCCTCAGAAGTTATGATAGACACACACACCCATCACCTAAAGGGATTTCTTCACTTCATTCAGTATTAATTTACTTACAAATGCTTTCAGCCATTTATTCCTGTTATAGTAAGTAGGTTTTAAAATCTACTTATTTTAGATTCCTTCTTGTAAAGAAATCCAGCTATTTTCTCCTGTATTTTAGATTCTCTTTGACGTTTTCCAGTACATTTAATTGATTCTTTTTTCTATGCTCAATGATAGTAAATCCTGCATTTGAAAGTATCCTTGCTCGTTATTGGCCATCACCACTTTCAAATTAAATTGAAGATTGTGTTTGATGCTTCATTGATGAAAATTGAGTTTTTTACTAAGTACTGAATTTTCTCCGGCAGAAATATATAAAGAATAAAATTATTGCTTTACTTTTGTAAGGCTCACTTTATATGTATGATTTCCACACTCATCATGAAAAAAGTTTTATTTTAAAATTTTTGTTCAGAATAATAACATCTGAAATGTTTCCCTCAGTATACAGTCATGTTTATCCAAAAATCTGAGTGACTTGTCCAGTTGAGAAAGCGGAAACTCATAATTCACTGTCAAGCTGCTGATGCTCTGGTAGAAGCTGAAATTAAAACTGTTTCTGAAGACAGATTGACATTCAAGGCCAAGTTTCTACTGCCTCCCACAACTGATGATAGAATTTGGCTGGACAGGCTCATCTGGACAAGTTGAAAAATTATTTCATATCCTGAACTCAAATGATTAATACGTATTTTATTCCTCTCAATAAATCACAGATTTTTGAAGATATATAAACAGGCTTTTCTGTGTCCAAAGTGCATCAATAAACAACACTAGCTAGCTATGCTAAGGAACAAGTGACTTCCAAGTTATAAATGTCACACATACTATTGAATTCATAAAAGAAGGTAACAAAACTGTCTACTTCATCAATCAAGTGGCCTTCCTTCCACTTTAGGGAACCTACATAATCGAAACTCATTCCCAGTGTTTTCCTACGTGCTTATTCCCCTGTCACAGTGGAGACAGGACTAAAACCTTTAAGGAAAAGAAAAAGCAAGATTTCTCAAACATGGGTTTCATAGATCATTTTCTTTTTCCTCTTTATTTTATTTTTTGAGTGTTTCCTACGTTACTGCTATATTTACATCTTTTCCATTCTCGCTCTCTCCACTCACTCTCTTCCCAGGTCCCCCATCCCTTTCAGTTTTTGGTTCTCTTCCCTGGTCGATACCAAGCATCAGTCCAAAATTCATAGATACTTTTAAGCCTGTGCAATGACAGGAAGTGCATGTCACACATTCTGAAGACCAAGGAAGAGGGAGCACAGCAGACATGTCTGTGTGTTGAGGGGGACACCCCAGGCATAGTTGCATCATTTATTTCCCAGGGAAAAAGCACGTAAAGGGCATGATAATGGAAACAAACAAATTAAATAAAGTGTAGAATTAGCTTCATAAAGGATTATGGGGCTAGTGGTGTAGATTAGCGGTAGTATGCTTGCCCAGCATGTACAAGGCCCTAGGTTGAATCCTCCACACTACACAACAAACAAACCAAAACAAACAAAAGATATAGACAAATTTTAATAAATTTAATGATTGTTCTTCTATATAAAAAACCTCATTTGTGGACTGGTGAGATGGCTTAGAAGGTAAAGAAACTTGATGTTAAGCATGACAATCTGAGTTCCACCCCTAGAACCTGCATCGTGGAGAGAACCTACACTTGCAAGTTGTCTTGACTTCTACAAGGAAACCATGACATGCCTATGTGTCCCCCCCACAGAAACACAAATAAATCAATCTACTAAAAATTTTTGTAGTGACAGTCAACAATTCCATATTAAAAATTTAAAAATATTTAATAATATATTATGCATCACATACTTGTATTTTTCTAGTCTTCTATATAGTAGTTATAGTGCTAAGCACTTAGAGATAATCTATCTGGATAAGAGAAACATAATGTCTACTTACTTCCTGAATCTTTGCTATTTGCCCAGAGCTACCTGAAACATTGGATTGTTTGCTGTTTCATAAAAGAAAACACACCATTAAGAATATTCAAATGGTAGGGTAGCAGTTATGTGCATTTAAGTATGAACATTACTTGATCAGAGAATGGTTATTTAAGAATATTCCTGTGGACTTTCCTGTACCATTCAGCACTAGGCCAAGAATGTGAAGCTGAGCATGTAAATGACAAGTAACTATAGGAGATTACCAACACATGAGGCTACTTAGTGGACTGGAGATCACCACAAAGCACTATGATTGGCAAACTCCAGGCATAGACATTGCCAGAATACACACTTGATAGAACCAACAGTTGACCTGAAAAGTCTTATAATGAAACAACTAGGCCCAGAAATGCTAGAGGAAGAGCATTCTAAGTGGAAGGAAGAGCAAGACGTAAAAACCTCAAGAAAAACAAAATGAAACAACAACAATAACAACAACAAAACAAATTGCTGAGCCTTTTAGAAAACTGAACATAGACCTGTAAGCCTGGGTTGTTGATAACCAGTATGCTTAGACTTATCTTACTCAGGATCCTTAAGGATTCCATCCCCAATGCAACCAACAACGTGGAAAGATAAAAAAGTGGATTAATGGAAAGATCATATTCTTCCTTTGGAAAACTCCACAGTCTGATGTGTGAGAAATGTATTACAAAATACAAACCTCTTAACAAGAACACCCTTTGGCAACTAATTTGTATAACTGAGGTAAGAAATAATGGTGATTAGGCTTTGCATTAATTGTAATTTTTAGAGAAGTACATTTGTTCATAATTATAACAGCTACAGTTACTTTGAGAATTTAGTACCTAAGGGGTCTTTTTAAATCATTTTTAAATGTCATTTGTTTATTCAATATTTACCTAGTTATGGACAACTGATTCTAAGAATCATGCCAAGTGAATGAATCAGGGTGTGAAAAAGAACAATGCATACATAAAAGTTCCTGTGCCTAAATATATGAATACGGACTATATATGAACTTATTTGTTGCTCATGTAGAAAAATGACTAAATTTTAAAATATGTAAGTTTATGACACTGTTTAAACAAAGTAACATCTTCTATCCTCAAGTGACTTAAAAAACATAATATCAGTGAATTATATTTGGACTCAAAAGAATCAGAAAAGAGTTTATGAAATATTTATCATTAAATATTAACTAAACCCATTTTTCAAAATATGAGAAAAAGGTTTAAGTAGGGAAAGGTTAATGGATAATTCTATATGTACCTTGTCTATGTTCCTCTATGAGCAAAAAAGAGAATTGATATAACTAAGCTAACAAATAATGGAATAAGAGTCATGAATGTGAAAGACAAGAAACTGAAAATCAATAAACAAGAAGAATAATACAGCAAGAAATATATATACCTAAATAAATAATAAGACAGGTGAAGTTTCAAAAAGTATAAGGGTTATTTAAAAAGACATTAAAAGTAGTAGAAAGGCTGACAGGGAAGTTCAAGGTTAGGGCACGTGCTCAGCAGGCTCAAGTCTGGATTCAATACCCAGGAGAAAAACACAGACAAAATAAAATAAAATAAAATAATTTACAGCCCTCCCCCCACCACCATCTTTCCTAACTCCCAGCAGCCGTATAGACCTCCCCAGCCAGGACTCTGGTAAGTCAGGTCCTGTCCACCGAGTTTCTGTTCCATTCCTCTCACCCATTCCCACCCTGATCCCATCAGCCTTAGACTCAGGCAGGCCCCAATTCTCCTGCCTCAGATCCCTGTTCTACCTTCCTAACCCAGACTAGCTAAACTCTCTATCATAGACTTCACTGTCTCCTGATCTGTCTGACACAGACCAGCCCTCCTACTAACCTGACCAGCCTAAATTCTACCCTGTCCCACCTCCACCCTGACCAGTCTACTACCCTGCAAGGACCTGAAACATGCACCAATTTATTTTCTATATCTGAGCCAAAACAGGATGCAGAATTTAAAAGAACAATCATAAGCATGATGAAAGAACTAAAAGAAAACACAGAAAAACAACTCAAAGAACTCAAAGAGGAAAGGCTTAAACTTGTGATGGAAGCCCAAGAATATACAAATATGCAGCTTAATGAAATATCAAAAACAATTCATGACTTGGAAAGTGAACTCACAAAAGAGATCATAATAATGAAAAACAAAACAATAACAAACAGAAATGAATGTGGGATTGAAAAACTGAATAACCCAATTAGAAACAATGGGAGAAAGCCTCTCAAGTAGGATGATTGAGATGGAAAAGAGAATATCAAGACTAGATGGTAAAGTAGAAGCTCTCAACTCCTTAAGCAAGGACTACGTAAAATTAAAAAGTAAAACAATAACACAGGAATGGAATATTCTGGAAATGTGGGACAACACAAAAAGACCAAATCTACGAATTATAGGCATACAGGAAGAATAATCTCAGGATCTCAGGCCAATGACATTGAATAGATCTTCAAAAGGATTATAGAAAACATCCCTAAATTAAGGAAAGATACACCTGTAGAGATTCAAGAAGCACAGAGAACACCAACAAGACATGACTGAAACAGAAACTCCCCACGACATATCACAATAAAAACATTAAATGTACAGAACAAAGAAAAGGTACTGAAAGCTGCTAGAGAAGAACAAGCTAACATATAAGAGAAAACCTATCAGACTTCCCAGTGCAAACTGTGAAAGCCAGAAAAGCCTGGACAAAAGTATTCCTTGTTTGAAACAACTATGGATGCCATTTCCAAATACTTTATCCTAAAAAACTATGAGTCATGGTCGAAAGGGAATGGAAAATACTGCATGGCATGAACAGGCTGAAAGAATCCATGTCCACCAAACCAGCCTTACAGAGAATACTCAAGGTAATACGAAGGATGAAAGAAAGAAATATGTATACTGAAGGGGCTACAGAAAGAAAACAAAGAAAGTTAAAACAATGGAAACACAAAGGAGGGTCGCAAACATAAAGAAATTCAAATGACAGTATCTTATACACACCTTTCAATAATAACACTAAGTTACAAGGCCTCGGCTCCCCTGTCAAAAGACACAGGCTAGTACAATGGATCCAGAAAGAAAACCCATCTTGTTGTCCTCAAGAAACTTATCTCATCTTCAAGGATAGACACTACCTGAGGATGAACGGATCAAAAAGAAAAAAACAAAAACAAAAACAAATTCCAAGTAAATGAACCTGAAAAGCAAGCATATACTGCAATTCTAAGTATCTGACAAAAGAGACTTCAAATTAAAACCAATCAGTAAAGATAAAGAGGGCTACTTCATTTTAATGAAAGGAACAAGTGGCCCAGAAGATATTTCAATCATGAATATACACACACACACCAAACTCTGGAGCACACAATTTCATGAAAACAGTACTCTAGGACTATAAAACAGAGATTCACCCCAGCTCAGTAATAGTAGACTTTCATACCCTGCTATTTTCAATAGACAGGTCAACTGGACACAGAATAAATAGTTTAGACATCTGAATTAAATGACAGCTTATATGAAACAGACCTAACAAAAATCTACAAAATATTCCACCCAAGCACAAAATAATACACTTTCTACTCAGCAGCTCATGCAAGTTTTCTTAAAATTGATCACATTCTGGAACACAAAATAATCTCAACAAATGTAAAAGTATTGAAATAAACCCATGCATTCTGTCAGACCACAGTGCAATAAAGCTTATAACCAATAGCAAAAGAAGTTCTAATAACTACACAAACTCATGGAGGTAGAACAACACACTCCTGAATGATGAATTGGTCAAAGAAGAAATTAAGAAAGAAAGAAAAGCATTTATGGAACTAAATGAAGATGAGAACACAACACAACAAAACCCCCGGGACACCTTAGGCAGTCCTAAGAGGGAAGTTTATAGCTCTTAGTGCCTACGTTAGAAAATCAGAAAGGGTACATGTAAATGACTTAAAAGCACAACACAAGACTCTGGAAAGACAGGAATAAACCAAGCCAAAACAAATAGATGAGAAGAAATAAAAATAAATAACTAAGAGTAGAAATCAATGATCTAGAAACAAAGAAAACAACACACACAAAAAAAAATCAATGAATCTAAGAGCTGGTTCTTTGAAATGTTAAACAAGATGACAGACCTTTAGCCCAGTTAATCAAAAAAAAAAAAAAGAAAGAAAGAAAGAGCAAATGCCAATCAATAAAATCAGAAAGAAAAGGGGAAACATCACAAGAGACACAAAAAATCCAGAACATTGTACGGAAATATTAAAAAAAAAAACTGCCCTCCATTAAATTTGAAAAACTAAAAGAAATGGATGAATTTCTAAAGTCATGGCCACCACCAAAGTTAAACCAAGAAGAGATCAACAGCCTACACAGACCCATAACAAATAAGGAAAATGAACGAGTAGTACAAATCTTCCAGACTAAAAAAATTCTAAGCCCAGATAGATTCACAGTCGAATTCTACCAGACATTCACAGAAGATCTACAACCAATACTGCTTAAATAATTCAAAAAGATAGAAACAGAGGGCAAACTCCAAAACCCCTACGAAGCCAGCATCTCTCTAATACCAAAACAAGGTAAAGATGCAACAAATAAAGAAAACTATAGATCCACAGCCTTAATAAATATAGATGCAAAGATATGCAACAAAAATACTTGCAAACCTTATACAGACACACATTAAAAAGATCACCCACCATGATCATCAAGTCGGCTTTACTTCAGACATACAAGGATGGTTCAATTTACATAAGTCAGTAAGTTTAGTAACATAAATGCAGAAAAGTAAATGTTGTATGTTCTCCCTCATTTGAAGACTGTATCACCAATCTCTTTTATATGAGTATATATATTCTGATGTAGCATCAGGACGCAGGAAGATGGAAAGGATACATGGAGGTAAAGGAAAAGAAAGAACCCTAAAGAGGGGGGTAGTAAGAAACAGATGTTTGGGGGGAAGAGGGGGAAAGTGGGAGTGTTTGGCAGGGAAGAGAAGTGGGCAGACATGCAAGGGGCCAAGGTGTGTGTGACAGGAGGGAAGTCAGGAGGAGGGGACGATGGAGGTGGGTGTTATTGGGGGAGGGTGGGAATAATTGGGGCACTAGAACTGGGGAGAGAGGAGGGAGAGCAGATGGGAGGAACAACCTGACTGAATGAATCTTGGGTGCTTAAGAAACAGGGCAATGCAACGCCCCCCTGAAACCCCATGAAGAATGCCCATAGAGTGTCTAAACATTAGTGCATATGGGTACTTGGGAACTGCGTGGCAAGGAACACAATGCCAGACAGAAGAGATCTCCCCTTATGTGGTTGGTGAAGGTGGTCCAGGAGACTCCCAAAATAACCCAGGCTATAGTCAAGCCTCTTGATTATCTCCCAGAACTAGTAGATAAGACCTTACTACTGAAGACAGGATATGCTTCTGATACAGTACTTGGAGCAATGGAATGGAATAATGCTAGATGATGATGTGCAAATTGTCAAGGTAGAAAAATAATCGATGGTCCAACCCAGCCCTAAACCCTAATAACCACAACAACCAACATAGCAAACTACCTCTATTGGAGCAGTACTGGCATAGTTTTCTAAGGAGCAATCGACAGCTATCTGATTGAATTTAAAGCCATCTCATTGGGAGTGAACTCATGAGTGGCACTGTAAACTCAGTCAAATACACATGGCAGGAGAGAACATAGATCCCAGAGAAAACCCTATCTCTTTCATATCTCTAGGCAGATGAAATTTCTTACCATTTGCTAAATGTGGATCCTTATGTTCACACACAAATATCAAAGAAGCTTCTTTTTGCAAGATAGAAGCTATTGCGGAACTCCACAACTGCTCAGACACAGAGAATATACATCTTAGAGAAGCCAAATACTAGGTGATACATGTACAGTTGAACCCCTATACTTAAGGCTCATGGATCATGGTGGAACAAGGGGTAGAGAGAAAATTAATATATCCATCAACTCTCACCAGTAAAACTTCCTTGTATGACAGAGAGTGATGCACACAGTAGGCCACAACTGGCCAAGTTTTAAAGAATAAGAGACTGTAGAGTGGATCCTTGGATGGGTCTTCTATACTGAACCACACCTACTCACAACTCAGAGACCATTGTGGAAGAAGTGGTGGAAAGATTGTAAGAGTCAGGGCTGGTTCATGAACACAGAGAAGCAGAGGTTTCAGGTCACTGGAATCTTGCACATGTGAACTTGTGGCACTGGTGGTATTGAACACAGGACCCATGCCAACTCTGTTAAAAGAGGGCCCAGTGGAGAGGAGAGGAATGGGTGTTGGGTGGTCCTAGACTGAGAATCGTTGGAGACTGATTGATGCTGGATGAGGAAGAGTCTGCCTTACATATGATCTCTAGATGGGCTGACTAGATGCCAGCAGGCAAATTTACACTGAAGGACATCTGGGTACGAATGCTTGACTAGATGGGGATTAACATGTGTGGCAGGTTATATGAGGTCCGGTGGGAGGATGGGGAATGGATGGGGGAGTATGGCAAAATCTGATTAAGAACCATTGTATGAAACTACAAAAGCTCAGTAATTAAAAAATGTTTTATTATTCTGTGTATGAGTATATTGTCTGCATGTGTCTAAGTGCACCCATGTAGTGCAATGCCCATGGAGGTCAGAGGAGAGCATCAAATTCCCCTGGAACTGGAGTTACAGATGGCTGTTAGCCACCGTGTGGGTGCTGGGAATCAAACTCGGGTCCTCTGCAACAGCAGTCAGTGCTCTAACTACTGAGCCATCTCTCCAGCCCATTAATTTTTTTTTAATTTACACAAACTAACAAATACTAAATAAATTAATACATTAATCAAACCATCATTTTTCCCTTAAAGCCCTGGCCTCCCACATTATACTGAAATAATTCTGAACTTAAAGAAAAATTGGATGAATAGGAAAAACATGTTTTCTCTCCTAACAAGTATGAAATGAAATTGACAATTTGAACCTCTATCGTCATTATTTGAGTATTTTTCCTAGAAACAATGGCACTTCCATGCATGATTTTACTACAATCCTCAAAACTAATTCATGGCTTGGACTCTTTGGATGATAACAACTGGGTGACAGTTGTCTACAAGAGTCTCCTATTCCTACAGACCCTGAGAAAATGATCATCCCAAAAAGGATTTCACAACAAACAGCATTGAAAGAATAGTTTCTCCAATAAAGACAGAGATAGACGGGCTTAAGTCACCATAAAAAAATCAGTAGCCTTCCCAAGTGTGAACAGCGGATATGCTGAGAAAGAAAGAGATCAGGAAAACAACTGAATTCATCATAGAAAAAAAACCGGGACTGGAAAGATGGACGCTTCAGTGGGGAAGAACATTTGCTTCTCTTCCAGAGAACTTGAGTTCAATAGCCAGAAAACCTGGTCAGGCTGCTCAAAAATGCCAGTAACTCTAGAATCAACACATTTGATACCCTCTTCTGGCTTCTGTGGACATCAGCACACACATTGCATGTATGTACATGCAGTGATAATTTCTGAAAACTTTAAAAAAGGAATTGAAGGCCTCAGAAGATGAAAAAAGACCTTTTATTCTCATGAACCAGCAGAATCAACATTATGGAAATGTCTATACTACTAAAGGCAGTTAATAAGTTCAATGCAATCTCCAAAAAAGTTCCAATGAAGATTTTATTTTTTGTTATTTGTTTTGGCCTTTTGGAGACAGGATCTCCCTGTAGCTCCAGCTGGCCTGGAACTCGCAATGTGGACCAGGCTAGCCTTGAACTCACAGAGATGCACCTTCCTCTGCCTTCTGAATGCTGGGATTAAAAGCATGCGCCACCACAACCAGCTTCCAGTGATGATTTTCATACAAATAAAAAAAAGCATAGAATTCATATAGAAGCACAGAAGACAGCAGTTGACAAAGTAATCCTGACAAAACAATAAAGCCTTATAGATATTACTGTATTGATTTCAAATTATATTACAGAGACAAGTAACAGAAATAGCACAGCACTGGCACAGAAGGATGCATGGAGATCAATGAATCAGAATAGAAGATGAAGACAAAAGCCATAGAGGCAGAAACATTCATGGGGAAACATGAATCTTCAAGAAATCATGCTGGGAAATGGGTATCTGCTTTTAAAATAGTGAATCGAGATTCTTACCTCGCATTCTATTACAAATATATATTCAAAGTGAAGCAAAGACCTTAATGTAAGAACTAAGACTCTGGAACTGTCAAAGGGAAAAACAAAAAGACATTAGCAAGGACTTTCTGAAAAGACCTGTAGTAACTTAGGAAATAAAATATAAAAGCTCATAAAATTAAAATTTTCACAAAAATGAATGCAATTGGTCAAATCCAGACAATGGCAGAATGACAGAAAATCTATACTATGTTAGCTGGTTATACACTAGACAGAGGATTAATATTGAGAATAAAGAACCAAAATTTACAAAGAACTCCTAAAACTAAGAAGTCAATCCACTCTAGTTATAGACTAATCAAATCAATACAGTCCTCAAGAGATAACGTACAAGTAGCCAATAATCACGAAAAAATGTTCCAAACCTTAAGCCATCAGGGAAGTGCAAACTAAAAGTACTGTGAGGTTCCATCTCTTTCCCCTGCCAGCAATCAGCATCCTTCACGGAGAAAGCAAGGAGCAGCGCTTGAGGAGCAGGCTGAGCGGAAGGCAAACTGCAGGTGCAAAATATAACAAAGAACCTTTATTCACTATCAAAGTAAGAATGAGGTGACTGGAGAGGTGGCTCAGTGTTAAGAACACTGGCTTCTCTTGCAAAGGACTAGGGCTCAACTCCCAGTATTTGTATGGTGGCTAACAACCATTGGTAACTCTAGTTCTAAGGTATCCAACATCCTCTTCTGACCTCCGTGGGCATTGCACAATGTGGGTTCAAGTACATACATGCAGGTGATACACCCATACACATAAAATTTAAAAACATATTTTTTTTAAAAAAAGAAAAGAAGTATGTGATGCCTCTAAAACCTACACTGTCGCTTGAGAGCTAGAGAGATGGCTCAGTGGTGAAAAGTACTTGTGCTGGGTTTGGTTCCCAGCAATTGCATCAAGCAGCTTAGTGCTCTGTATCTCCATCTCCAGTGGATCTGATGCCTTCCTCTGGACTCCTAGGGTACACAGCATGCACTTAATTCACAGACATGCATGCTGGCAAATACACAAACATAAAAAATAAAGAATTATCATTTGATCCAGTTATAACAATTCTGCGCAGCTGAGTAAGAACTGAAAGGCTCCATGTCAACATATGACATAGCTACCTGCCCATCTATGTATTTTGCATCAGTATTCCTAAAAGTCAAGTTACAGAATCAGCTTCAGTATCTCCTCAGACTAATGGATAAAGAAAATAAATTGCATACGCATGGTGAAGTTTCATTCAACTATGAAGAAAGTGAAATTATGTCATTTACAGGAAAAACAGATACAACTGGAGATCATTATATTAAGTAAAATAAGGCAGACCTAGAAAACAAACATACTTTTTGCTATTTGTGATGTATCAACAGATACATAAAATCATTTCTATATGTGTATATGAATGTCCTGAAAATTAAAACAAAACTGGGGGAACAAAGGGGACTAATGAGATGGAAGAGAGGGGAGGATGTGCATCTGGGAGCGTGACTGAAGGTCATTGTTCTGTATGAAAATATCTTTACAAAACTTATTACTGTGTACAATGACTATATCCCAATATAAAAGCAATCAAATAAAAAGCATAATCTATGCAAGAAAACTATTTGGGTCCCCTAAAATATGAGTTCCTCCCTTCTAAGATAAGTCGTTTTCTTGTTTCCTTGGCTGCTTGGGAACGCAGTCTTCTGCAACCAGTTCCAGAGCTGTTCCTCTGGTGTCACTATGTTGTGCATAGTAAGCTATTGGCCCTAGGAAACTTACGTCTTCTTCCACGAACCATAACACTTCAGCTTTGGAACAGACCAAGGTCTCAGAGTCTCAAGACTCTTGAAACTCAGATGTCAGTCATTTGATAAAACACATTTCAATTTGATTTTGTTAAATATTTCCTTATGTATAGATTTGGAAACCTGCTTAATTTGTTTACCGATCATAAACATGCAATAAACAATTGATGTTATTCAAGCACTTCCCTTATGATTGACAGCAAGTCAAATTTGCTCACAATCACTGTGACTAAGCAGGAAAAGGAGAATCTGATTAATAATTATTTGGCTATCTATGTCAAAAAGCAAAGCAAAACAAAATACAGGGTTACCGAGGTTACCATGAGGTCATTAGATTGTCTGCTCCACAATCTTACTGAAATTCCAGGTGGGTGATACCTATGGATTGTTTTTCCTCTTTCTCTGTTCCTTCCAACTTTGCTGTAGAGGCCAACAGTCGTCCTCGCTGACAGCTACCTTCTCATCAAATGGAGAGCATCTCAATCACCATGACCCACATATTTGAAGCAGCATGGTTTCTAGTAGAGTCAACTGGCAAACTGAAGTTCTTTTTTGTTTGTGGACATTTTTGGTTTTGTTTTGTGTTTGTATGATTGTAGGGATTGAACCTAGGTATGCAGGCATGTGAGGCAAGCGCTCTACCACTTACCTGTATCTCTAAGCCAGTATGTTTGTCATTGTTCATGTTGTTGTTTGAGACATGGCCTCAGTATATAGCCATGCCAGTATGAAACTGATTTAGCGTTTTTCCATGAAACTTCTTATTATGTAGGGAAATCATTACAGAAGGTGAGAAATAATATAAAGGGAAGTCAGCCTGTTGATGCCATGCTGCTAAATCAGCCACAACTCAGCTTGAAACTACACTGTACAGACCATGCCAGTTGACTCAACTTCCTGAGGGTGCCAAAGTGGTCTAAGTGTGATTGGCCTTCCTTCCCATCGCTTCTGTCTATACTGTTATCTTACAACCGTTAATAGCAGTGGATAGAGAGTCGGATTATGACAAGGACACAGTTAGGCTTTGGAATTCTGTGCAGGTATGACTTTCTTGATTTTGAGGACAAGAGAATAAAATTAATATTTAGATACATTGAACCATTAGATATTTATATTTAATGCTACCTACTGTTAACTGAAATATTAAAAAAACACATATTTTGTAACGTGTTTTGATTTTCATAGAAAGGAAATATATGGAACAACTCAAATATAGGTTGAGCTGCATTATTTAAAGGAATGGAATGCATTTAAGTGATATTGTTGAGGGAATTTTTAATGGTCTCTGCAGTTGTTATTAAGAGAGAAAGGGAAGGTTTTTGTACTGAATACAAAGCTTTAGGGGCAGAGATAGTGCTTTGTAGTTATTCCGTGTGTCTGCCTGCCAAGGGAAAGCTCCTTCAGACCAAACATCAAGAAGCATTCTATTTACCTTTGTTTACCCATTCTTGAACATAGCAAGTGTTTAATAAAACCGTGTTCAAATAAAAGGACACTGTGCCACTCACCACTGCCTCAGTCCTTGCTAGGAGCTTACCTGAAAAATGTATAGCAATTGATTTGAGTCAAGATGCTCTGAGAATTTTTGATCTGATCCAGCTCTGCCCTGTCAGAAGCATAAAGATCACAAACGTCATCACTTATATATCTACTGTTGACTTAGCATCATTAGACAGGCAAGCGTATGCATTAACTGTGAACAAATACAGTTGGGAGATAGAAACAGACACGTGTTTTATTTCTTTCCACCTCACTCTCACGTTCAAAGCAGAAAAATAGAATTCTTCATCATATTTTCTAACAGGAACTTTGTTAGACATATTAGTCAAACTTGGAGTCCCTCCAGCACTAAAGCTTGTGTCTAAATTTAGAACTAATGAGCTCTGTGTGTACCAAACTGGAAAGCACACATTCCCTGTTATCACAGAGGGATATTCAACAGAACCCCACTGCCAATGAGTCAATAAATATTTCTTATTTACTGTCACGGGCTCAAAACCTCTCTTTTCTTAAAGTGCTTGGGAAAGAAAAACATAAACATATTCATCAGGAAATAACTTCTAAAGAAATTGATTTCAAAGAATCATAGGACTGTCTATTTCATGGGCTTTTAAAGATCTTCCAGTCCAGTGCACCCTGACTGCTAGAAATCCTTTCAAAATAACTTGCCTGGGTGAGCACCCCATCCTCTATATACCTCCAGTACTCTCACTCGAATCCACATTTGAGAAGCTCTCATTGAGTGTCTTCTTGGCAGAAAACCAAAATCCGTTTTCTTATTGCCTTTCCAGCTATTTATGAGTTTGCTCCTTAGGTAGCACAGATTGCTACCTTTTCCAAATGTTACATATGTATCTATACATAGAAGAGTACCACGTAGTATCCCTCTGTGGGTTCCCATCATGAATATCTCAGCCTTCTCTCGATAGCTAAACTTATTTATTCCTTAACAGTCTTCACATAAAAGTTACATTATCATCTTGACAATATTCTTTCATTATAGATTTTTATGTTTATTTATTTTTTAACTTGCTACTGGATTCATTGCTCATTAGATGATTAGCTCAAATTTCACTAAATTTACATTTCAAGGGACTTATATATAGAATAATGCAAAAACACAGTAAAAAGATTGAAGTTTGCCCTGTTCTGTTCAGGGAGTCCCTTCACTCCCAAGCTTTGTGGCATATGTTGTCCTTTTGGCTCCAAAATACATCACTACTATTATTGTTTCTTTATTTTTAAAAATATTTGATGAGATGATGAGGTAGATATATATTTGTGTGTTTGCATGGCTTTGTGCACATGAACTGCAGTGCCCACATAGGCTAGAAAAAGATGTCAGATCCTCTGATGCTGTAGTTACAGGCAGTTGTGAGCCATCAAACGTGGATGCTGGGAACGGAACATCATTCCTCTGCAAGAAAAATAAGTGCTCATTAAGAGTCATATGTCCAGCATCCAGGCAACACTCAACGTCACAAGAACAGAAGTTTCCTAGCAAACACCATGTTTTTTTTTTTGTTTTTTTTTTTTATGTGATAATTGTGGGGCTGGAGAGGTGCCTTAGCCATGAAAACAACTGATGTTTCTGTAGCCTGAGTTAGGTTTCCCACCACCACGTGATAGCTCAAAATCATAGGAAACTACAGTTTCAGGGAATCTGTGCCCTTTTCTGGCCTGTTGGGGCACCAGGAATATACGTGGTGCACTTCAATACATGCAGGCAAACACTCAAATGCACAAAATAAAGGTAGATAAATATTTCAAAAGGTGGTCATTTTGACTGAAATGAGAAAAAGGTGGCCTGGCTAGGTGCTCAATGCTGAGCTCTGATCATGACACAAACAAGGATCACAAAAACACAGTTGAAACCGAGCCCATGACGATCTTCTTCAATGACTATTAGTAAGGGTCTTTGATATCAGAGAGAGAACAAACTCAAGATTACCTTTAAGACCTACACTCGGAGGTCAATGGACAACAATATCATTAATTTTAGGATAGAATATAAACGATCTAGAATCCAAAGGAAGAATGCTTACTACGTTAGGTGTGTGTTTAAAGTCTACAATGTAGTTCACATTTATATCTGTTGTTTGTATATTAAAGTATCATGTATTCTGATTTCCTTCTAAGCCTTATCCAACATACATTGTGGGTCATGAATTTAGGATGTTGAAATTATAGTTGAAGTCTTCTCTATCAACTTTCTGACTGTCTCCTCTGAATTACAAACACTGTCATTTAGCATACCTTTTGTGTTAAAAATTGATATTATCTTGTGACTTCTCTTTAACGTTTGACCATTTTTCAAATGTAGTTGAAGTATCTATCAAATCTCGACATTTCCTCCATCTACTGCCTCCACCCTGGCTTTGCCACATGTTAGCAATACACATCTTTTGTTTTGTAGTTTCTTACCTATCATCTGACTATGAGCTTTGGCTCGGCAGATATGGACATAGTTTACAATGTCTTGCGCTATCCCAGTGCTGAATGCACAAGAGTTTACTGAGCCAGTACATTTACTGTCCTAAAACTGATCAATGCAGAAGTTGTTCACACAGTGCAAATTAAGAAACTGGGTTGGAGAGATTATTTTCCCTGTTGTCTTTTATTATTATTACATTGGTTCTGTCTGTCTAAGAAAACTACCTACTAGGGTGAAAATGACCTTTCAAAAAATAGTAGAACATTAATGCCAATGGTCAATATAAAAAAGGGAAATGCCAGTTATATAAATGAAAGTTGTGACTAAAATACTAGTCAAGACAAACCTGGACATGCTGCATCCATCTTTGGAGATACTGTAAAATATTAGCCACTCTTATCTTGATGAAGAAGGCAACAGATTCAGCTTCAAGGACGATTAAAGTCTTCTGCAAGGGTTAGTGCAATTCAATAGCTTTTCAAAGTTTGACCAAGGTCAGAGTGTGAGGGCACATATCTGTACTAGCTTGTAAGAGCTGTGACATGAAGACCAAATTTTGAGGCCAGTCTGAACTAAATAGAAGTTTTTGGCTAGCCAGTGACATAATTGGGACCCTACCTGAAAAATAAAATAGTATCAGCGATGTACAGTATGATAAAATACAAATCCAGCACAACAAGGACTCTCGATTTCACATTTTTCTGTGTTCCTGTTTTCTTTCACTCATTGAACCCTCATGCAAACGAGGTTGGGGAAGATGGAAATTCTTAGTCTTGAAGCAGTTTCTATCACCTGTGATTTCCTAAAACCCAATTTCCTTTCATCAAGTGAAAATCTCCAAAGGAGGTGAAAAGATCTCTATTAAATTGATTTTCTGAAAGTAAGAATGAAATCATACTGCTGCTGTTTTTAACTCGTAAAGCCAATTCGGGTGCTTGTGAAGATGAAACGGTTGCAGACATTCTGTGCCCTTCCCCAGTGTAGTTCTGAGAAACATATACAACAGAAAATCTAATCTTTGTGTAACCACAAAACTTCAGTTTGAACTCTAATTTAGTTTTTTTGTTATTGGCCCAATATTAACTTTATTTATAAGTGCACCATTTGTTAAAAATTGCAATGATAATTTGATGTGATTATCTCAAAACACTTTATGATACCTCAATCCTAGCCAGAAAGCTAATAGAAATTTTTTTTCTGATAAATGAACATTTGGGACTTGCTTTTATAATTTATAATCATGTAGTTCTATTGGGTTTTAGCATATGATTTTTTATACATCTCGCTGACTTAAAAACATTGCAGGACTCCTTTGTCAAATGGAACATTGGCTCTTGAATGATGAGGAGATGCCGGAGAGATAGTTGAATGTTTGGAAAGGAAGAGGAAGGGTACACAGATGGATAGACGAACGGGAAGACGACTGTATGGATGATCAGATAGAAAGAAGAGGGATGATTAGATAACGGGAAGACGGATTGGAAGAGAGAAGAAAACAGACGCTGGCGGATGGTTGGAGAGATGAATGACGGGAAAATGGAAAGCAGGAAAATGATAAGATTCTGACGTGATGGGTAAATGGAAGCAAAAATGGATGGCTGTATGGATGGTTTAATCAAAACTTTAAAGAGATGATGAACAAAAAGTTTAAGTCAGATATCGATGTTTTTCATGAGTTTGTTCTTTTTCTTTTTAGAAGGAACCTAGGCAGAGGTAAAACGTTATTTCCACGCGATGCAAACACGTGTGATCTGAGAAATCGGGGCACCAAGACAGTCTAGGAATTTATATAAAAACCAAAACGTGAGGCTCCACACCAGATCCACAAAACCAAAGTTTAGACTGCAGTAAAATTTTCCATTTATCCCACATATACTATATGATTGCTATCAGGCCATGTGGAAAGTCCAGTGCATGTTTCGTCCTGAAGTAAGCATACAGTTCATATACTAAATGCACAGAGAAGCAGTTTTGAGTGGAGAATTTCATACTAATTCTGTTTCAATTCATAAATCATACAGTAATTTTACCTATTTTCCAAAAGTAAAATAATAAAAACATATATTATGCCATAGTGAAAAAGCCTAAACTTTACACAAAAGTAAAACGAAGCTTAATATTTTACAGCTTATTTCAATCTATGCTGCAATTATTCGCTATTTTTGGCTGAGTAAATTCTATCTGATGTTAAAATTATTTTCACAAGTTTTATGTACTAAAGTATGCATTACTAAAAATAATTTAAAAATGTAATGAAAACTCTTACATTGGACTACATTCATTTATGTAATTGATATAATTATTATACAATTTTGTTCAGTTTTCTGAATAAAAATAATAAATACAGAAGAATAGAGACCAAATAACCAATCATTTAACAAATTGCAATATTTCTTATAGAATCTGAGGCAATGATAGTTATGTGTAAAATATGCTGAATATATGAATATAAATGTAGACTTATCTAACTTCTATAAAAACATGTTATTTGAAATATACACTTAAATAGCGTTGCAGTAGCTTTAGGCTTAGAGAAAGATTACACAGAAAGTAAAAATAATATATTCCCTTGTCCTTGCTGTTTCCCAAATGCCAGTGTTTATGTCACATTGTACATTTGTAATTAATGAGACACTATTAGCATTTCATTATTAACTGAAGTCCATCACTCTGTTGAGGTCCATTTGTGGGGCTGGACATTATATAGATTTGGACAAATGTAGAATGACAGATATCTGTCCTTAGCATCAATAAAAGTTATTTCACTGGCTTGAAGATCTCCTGTGCTGTGTCTGTTAAACCACTCTCCCACATCCACCCATGGAAAACTCACTTTTATACCATCCCCACAGTGTTCCCTTTCCTAAAATGTTATGTAATTGGAATCATGCAATATGTAGCTTTGAAAGCCTAGCTTCTTTCACTTAACATGGATACAATTTTCTGCCAAGTGTTCCTATGCCTTCATAACTTATTTGTTTTTAGTGCTGAATGTTATTTTGTTTTGCTAAACCAAATTTTGTTTATTAAATGATTTACCAATTAAACAAAATCTTGCTTTCTCCAAGTTTTGGGGACTTTGTGAGAAAATGTCTACCACAGTGCTGTTCCATTTTGCATTACCACCATCAGTGACAGAGTTACAGCATTCTACCTCCTTACAAGCATGTGATGTAGGCAGTCATTTGAATTTTGGCCACTCTAACACATCTGCAAGTATATTTTATTTTTGTTGTTATTGTATTTCCTCACTGACTTGTGATTTAGTTATTTATTTTTGCATATGATGATTTGCTGTCTGTCATCTTTCATGATGTAGATATATGTTTTACCTACGTTTAATTTGGGTGTTTTCTCTTTTACTGAGGAGTTTAAAATTTTCTTTGCATAGTCTGGAAACAAGTACTTTATCGGGTACTTTTCCTAAAGACATTGCCTTTATGTGCCATTTAATAATATCCTCCCCAGTCTAAAGATGTTTAATTTTTTGAGATTTGTCTATTTTTATATTTTTATTTAAATGTGTAAGTTCCTGCATGTATGTATGTATAGCACATAAGTGTCAATGCTCATGGAGGCCAGAAGAGGGCATTGGATCCTTTGGAAATGAAGTTCTAGTCTGACCATGAATCACCCAGTGTGGTTGCTGGAAACAGAACCTGGCTCATCAGCAAGTACCACAAGCACTTTTAACTACTGAGCCATCTCTCCAGCCCCAAAATATTTAATTTTAATGGAGTCCTATTTAATAAATTTTACTTTCAATGGTCCAGTTTTTGATGTTGTATCTAAATGGTTACTAACAAACGCAATGCGATTCTGATGAATTTTTCTATAATTTATTCCACAAATGATACAGTCTTTGTTTTCACATTTATGTCTGCAATCTATTTTTAAAATTTTGTATGTGTGAAATATCCTGGTTTCCTTTTCTTTCTGCATGTGGACGTATAATTGTTCTAGTCCTAAAATAACATCAGGACAGCTTGTGTTCAGTGATTTCTAAAGAATGGTTACTTGTAAGTGGATTCTGATTCAGAAATCATTCTTGTTTCTTCAGGTTATAAGACATGTGTTTGGTTTTATATTAAGCAGACTAGGGACTAGAGACATGGTTCAGTGGTTAACAGCACTTGCTGCTCTGACAGAGGTCCTGGGTTTATTTCCCACCAACCACATGATGGCAAACAACCATCTGTAACTTCAGTTCTAGGGACCTGATGCCTTTTTCAGGTCTCTGCAATCATTGCATAACACAATGCACCTACAAACATGCAGACAAAACACACACCTACATAAAAACGGATAAATAAAAGTGAATTAGGCTATTTATTATTAACCAAATCTTTTCATAATATATGTTGTATTGATTTTTTATGCACATCATATATCTTAATCATATTTAGACCTCGTCCCCTATGTACACCCCCACAGCTCCCTGTACCAGATTTCATGCATTCTATAAAGTATGTAGTAAACCAGTCTTCTAATTCACCTATAACCTTTAAATGCTGTCCTTTGACCAAGTGGTAGACTGAATGACATATTTATCTCCTACTCATCCCTAAGACATTGGACTTCTGCCCTGTTTCCTTGAGTTTTTAGGAAGTTGATCAGCAAGCCAATTTACTTCTAACAACCCACCAGAACTATCTCCAAATGCAAATTTCACACGTATATGCCGTGCCTTGCATTCATTCATGGAACAGAGATTCATAAAATTTCTTCTAAATTTATAATGTAGGATTATTTTATTCATGATGATTAATGTATGCACCTCATGTGGCTTCTTACTGGTCATTATTTTATATATTTATCTTTTAATCCTGGAAATAACTATATTAGGTGTATTATGTAGTTATGTCCCCTTTCTGAATGAGGATTCTGATGCCTGGAGGAATATGTAATTTACCCAAGGCCACCACAATAGTTATATCTGGCTCAGGCTTGTTGGCTCCAAAGTTCTTGGTCATATGTTCTGAAATGTGATTAAGTAAATGAGGGATTTTGAAGAGTAGCTTTTCACACAGGAAGATAATTTTATTTCTGTGAATTCTGAAATATTGGCATATATTATGGGTATAGCAATGTGACTCACTGTATCATCTCTGACTTATTACATCATCCCCAGCGCCACAAAGAAATGATTATTTGAGATTACTAGACTCTTCTTTTTTTAAGAAATAAGACTGATAGATTTTTTTTGTCAAAACATGGAAAGGTGGTTGTAGGATATGACTGAATGAAAAAAACCTCTGTTCTCAAAATAATTGCAATATTCAGATGTGAACTGCATGAAAATGCCCTTTTAGCATTTGTTCCTACAATGAAGTGGCTGTTCGTAACAAACCCATTGCCTAAAACAGGCACAGTCATAACTGTACTCCCCTAATGTGCTCACATTTACAAAATAAAGAGAAGCAATTCCTTTTACTATTTTTGTGAAATTTTTTGAATCACTGGCCTTCTGTTTTATAATTAGTCAATAAGTATAAATGTGGTGATAACCTATGGTGCATGCCTTTATTCCCAGTGCTTGGGAAGCAGAGGCAGGAGGATCTCTGTGAGTTCAAGGCCAGCCTGGTCTACATAGTGAGTTCCAGGACAGCTGGGGCTACAGGGAGACCCTGTCTCAAAAAAAGAAAAAAAAATCTTCTTAAACTTTCAAATGGAATTCAGGAGTGTTATTTTAAGATGGCTTTTGGTTTAAAAAGAAAATTGTTGAGCAATTAGCTCTTTTAGTGGACTAATTGCCTTTTCCATTTAATAATAAAATAAACAACGCAGCTAATTCAATTTGTACAGGAGAATGTATGTGTGCATATAAAGCAATTCACTGAAAGCATCCTGGGAAGTTGCTAGCTGCTTTTCTTTGGGTATACCCTCTTCTGGTCAGCCGGCATCCAGGACTCTGCCTGGTTATTGGTAATCCAGGATTCCTGTAATAAATCTTCAACCTTATCGATTCAGAAGAGACAATGCTGTCAATTGGGCCATTGATTTTGAAGCCTCACTTTCACTTTGTTGCTGCTATTAATCAGTTGGAGTAGTGCCATTGGAATACGTTAATTAATAAACTCTTCTGATTAACTCCTTGATATATCCTTGACCCAATTATCATTACTACACAAAATTTTAAGTCCTTCATCATTTTGTACAAGGAGTCCATAAATAAAGTTCAATAGCCACCCCTAAACTTGTAACGCCATTAATTTTTAGACATAGGAGAACCTCAATTTGAAATGTGTTCAGTATGGTCCCATGTGGCTAATAAAATGAATAAGAGTCAATACTCCTGTGTTCATATGTTGGTAGAAGCAGAGGTGCAACACAAAACAAGGCTTGAAAGTTCAAGTTCTGGCTAGGGACAAAGGAGACATAGTTTGTCCTACTGACAGGCTTTGGGCTCTCATGAAAACACTAGAAAATACTTAGCTTCTCTGGGCAATTCTTTTGCTCATATGAAAAATTAATAAATTATACAATATATTGCCTAAGATGCTACAGAATATAAAAAGTCTTAAATTCTATAATTCTTATGTGCTGTATCAATTTTACTTAAACTGTAATTTTTCCCACACCACAGGGAATGTTTCTAAAGGCACAAAAAGTTAATCATTACCGTTGTTTTGTGTTCTGTTTTGTATTTTTTTTAATTGTATGTGTAAGTGTGCAATGCCTTCATGTATTTAAGTGCACTCATGTCAGGCATCCCCAGTGCTGTAGACAGAAGATGGCATCAATCCCCTGAAATTGGAGTTACAGACAGTTGTTAGCTACCATGAGGATACTGGGATTCAAACCTGGGTCTTCTGCAAGAATAGCCAGTGGTCTTAACCACTGAGACCTCTCTCCAGCCCTTGTTCTGTGTGATCATAAACATAATTTTTTGTTCAAATGTTGGATAATCCATAGAGTTTTCAGGAAAATGTAAGAAAAATGTCTAAAGTCTACACAGTCAGAAATACAGATGGATACACATATGACAACATGGAGTATGATGTGTTACTACAGACCTCACAGAAAGGGCTTGCTGTGTCATATGGATCAGTGTGGAGGACACTTTAACCGCACTTTGAATCTGTTTTAGGTTCCTGGCAAAATGGCAACCTTCTGAAAGAGAGTCACGTGATCATTTCCTTGGCTTAGTATTTCTAGGTTCAGGCTATACTGACTCCAAAGCCAAAGAGCTCTTCCAGTAAAACCACACTCCTTCCTTTGTAGTAGACAACAAAAGACAAAATAACATCTTATCTGTCTTATTACCTTAAAAGAGATTTCTTAGCACAATACGGGGAAGGTAAACTCTTTGCCACTAGCTGAAGCTTCTTCATCCTAAATAGATTACCGATTTTACCATCCCTTGAGTGTGTATCTTACAACAACATTTGGAATCTTCACTTCTTTTTCCCCAGGTCCTGTTAACAGGATATCATTGCTTCTGTGAAAATTTCACCCCCTACCGAAGAGCCTTGCAAGCCTTTCCTGAAGCAGGAAAGCTAGTGGTGTGGGACTAGGACCCACACTGTTACCCATTCTGTATTCTGAAAGGATGCATGTGTTTCCAACTGTCCTTTTGAGAGGAATTTGAAAGAAAACACTTACTAGATACCTGAGGACACAAAAGGTCTTAATCTGAGCTATCATATCAAGAATAATTCTGCAATGAGGTATGATATACGCATTTAAAAAAAATCCACCAACATCCAGTAGAACCCATGTTCTTTATGCATGGACCCAAAGGGCAGTTTCTGATTCATTATCTTGGTGAGGATGAGGCAGGTTCAAGGGTTTCCACTTAGTGATATCTTCCACAATTGTTTGTGTTTTATACATCAAGAGATGGATACAAAGGACATTTCAGTTCCTAAATACATTCATGTCATTTTTTATACCCCAAAATAAATCAACCTACAATGAGGTCAGCAGTAGATGTGGACTAAATAGTTACTATCATCCTGTGATGGCAGATACACATCAGAGGACACCAGTACATGATTTTCAGACAAAATGAGGCTACTACTTCTTATTGGTGGTAATTGAATTTTTACTGAGAGTCTAAAGAATGCAATGACATCTCATGTTTCAAGGTTGTCAAGAACATCGTGCTACAATTTCCGTTCAAGATTCCTGCTCTACTATTAATACAGGTATGATATTGATGTGGAAGGCCTTAGGAATTTTTTCCCATGAACTCAAACATCTGGCTATAAAAGATGATGGTCTGCAAAGCCTATGTCGTTTAGGCATTACTTGTGATGGCTCAGTCAATCTCATCTGTTGTTGCACACTGATGTACGTAATAGCAGGGAGTCAACAATTCTTAGAGCTATATCCTATGAGAAAAATACTGTCTTGCTGTCATTCTTTGCGTGTTACCATCTTGGGAGTGTCTTAGCAGTTATGAGGATATGGCCTACCAGGTGCTGCTGTTATCCTAGGCCAGGAGGGCATAGCGGGTGCTAAGTATCTATTTCCTAGAAACTCAAATATGAAAAAGCACATCATTACAAGTTTGGTTGTCACTTTAAGTCTTAATTGTACGGTATTTATTTGTGCAGAAGAAATATAACACACCAGAAACTGAAACATTAACTTAAAGGCAAGATTTTCTATTTGTTGCTTTTAAGATGTTGCTCCAGAGTATTGCTGGGCTTGTACTCCATTGCTTTTTTATTTGATAAAAATGTAAACCAGAGTGTGTAGCACATGCTTTTAAAGATGTCAGATTAGGGACATGACCAATGCCAGAACTCCCTCCAGCCTATTTTACCCTTCATAGTGGAGAGTCTATGAAAGTATCATTGACTTGTCTAGGTGGGAATGGGCCCCACTACAAAGAGGTCACTGAAACATCTGCTACATGCTAGGCAAATGCTCTACCAACGAGCTGCATCTGAAACTCAACTGCAAATATTTCTGATGATCATACCCGATACTGTGCCTGAGGCAGGTTAAAGGAACAGGGCATCATGCCATGATCATTAGCACTGGAAAGTGGATGTTGCTGTTGGGAAACACGATTATCACACCATGCTACTGAAAACACTGTGATGAGCTCAGCTTTCCAATGCTCTTTCCACAAAAGGCTGTGATAAGGTCTTGATACAGCAGCCTAGTCATCTTCCTGAAACAGTGTAGAACTTTATTTTCAGAGTTTCACCATGGGCCGTTTCTTTCATTGTGTTCTGATAGGTGACAACTTTATTCCTTTTATCAAGCTCTTTCATTCTCTGTTACTATTAAAATGTGAATTTGAAAAAAAATGTGAATTTGAAGGGGATGATACTAAGTAGGTTGACCAGGCACCAGTGAATAAACTCATACTGAGAGACATTCGGGTACACAAACTTGTCTCTCTAGGCTTTACCATATATGACAGAATGCATGAAATCCAGTGGGTGTGTATGGGGGGTTTCAGATAAAGGAGGGAGCCTAAATAAGATTAATATGTATTATATAAAATCCAAAATATAAAAAATATATGTATTGAAATGTAATAACAAAAAATATGCCTTTGCAGGCAAGGACATGTTGAAAAGTTAAGATTTTCCAACTGAAGTAATAGAAATAACTGAAAGAACGTATATAGATTGAATTCCATGAAGGAAGAATCTCTCTGAAATGATTTCTGCTTTCTGTGAAGTCTGAGACATTGCCATATTTACCAGAAACATGATATGTGATTTTTTGTTTAATGTTAGAATGTAACGCCCACAAGATTAAAGTAATGAGTAAGTGTAGATAATATATTTTACTGATGAAAAGTTCATCCAGACAATTTACTCTGTCCCAGTGTGACAAATGGTGACTGACTGGGGAGCAGTCCCTGGGACCCTTGCCTCCACATTCACCAACTCAGCCTCTGACACAAATATTCATTCACTCACAAGTCACACACTCATGTCTTCTACTCCGTCATCCTCCCCTAACCCCTCACTCCCTCAACAAGGTTTAAATGACATTTTTCTTTAAGATTTTTAAAAACTTATTTTCAATTATGTCTATGCATGTGTGTGTGTGTGTGTGTGTGTGTGTGTGTGTGTGTGTATTTCCATGTGCATGTTTGCATTTACCAGTGGAGGAAAGAAGAGTGTGTCAAATCTCCTGGTGTTGGTGTTACAGGCAATTGTAATCCACTGGATGTGGAAGCCAGGATTGAACTTGGGTCCTTTGGAAGAGCAGTAAGTGCTCTTAACCACTAACCTAACTCCAGTCCTTTCACAGATGTCCTAAGGATTTTAGTCAACATTCATATATGAACACAGGGCAGCACTGACTCAGATTGCTGTTTGTAAGATGCTGCCAGTCAATATTGTAGTGCTATTAGAGATAAGATTAATCCAGTGTATTCTTCTGTGTATTTGATCTATTTTTGGTTTCTTCCGCTTTTATGCTGTTGCTGTTTGTTTAGTTGTTTGAAACAGTGCTTCATACAGCCCCAGGTGAGCCTCAAACAAAATATACAGCTGAGGAGGACATTGAACTCCTGACTATCTCCACAAGTGTTGAGATTTCGATTTCGGGTATGTGCTACCACACCCGTCTACTTTAGCTTTTTTTTTTTTTGTCTTTTTGAGTGAGGGTCTCCCTGTAGCCCCAGCTGTCCTGGGGCTCCCTATGTAGACCAGGCTGGCCTTGAACTCACAGAGATCCGCCTGCCTCTGCCTCCCAAGTGCTGGGATTAAAGGTGTCTGCCACCACACCCGGCTACTTTAGCTTTTATAAAAAATATTTTTTATTAATTTTTTGTGTATTTCATTCAGAACATCTCAAACAATCTTAATCATCTTTATAAATCTGTCCCCACTGGCACCCTCCCATAGCCCACCCCAAGTGGAGCCCATATATTCTGTCACCCCTATTAAGGCCCACTACGTTATGGAGGGCCAGGAACACAAAAGATCACAAATAAACAAGGTGTAGCGATCAAGAGCCCACTTTTGCTTTTTGATATATCTTTTACTCTGGCACAGTCAACATTTCTATTATTTCTTATTTTTTTTAAAGTATTAACTGTAGTGCCAAGTGTGGTGGCATGTGCCTTTAATCCTAGTCCTCAGGAGGCAGAGGCAGGAGAATCTCTGCCAGTTCAAGGCCATCCTGGTTTTTACATCATGACTTCCAGGTGGATTGTGACTAAGGAGACCCTGTCAAAAAACAGTCAACAACAACAACAACAACAAAAGTCTTAACTGTAAAATTTACCCAAAGGAACTTCAGTGGAACAGCATGATAACAAATTGCTATATTCACACAAAACAGGAAGAATTTTGCATCACATACTAACACCTTCTGAATAATATCCCCAGAGTAGAGGCAGGGAGCCCTAGCTAGAGTCTGTCATTGGTCACCAGTGTTCGTGATATGGATGATAATAGAGATTGGGGTTATGCATTGGCTCAATAGCACTGATTTCTACTCATGAAGTCTGACTGAGCAATTATTGTTGACCTTCCAGTCTGCCAAAACAAAGAACAAGGATGAGGCCCCAGTATGATGTCATCTCTGCTTGAAACCCACTAGCCATTTGGTGAACTGTCAGTGTTAGATTCTTTCAATTGGAATGGTGGTGAACACCTAAGAGACTCTTTGCTTTGGCGTTTTCGCACCATAGAATTTAGCCTTCAGTTCTGAGGGCTTGTAGAGTTTAGTTCAGGAAAATGTTTCAAACCAGAAACATGGTCTATATAAAAAAAGTATCTAAGTAGGAATGCATCCATAAGATACAGTAGAATCACTTATAGTAGCATAACTGACAGCTGTATAAAGACTCAGTTACCACCATGCTCAGTGATGCTCAGATTTCATTCTTACTTATACAATCTGTTTTTTGCATGGATAATGGTTTTAGTTCTTAGGATTTAAACTCTTTACTCCTGTAAAGGAGCAGAATCCATTAATCCCCCAAGCCACGGCTTTCATATAGTCATGTTGGAGTCCTTTGCCAATAGAATGGTAGAAAATAGAGTAAGTAATTCACTATCTTGGCAAAGATTATTGATCCTGGGAGTGAAATAGATGGCTCTGGTTAAGACTCATACTGCTCTTGCAGAGGGCCTGAGTTCAGTACACAGAACCCTGCTCGTATAGCATCAGCTTCAAAGAATGTGATACCCTCTTCTGGCTTCCAGGTAGCTTCCTCCACAGGTAGCTTCACTCATATGCACATACCCACACAGAAATACACACACATATACACACAATTAAAAATAAAATAAAGTGCTTAGCAAAAGTTCATTGATTGTACTTACCAATTCTAAGGACTTGGACTGCTGCTATGCAGTGATGGGGAGTAGGGCTAATCTGATATTCAGTGGCTGACTTGAGCATTTCTTCCCACATTATTCCTACCCAATCTTGATGCTAAATAGATTGAAGGGAAAGGTACATACACATGAGGACCACAGGTCTAGGATGAGAGTCTGGTTCACTTTGTCAGTGGTGGCAGGGATGTGGATGGTTCAATGTTGTGCCCAAAGTCTGAGGATTTTTTTGAATCCTTTATGGACCTCCACCCACGTAAATATGGATCCTTATCACAGCAGAAAAGAATTTCAGTATGAGTCAGCATGAAGAAGAGCTGAAGTTTATCAGAAGGAGATTTAAAAATATATATCAATTTAAGCACAGGGTTTAAGAGAAAGAAGGCGGTTAGGAAGAACAGGCACACAAGACAGGTTGAGTTTGGCCTTCTCAAAGTGTTAGAATAGCAAAATCCTTAGAAGAAGAACTGGTCAAAAAAGTTGTAATCTGGCCTAGTTGGAACTAGTCATAGTTGGGCTAGTCTGGCCTAGTTGGACCTGGTAATAGGAATACCCCAAGAAGACAGGTTCACCTTAATTTCTGTTAAACAGAGGGCAGAATACCTAGTGTGTTAATGAAATGGTGACATTTTCTTGCCCAGAATCCTGCCTCTTGGGGCAGTTCTTGTGGACTGAGTCACAGGCAGATGTGGGGCTCTCCTTAAGCTTTGCTCGCTTTTTGAAATCTTCAGAAAAGCAGATTATCTCCTCTTTTCTATGCTTTCTGTAATGCTTGAGCTGCACCAACATTTTTAATTTCTTGGTTTTTCTCTGGAACTCTTTTCTTCTCCTTGACATCTGGCTACTTGTCTTCCATGTGACTGAATACCATACAGGCTCTAAGCTAGCATGGCTTCTCTAAACTGACATGACTTCATGACATTTTTTTCTCCCCTCCTCATACAGCTGTTATTTACAGCTGCCCTAAATGATTTGTCTTTAAATTCTAATAAAATTGTTCTAAAGCTCCCATTTAAGTCTATTCTTAAATTCTTTTATGAATGAGATTGAGGACCCTCTAGAGGATGCTATTTTTGTCCTGTACCAAAAGGAGAGATCCCATAATATCTACTATCAACTTATCTATCTATCTATCTATCTATCTATCTATCTGTCTGTCTGTCTGTCTGTCTGTCTGTCTGTCTGTCTATCTATATATCTATCTCTATCTATCTAATCTATCATCTATCTATCTATCTATCATCTATCTATCCTGTCTCTTCATCTGCCTATGTGTCTGTCCATCCATCTCATCCATCTGTCCATCCATCCATCCATCTTCTATCTGTCTGTCTATATCTATCTAATATATCTATCTCTATGTATATATCTTATCAATCTATTATCTATCATCTATCATCTATCTATATCTGTCTATCATCTAGCAACTATCTATCTATCATCTATCATCTATATATCTATCATCTATCTCTCTATAAATTTTGAAGGATTTTGATATTACAATCTTCAAAGTGTGCTAAGGAATTTAAATGCAATCACGGGATTCTGAGGAGTGTATGTACACATATGACAGTTATCAGCTCTTTAGTCCTCTAGTACATATACATATTTACACCAAACAGCTCACAAAGCCGTGCTGAGGTTTAAATGAAGCACTATATTGTTAATACTGTGCATTAATACCATTGAAATTCCCAACTTACTGTGTTCTTTTAATGTTTTGCCTTTGCTTGCATTTTGGTATGTATTCTAATAGTTGTCATATATTTCACATGTGCCAACTTTAGTAAAATATGCATCACATGAAATACTTTTTTGTTCAGACTTCTAAGAAAGTTGCCTTAACGCATTAAGGATTAATTTCAACAAAGAGAAGTTTATAGTCAGTATGTGTGTATACTGTATGTGTGCATGTTTGTGTGTTAGAATGTACGCATGTGTGGAGCAGTGTGCTCATTCATGAGTGTGTACATGCATGTGGCCTGGGACTAACCAAGTAGGTGAGGCTGGGTGGCCAGGAACCCCACCTGTCTCTCCCTCTCCAACACTGGGATTATAAACAGGGGTTGCCACACACAGTATTTTCTCTGTGTGTTCTTGGATTCAAACTAAGATCCTTGTGCTTCCGGGGCAAGAACATTACCATGGGAGTCACCTTTCCAGTCTGAGTGTCTAGTTTCTATTAGAAGGTCATCTGAGAGACCTTTGAAAGCACCAGGTACACAGAGACAGTTTTCAAAATATTTTCTTCCATACAAGATGCCCACGCCATCTATTTTCATGACTAAATGCTTTTTGAGAACTCTTTTTTATCCCCTGTGCACACGGAGTTGCAGTTCTTGTGCCATTGGGTCCAAAAAGCCATTACTGCAGAAGGAAATAAAGAGGGCTGAACATATGTTACTGTTGAAATGTTATTTGAGGAGTGAAATCTAAGAAGAAAATGGCACTTAGTGATTGAATGGCATGGAGATAAGAGTGGAAATCTCATCAAAATAAAGGGCAACCAATCAAGGATGCACTGCTGTGATGAAAGGCTCCTAGTGGCCAGCACGGTTTTGTATAAACACAAGCCTTTTATCTAAGAAAATGGTCTTTTTCCTTACACAGACATTTTCTTAGTACTGTAGTAAAGCCAGCAAGTGCCTCGTGTGGGTTTTCTTTGCATACTTTGCTCTGAGTGCCTATAGGAACTCTACCTGAATCAAGAACCAGATGGCCAGCCACCTGGAAGTCAGTGATGCCCGGGCCATTGGAGCTGTCATCAAAGCTTTGGCCTCCCTTGCTACAAGTCTTTTCACAGGGATGTGCCATCACTAATTTGGCCTTGGCTGCCTTTAGTTACAAGACCATATATGGTTTTATTCACAGCTGACAAGGAGAGCACTTTGCATGAAAGGTCTAAAAGCAATGGCTCAAGGTTTTCCTTCAGCTGTGAGCTCAGGGACCTAACCCTTTCAGAAGTCTATGAAAGAGATAAGGATTCTTCCAAGAAAATAGTAGAATTCCCCAAGGCAAAACAAGAAGGGAAGTGTTTTCCTTGTTTTCATTAAGAACATCTGAACAGTTTAGTGTTCTGTGCTTATTTCATTGTTTCTCAGCATAATCTGATAGAGAGCAAGTGGAAATGCATGTTCCTTAAGAATGTGTGCTGTGTGTCACTTGCTACAGAGAAAGAAAAACAAAACACACTGCCTAGGCATTTCATACTTTCTAATCTTGCTACAAACCACATTAGTTCTTACAACTACATGATCACCTGCTTAGTCACCACAGAGGAATCTTTACTCAAAAACCTAATACCAGGCTGCTGAGACGATTCAGTAAGCAAAATGTTGTTTTGTAAGCATGATGACCAGAACCCACCCAGAAGTCTTATTTATAGTACCAGCTCTGAGGAGGTGGAGACAGAAGGCTCTCTGAGGTTCCCCGACCAGCCAGCCTACCTATCCTATTTCTTGAGCTCCAAGCCAGTGAGAAGATTCTGTTTCAAAAACAATGTGGGTGGCTCCTCAAGAAAACACCCGAGACTGTCTTCTCATCTCCATACTACACATAAGTTGTAGCACACAAACTTCTAACATGCTTAACTGACACTAATGTTCATTCTGTCCCTCAGAACATAAGGTCCCTCCTTATGAACATTTGTATATTTAAATATACAAAGTTAATATAGGGATTTGAAATGTAATAAGCATATAGCAATTGTGTATGCTTATGAGGCACAGTGTGACATTTAATTTCATGTGCACAATTTGTAGCAGTCAGTTCTAGGTAATTGGTGTGTCTCTTACCTCGTGATCTTCTTTTTAACATGCAAATTTTACCTAAAGAGCTGAATATAATATGCTAACTCTTATGAGCTCAATGAATGGCTAAGCTACTTTATGACTACTTTTATTTAGATATTTCTTTGCAAATTGATATTAAATGTTTCAAAATGGCATTAAACTACTCTGTGTTTCCTGTGTGATTAAAATGTCAGACACTAAGAAACTTTTCACATTGAACTTGCCGAGATATCTTAATCTAGGAAATTGTCCTTAAAACAAATTGCTGATAAGCACTTATGCCCTTTTATCAGCCATGTTTGATATAACCTGTAATTCATGTATTTTGGTTCTTTCCTTCTGAAGGACTCTGGCAAAGTTAATGCAGAAAAAATAAAAAAATAAAAAAGATGGAAATGACTCTTCATTTTTAATAAGACTTGAAAGTCAGTGGGCCATGTGCTAACCTTTCAATAAACTACTGCTGTTTTAACACCCCCACTTGTGAGTACTAAGTACTTTGATTTTTGATAAATGCTGCAAAGACATGAAGACAATATAGAAGGCAGAGGATAACAGAAATGCAACAATTTCAGGATAAAAAAGCAGTATCTTTGGTTATTTTTTTATTGAACAACATGCACTTTAACAGTCCCTATACATTGGCTAAAATGTTACCATAATCATCTTGTTTAAGTCAAGAGTATTTTCCAACCACAAAGAATTAAATGCGTTGATTATCTAACTAAGGACAATTATTAGGGTCTAGAAATATTAGAACTGTAATTTTCATGGGGTTCAGACATAAACTTATGATCTGGAGGTATGTATATAATGTTTGTGTGTGGTATTTGTGCATGACATATGTATGTACTGTATGTGTGTGGTATAGATACACATATGTGTTGGGCACACACATGTGCATGTGCATGTGCAGGGAGACCAGAGAAAGTGATCAGATGTGTTGCTCTAGTACTCTTTGGGTTATGGGTTAGAGAAAGGATGCTTGATTGATTAAACCTGGAGTCCCGCAAGCAAAGAGCAAGTCCTCCTAGTCCCTCCTGTCTCCTCCCACACAGTGCTGAGGTTACAGGAATGTAAGCAGCCAAGTCCAGCTTTTTACCTGGGTGCTGGGGCTTTAAACACAGGTCCTCATACTGGTGTATTGAATACTTTTACCCACTGAGCCGTCTCCCAATGCCCCAGCTTTTTATTATTATAAAAACAAGATCCCGTTTGCTTCCACTAAGCTCACACACAAGCAACTGCTCAGAAAGAAGGAGTCAGCCATAGGCACATATCAAATTAATTCCAGAGCTCTTGGTAGAATTTGATGTCACTAGGAGGTAGATAAGGTTTTAGTCCAGGAATTTCTTCTTATAATAAGATTGCTGGCAAATGCTTATGCTAATTTATAAGATGTTTTACAGAACATATAGGTCATTCATTTTAATTGAATTGTCATGGGAAGTTAAAGAGTAATTTCTGAATAAGTACATAAGCTGGTCCAAGATTTCAAATGAAATTAGAGTTCTTTTGGCTTTTAAGGAAGGAACACTTTCTGTGATTTAAAAGGTCAAGACAAGTGTCATACTGATTTTAGAACATTTAAACATTATTATTAGCACTGAAGATAAACTGTCAGTATATGACAAAAATGACTAAATATTTTTACTTTTATTCATGGAGAACATTTTGATTCAATTTTGTTTTGAAATTCCCTAAAGTTTTTGAATTTTGTTCTAGAAGAGTAATTTCCAAAGCTTCCTGTTTCACAGTGAGTTTTAAAGCACCTTTACCTTCATTGGAAATATACACATTTTACTCATGGACTTTTCTCTCAACATATTTTGATCTATTTTATAATCACGAAAACTACTTTTGAAAGTTTGTTTTTTAAAATTTATTTTTTTCTTGAAAATTTTCAAATTTCATACATCTTGACCATATTTAAAGCATCTCTTGTATCTTTAACCCCCTATATCTCTGCGCTGGATTTGATGCATTTTTTCATGTATGTTAATTCCTGGGAAGCCGAGTTGGTGTCCTCATGTGTCCCTCAGTATAAATTCATTCACTGGTGCCTCATCAACCTACCTAATGTCACGCCCTCACCTAGCACTGATCAGTTGCCAATACTTCCTCAGCTAAGACTGGGTCTTCTTACTCATTTCCCCAGTTCTATGCTGCATTTCTTTATGATTTAATTTTGCATAGGTCTTGTGCATGCTCCCACCATTGCCGTAAGTTCATAAGAGCAAGTTCCCAGAAGTCGGGAAAACTATTTCCTTGTGGTCATTTACCATCTTTGACTCATACAATCTTTCAATGCCCCCTTCCACAATGGTGCCTGAGCCTTGGCTGGCAGAATTTTCAGATAGGTGTCCTACCCAGGGGAAAACAGTCTACAGATTTTATGTGAATATGTGTGTGTGGCAGAGAGGGGGTTATCGGAGGTGGGGCATGTGCATGTTAGTAGAAGTACTGTGAAGGCCAGAAGAGGGCACCAGATCCACTAGAGTGAAATGACAGGCACTTGTGAGCCTCTCAACCTGGGATGGGAATCAGTCGTGCAAGAGCTCTTAAGTGCTTGGCCATCTTTCCAGGTAGAAACCTAAATTTTAAATGAAAATAGTGATCAAAATATATTCTCCTTTCCACATTTGCAGGAGAAAAAAACAATATCAATATAAGGATAAAAATGATAAATACAAAGTTTTTTTTTTTTTTGGTCTTTTTGAGACAGGGTCTCCCTATGGCCCCAGCTGGTCTAGAACTCACTTTGTAGACCAGGTTGGCCTTGAACTCACAGAGATCGGCCTGCCTCTGCCTCCCAGTGCTGGGATTAAAGGCACATCCTGTCATTGACTAGAGTGCTTCTCATTTGAATCATGACTAATATAAACCATTTGATGAGATTTATTTTAGCTACTTATCTGTCTAAAATTCCCTTTTGGTGGTCATAATTTAGAGCAATTTTAACAAAAATTATTATGGTCTCATCTAGAACCTATTAATTTTCTGACTCAACATACTTAATTGATATATGAAACAACATTCTTCTTTCTTAAATTGTAGACTTTAATATGGCTTCTTTCAAAATGATCATTTTCTCATTTTAAAAAGGAACTCAAAGATTCACTTTAAAGATAACACTTTCTAAGTGCGTGATGCCCATTCACAGCTGTGGTACAGACACAGGTGTGAATTCTCAGTTGAAAGGCTCAATAGAAATAAATGGGATAATTATAATTAGTTAAAATGAGTAATCCTTAGCTGATTACTTCCTACAAGCAAAACTAATCTAATGTTTCACTTCCCATCAAATAGTGGCTAAAATGCTAATTGGTAAGGCTTTATTAAAATTTAATTGTTATACGTTTCAGTTGAGTTCATTAAATATTAGCCCTTTTTCTTTTGAGCATGAAAGCTTTATCCAGTAAGAAGGAGAACAATATAGCAAGGACAGCCTGTCCTTCCTGACTTAGACCTGAGACAGGGAAAGATGAGGGGAGAAGACGTAGCACTAACAAGCAGAGCACTTAATATCAGTCTCATGTCCTGGGGAAGGAGACATGAGCCATATAAAACCAATTACTTGTTAAACAAAAGCTGCCAACTTGACCAAGTCTTTTTCATATTTCATCAGGGAAACACAGAAATAGGTACAAGGGTGAAAGCAAAATGGGCACAGAATGCAGGCAGGGCTGTTCTGAGACCCTACTTGATTTCTACATAGGATCAAGCACAGATTTGGTTAAATGTGATGATTCCTGTCTCATAACCAAGATATGCAGTAAGTCTTCTGTCTCACTTGCATATATGGATGTGGGGGGGGGTAGTGCAAATGTGTGCTTAGAGGCCAGAGATCAATTTCAGATGTTGTTCCTCAGAGTCTCTCTTTGGTACTTTTTTGTTTGTTTTGTTTTGAGACTAGGTTTCCTACTGAATTTGGACCCCGCTGATTAGACAAGCCTGGCTGACCAGAGGGCCCCAGAGATCCTCCTGTCTCTGTCTTATCAATGCTGGGATTATAAGCATCCCACCACATCCAGATTTTTCTATACGTTACGGAGATTAAACTCAGGTCCTCATACTTGTGCTGAAAACACTTGACTACATCCCCAGCCAACTTACACATATTTTAAACACATATTTTCCATAGCCTTTACTCTGGAAAACTCATGACATTTTTTGTTGAAGTGCTAAGAATCAAACCCAGGGCCTTGCACATGCTAGGTTTGTGCTCTACCCTGAGACACTTGGCTCTGATTGCTTCTTTTCCTAGTGTCTGGCCTCTTTATTGATGGATGGACAGTTTTCGGGAGCATAAAATGGCTACATTTTTTTCTTATAAACTCTTCCAATTCCATGTCATTATCCCTTATCATCTCCTTCTGTACCCTCATCCATCTCCCTTTTCAGTGTTCACACCCAACAGATATTTGTAGACATTTATTATGCTTTTCCCTGCTCCTCACTTAGGAGAGTTATTCATACTGAATTCATTTAACATGTCTTCATAAATCAATGCAAACAGCCACTTAATCATTTTCATTGCTTTTCCCTAAACTCCTGTCAGGTTTTTTCAGATCTTGCACACACAATTAGGAATCCAAAGGCCAAATAAATACTCCAATATACAAGCATCCCAGCACCAGAGAATCTGTGATCATTTCCCTTGTTCAGGGTGATAACCTTAGGTTGCAGTTTTAAATATCATGAATTCCCATAACAGAATTTACCATGTGAGACTTGGATTGCACAGACACATGATTGGTTAACTTGGCAAAAACTTTTCTTCTTAGTAGAGAGATAAAGATGCTTAAATTTCAGCCTAACTATGACTATCACCACAGGATTTCTGTTTCTGTTTAACATTGTCTTGTAATTATAATTATATAATATATATTGCAAAAGATGAGTTATTTGCAAGTATCTATATTAATTTAACAGTGCTAAAAGATTATAACATTAGAACAATGACACATTTTGTACTGCAATTTGGGCCTGCTAATATTTGTGATAAAATGCATTTTTAAGCGACATGCAGAAATAATTCTAATACTATGAAGTTATCACCGTTTAAGAAAATGCTTTCCCTTAATTTTTTGATACATGCTTTTATTTTCAAGTTAACCTTGCCTTTGAGTTAAGCTTTAAGTTTCTTGCTCCTGCTCGGCACCTTACTTGCTTCATGCCTCACACAAATGCACACACAAGAACAGCCTCAGAGAAATCACACCTCCTTCAAATATTGCAGCCTCATTTCAGAGCACATAAAGAAGACAGAGAACCAATACTTCAATAAGAAGATGCAGACTTGGGAGTGAATCCAGCTTTGTCATTTCTGTATCAACAGTCATTGTTCAGCTTGTTAGTTTGACTGCGGTATTATCAACCAGGGATCTTAGGGGAACTCCAATTCCTAAACTCTAGTAAGAACCATCTAATATATGCATAGAAATTCAATTTTAGTTTGTGTGTGTGTGGGTGGGTGTGCGGGGAGTGGGGTTTGAAAGAGCACGCACGCGTGTGTGCGTGCATGCGTGCGTGTAGGAGTGCACAAACCAAATCATGAGTGTGAGTGTAGAGATCAGAGGCAAATTTCCAGAGTCAGTTCACACCTTCCACCTCATCTAGATGGGGGTCTTTCTCCACTGTGAACCATGCTCGTTGGCCTCTGGGCTTTGAGCTGATTCTGCTGATACCACCTGGAATCTCACTACACATTGAACTCAGATGGTCATGCCTGGAGACAAAGTGCTGTTACAAGGTAGCTATCCTGCCTTGTTTATTCACACTGTGATTTTTTTTTTTAGCGGAACGGGTGAGACAGGATCTCCCTATAGCACCAAATATCCTGGAGCTCACTAAGTAGAAGAGGGTGGCCTCCATCTCACAGAGACCCACCTGCCTCTGCCTCCTGAGAGATGATATTAAAGGCATGCACCATCGTGGTGATATTTTGACATTTTGATTGCCTATTCTGTCTAAACTGAATGGACTCCAAGCAAGTATAAAAAAAAAGTGTGTGTGTGTGTGTGCGTGTGTTGTGTGTGTGTGTTGTGTGTGTGTGCACTGTGTGTGTGTGTGTGTGTGTGCGTGTGTTGTGTGTGTGTGTTGTGTGTGTGTGCATCTGTGTGTGTGTGTGTTGGTGTGGGTGAGGTGTATGCTAATTTACTTTAAGTAGCTCAAGTGACCACTGATAAAATTGTTTATCACTTTTTACACATCTTTGAGGAATTAATATCCAATTGATTTAATATTTTCAGTTATAGAATAAAAGTGTATTTTATTTTCTCTGAGAAAAACTATTTTCTTTTTTAAAAATTTTATTTATTATTTTTATTTTGTTTGTATGCGTGTATTGCCTGCATGTAGGTAAGTGCACCCATGTCATGCAATGCCCACAGAGGTTAGAAGAGGCTGTCAGAACCCCTGGGACTGGAGTTACAGATAGTTTTTAGCTACCATGTGGGTGCTGGGATTTTGAACCCGGGTCTTCTGCAAGAAGAGCCAGTCTTCTTAACTGCTGAGCCATCTCTCCAGCCTAGAGAAAAACCATTTTCAAATGAATTTATCAATATTTTCTATTCACTGAAAATTTAATTAAATATACATATTTTGTATAAATAGTTTGAGTTCTTCAAAATAGTATACTTGAAAATCCTTATGTAGTGGAATATTTAGTTTTCTAAAATATCTCACATTTAAACTGTTAATCCAATGTTACAGCTGTTATGGAAATTTCAGACTGCTATTTTGAGAAATAATTTTATTAATAACTAATTTCATTCACTCTTCAAGAAAATACAAACTTAAGCAAAACTTTACTTTTAATTAAAATTGTGTGTGCATGTGTACATGCATAATGACAGAGGTAAAGGTGATGGGTTTTAAAATTATGTCACAGACACAATACGAATTTAGAATGGTTAAAATATTGTGAAACATCAAATTATGCAAGAATATGTTGTGTAAAACAATACAAAGACTAATAGTTAATATTTATTTATTATTTACTTATTTTTTAATGTGTGAGTGTATTGCCTGCTTTTATGTAAGTGAACCTATGTTCTGCAATGCCCACGGAGGTCAGAAGAGGAGTAAGTTGCCATGTGAGTGCTGGGAATCGATCCGGGGTCTTCTGCAAGAGCAGCCAGTGCTCTAATGCTGACTCATCTCTCCAGCTCCCTAATAGTTGAGTTTTATTAGGCAGATAATTTAAGTTTGTGCTTTCCCTGAGTCTGTACCAGTCAGTTTAGCAGCCCAAGACATATGTGATTACAAAGTAGATAACACTAATACACACTAAAAAGCACTGTGTTAAGTTTTTATTTGATTTAATAAAAGTATTTTAATAGAGAAGGTAAGGACAGCTCCTGGAGCCAGGAGCTTGCGTGGGTAAGTTTGGCAATGCCCACTATGCCTTCACTCTCCCAGCCTCATTCACCCTTCCAGCTCCCCCCATCCCATCACTCCTCCAAGTCTGGGTACTGGCCCATTTCTTGTCATGGCACCCCAGACATGTAGACTGACCTCTTAGCCCAGAATTCCCACTGCATTCTGATCCTTCACATCCAAACCAACCCGATTCCTCCCTGTAGTCCCTAGGTGCCCTCGGGCCTCTTCTCACTCTCACCTCCCTTTGCATCCCTGGGTGGTACAGCCACCAGCTTCCTGGGGCCAGCATCTTTCCTGGAGGGATCCAGACTTTAGGAGAAAATCTGAGAGCATCTGATCCTCATCTGACTTGGGCCTCAGTGGGAACTGCTGAGCAGCAAGACAAAAGCAATTTGTCCACTCCAATATAAAATCAAAAGAGAGAACTTGAAGCCTAAACCAACCAGCTTTTCATGCCCAACAAGTAAACCACAAAGACACATGAAGTTTATAAAAGAAGCAGACCTAAACTCAACAAAGGAAGGCTTGAGTATCACACAAGAATCAGAAACTACAAAAGAAAGCCACATGTCAAATTCACAGAGAAAAAATAATAAGATGAAAAACCAAAATAACATATCCCCACCAAGAACCAATAGTCCTCTAGAGGAATACAATGAGAATATCCTAGAGTAAGCACAGGATATGGAACTCAAAAAAACAATTATAAACATGATGAAAGAATTCAGTGAAATCAAAGAACACTTATGTGTTCTTTATAGAAAGAAATGAAAGGAATGAAAGAAGATAAGGATAAATTTCTGAATGAATTCAGAAAAGAGTTAGAAATTGAAGAATACTCAGGCTGAAATGAAGAAAGAAGTGAAACACTCTGTAAGCCAATTAGAAATGACAGGAGAAAGCCTCACCAATAGGATGAACGAAATGGAAAACAGAGTATCAAGATTGGAAGATAAAGTGAACGAATTAGGCCACTCAAGCAAAGATTATGAAAGATTCAAGAAAAAACAAGAATGAAATATTCAGAAATTGTGTGACAACATAAAAAGACCAAACTTACAAATCATAGGCATACAGGAAGGAGAAGCATCCCAAGATAATGGCATGGACCAGATCTTCAACAGAATTTCCCCTAATTAAAGAAAGACATGCCCATACAAATACAAGAAACACATAGAACAACAAACAGACAGGACCAGAAAAGAAACTCTCCATAGCACATCATAGTAAAAACACTAAATATACAAAACAAACAGACAATACTGAAAGCTGCAAAAGAGAAACAACAAGGCACATATAAAGGAAAACCCATTGACTTTTCAGTGCAAACTATCACAGCTGACTTTTCAATACACACTATGAAAGCCAGAAGAGCTTGGACCTAAATATTCCCAGTTCTAAATGACCACAGATGCCAACCCAGATTACTTTACCCAGAGAAAATTTCTATTATAGTCAAATGGGAAAGGAAAATCTTCTATGACATAATAAGCTGAAAGAATTCATGTCCAGAAAACCAGCAATTCAGAGGTCTTGAAGCAATACAAAAACCTGAAGAAAGGAATGACTATATCCAAGGGGTTACAGAAAGAAACTTAATGGAGGTATAACTATGGAAATACACAGCTACACCAAGAATGTGAATAGAAATAAAAATCACAAGAATCATTACATATCTTTTATTAATAAGTTTAAATATCAATTGCCTGATCTCCCCAGTCAAAAGACACAGACTAGTTGACCAGATTAAGAAACAAAATCCATCCTTTTGTTATCTGCAAGAAACTCATCTCACTTTCAAGGACAGGCACTATGTGAAGGTGAAAGGATGGAAAAAAATATACCAAGTGAATGGCACTAAATAAAAAGCAGGTGTTACAATTCTAATATCTGACAAAATAGATTTTAAAACTGATCAGAAGAGATAAAGAGGGCCACTTCATTCTGATCAAAGGAGCAATTGACTAAGAAGATATTACAATCATGAACATATATTCCCCAAACTCTGGTGTACCCAACGTCATAAAACAACACTACAGGACTTTAAGACCCAGATTAATCCCAACTCATTAATAGTAAGGGACTTCAATACCCCATTTTGTCCATTATAAAGGTCAACAGGACAGAGGGACATCTGAAATAAACAATACCATACATCAAGTGGGCCTAACACCTACTGAATATTCCACCCAAGCAACAAAGAATATGCTTTCTATTCAATGCCCCATGGAACTTTCTCCCAAATCTGCCATCTACTGGGGCACCAAACAAACTTCAACAAATACAAAAAGATTGAAATAATTCCATGCATTCTAAAAATTAAAGCTTAAAAACACTGGAAGAAATCCTAGTAACTACATGAACACATGGAGATTAAACAACACATTCGTTATGGTGAATGGATCAAAGGAGAAATTAATAAAGAAATAAAAATATTCCTAAACTAATTGAAAAGGACAACACAACACAACAAAAACCTCTGGGAGACGTTGAAAGCTGTTCTTAGAGGGACGTTTATAGCTCTAAGTGCCTACATCAAAAAATCAGAAAGAACATAAATAAATGACTTAACATTGCAACTCAAGACACTTGAAAAGCAACAACAAATGAAACCCAAGTCTTGCAGATAAGAAGAAATAACAAAAATCAGAGCAGAAATTAATGAAATAGAAACAAAGAAAACAATGTAAAGAATAAATGAATCCAACAGCTGGTTCTTTGAAAAGATAAACAAGATTGGCAGACTGCTAGCTCAGTTAACCAAAAGAAAGAAAGAACACCTCCAAATCAACAAAGTCAGATATGAAAGGGGATGCATCACAACAGACACCAAAAAGATCCAGAACATTATAAGGGACTATTTTAAAAACCTATGCACTACTAAATTTGAAAACCTAAAAGAAATGGATGGTTATCTAAAAGTATGGGAACCACCAAACCTAAACCAAGAAGAGATCAACAATTTAAACAAACCCATAACACATAAGGAAATTGAAACAGTAATACAAAGCCTCCCGACTAATAAAAGCCCAGGAGCACATGGATTTACAGCAGAATTCTACCAGACATTTAAAGAAGATCTATATCCAACATTACTTAATTTATCCAAAAGGTAGGAATGGAGGAAGAACCTCCAAATTCCTTCAATGAAACCAGCATCATTCTAATACCAAACCCAGGTAAAGATACAACCAAAATAGAAAACTATAAACCTATATCTTTAATGAACATAGATGTGAAAATTCTCAACAAAATACTTGCAAACTGTGAACAGGCACACATCAAAAGGATCATCTATCATGATCAAGTTGGCTTTATTTCAGAGATGCAGGAATGGTTCAATATTCCTAAGTCAATAAACAACATAAATCATATAAATGGGCTCAAAGAAAAGAACCACATGGTCATCTCAATAGATTCAGA
>NW_008340646.1:206382-207249 GCF_000622305.1 Nannospalax galili
GATTGAGGAAGACATCAGAAGATGGAAGGACCTCCCATGCTCATGGACTGGAAGAATTAATATTGTGAAAATGACCATCTTACAAAAAACCATTCATAGATTTAATGTACTCCTAATCAAAATCCCCAAGACATTCTTCACAGAATTTGAAAAAAATCCTAAAATTAATATGGAAGCACAAAAGACCTCGGATAGCCAAAGCAACTCTGAGCACTAAGAGCAATGCTGGGGAATTACTATACCAGAATTTAAACTGTATTACGGAGCTAAAGTCATAAAATCAACATGGTACTGGCACAAAATAGACCCATAGATCAATGGAACAAAATTGAAGACCCAAATATGAGTACATGTTATTTCAGCCACCTGATATTTAACAAAGGGGCCAGGAATATTCACTGGAGGGAAGACATCATGTCCAGCAAATGGTGCTGGCAAAACTGGATCTCCACCTCTAAAAGAATGAAACTAAACCCCTATCTTTCACTTTGCACAAAAGTCAACTGCAAATGGATCAAAGACCTCAATTTGAAGCCTGAAACTCTCAAAGTGTTAGAAAGAAAGCATTGGCAAAAAACTACAAGGTATAGGTGTAAGAAAGGATTTTCTAAACTGGAAACCAATTGCTCAGGAAACAAGGTCAAGAATCAACAAATGGGACCTCATTAAACTAAAATGATTCTGTATATCAAAAGAAGCAACGAAGGAAGTGAAGAGAAACCCAGAGAATGGCAGAAAATCTTCACCAGCGACACATCTGACAGAAGTTTAACATCCAGAATATACAAGGAAGTGAAGAGAAACCCAGAGAATGGCAGAAAATCTTCACCAGCAACACATCTGACAGAAGTTTAACATCCAGAATAT
>NW_008340646.1:207426-230257 GCF_000622305.1 Nannospalax galili
CCAGTTTAAGGTTTCAACTAACCCCAGTCAGACTGGCTAAGATCAAGAGAACAAATGATACCAAATGTTGGAGAGGATATGGGGAAAGGGGAACACTCATCCACTGCTGGTGGGGCTGCAAACTTGTTCAACCCCTATGGAAAGCAGTGTGGAGTACTCCTAAAAAACAAAAAATGAACCTACCATTTGACCCAGTTATACCAGCTCCTTGGCATATACCTAAAGAACTCATCCTATTGCAGAGACCCTCCAATAGTGTTCCCCCTACACACATTGGAGCCCATATACTCTATAATCCCTGTTACTATCCTGTGCTGTCAGCAACCCAAGCCATTCTCCAGTGCTTGTCCATCCACTAAATCTAGTCAGCCTATCTAGAGTTCCTTATTTTAGGAAGATCAGCTCTTCCTCATCTATCAGCAATCAGTTGTTAATATTCCTTTAGATAACATTGGGGTCTACTGTTCATTTATCCGGTTCTATCTGGGTTACTATCTGGGATTCTCTTGGGCCACCCTGGCCAGCAACTCAAAGGAAGGTATCTACTGCCTGCCATTGTACATCCATGTTTGTTGCTGCTCTTTTTACAATAGCTAAGAGATGGAAGCAACCTAAGTGTCCCTCAACTGACGAGTGGATAATGAAAATGTGGTTCATTTATACGATGGAGTTTTACTCAGCAGTAAAGAAAGATGAAATCATGAAATTTGCAGGTAAATGGATGGAACTGGAAACTGTTATACTAAATGAAGTAACACAGATTCAGAAAAGAAAAGGAAGTATGTTCTTCCTCATATGTGGATCCCAGCACCAAATTCTTAAAAGTGAGTATGTATCCAGAGATAACTGAGGGAATCATGAAAATGAAAAGGAGCCAGGGAGGTAAAGAAAAGGCAAGAATCTGAAAGAGAAGAACAGTAGGAAAAAGGCGTTAATAAGTGAGACATGGGTAAAAATGGGGGCATTTTAAGGGGAGGTGGGAGGGAGGGTTATATAAGGAATCTTGAGGATAGTGGGAAAGAGGGATCACAAGAGAGGTGAGACCATAGGAGAATGGTATTATTGAGGGAGAAATGGGACAAATGGGGGCATTTCAAATGGGGAAACCTTGGTGGAAGGCTTAGACAATGCGAGAGACAATAATGCCTAACTGGATTTTAAAAAATTCAGAGGGAACCATATTAATCACACAGCCTAATGAGAAATTATACATACAAATTGCTCAAGGAATATGATAAATGTCCAGGCAAGATTTATCTGAGGATGTTTGTTCTTTACCCAAAGTTTATCTACATAGCACATGGTAATTAAAAGTATCAGACTGGTGGAACTAACTTTTTTGGATGTCTAACAGCCATACTTTGAGGCCTATAGTAATTTGGTCAGAGGGACTTAAAGGACAGTTTTTGCTCCCTGCCCTCCTATGTCGACTAAGCTCCAGGGGACTATGAGCATCTCTCAGAATGTCCTGTAACTGGGGTGAGTCACCTGCCCTCTTGATCAAGGAGGCCATGGAGACCATACCAGATGGACTTGAACCACTGTCCAGTCTACAAAGAGGAGGGTCAACACGGAGGAAATATTTCCTCCATGCTTCCAAGTGAAGCCAGCCACGGTCAAGCAGGACATTTTACTTATCTTCACATAGATGGAACTGGTAAAAGAATGGAGCCAGGGGCTCCTTCCAAGCCCCTGTGAACCCTGAGGAACAGATCCTCAAATGACCTTAAGAGTAAAAATAAATAGGTTTATCTGGGCCAACTGTGTGGTCTTAAACATCCAAAAGGAAAGTATAACCAAAGATTAAAGGGATTAATATAATTCGTTAAGAGTCCGTGTGTTAAAGGCTTACATAACAAGAAACAATGGCAGGCAGTAGATACCTTCCTTTGAGTTGCTGGCCAGGGTGGCCCAAGAGAATCCCAGACAGTAACCCAGATAGAACTGGATAAATGAACAGTAGACCCCAGTGTTATCTAAAGGAATATTGACAACTGATTGCTGATAGATGAGGAAGAGCTGATCTTCCTAAAATAAGGAACTCTAGATAGGCTGACTAGGTTCAGTGGATGGAGAAGCACTGGAGAACGGCTTGGGTTGCTGACAGCACAGGACAGTAACAGGGATTATAGAGTATATGGGCTCCAATGTGTGTAGGGGGAACACTATTGGAGAGTTCCATTTGGGAAGTGGGTATATAGATGAATAAGAATGTTTGGGATGTTCTGTATGATATACACACAAAAAATTAACAAATTAAAAAATGAGTTATATTTGAGGAAGAAGCATAAAAATTTGGTTCGTGTTAATTAGTAGAGGTGAAATACATTACCATTGAAATCTACCTGATAATTTTACATCCATGCTCAGGTCCTAAGGGTCTCAGAAAGCAACCAGCTGTGACTAGTAATAATCAGATACATAGAGATTAGAAATGCACATGCAACATCTAAGTGTTAGAATTAAAAATGAGATTTTCTGTGTGAAACTATATTTTAAAATGAAATGGAGATCTTTTTTAAAGGGTTCAATATTGTATAACTGTATTAATTCAACTGAGAACCTAAAAATTTACAGCCAATTTTGAAATAGATGAATCTTTGCTCTGGAAATTGTTATTGAATATGTTAAAGCTGTAATGAAATGCTTCTTCTAATCATGTGGTTATTAAATAAATAATTAAAAAAAAAACCCAAAACGAAAAACAAAGGTAATTTAAAGCCTGGAGACGTGACTCAGCAGTTAAGAGTGCCTGCTGGTCTTTCAGAGCAGCAGAGTTCCGGTCACAGGACCCATGTTTTGGCTCACAGATACCTGTAATCCCAGCTCCGAGGGATCTGATGGCCTCTTCTGGACCCCACAGGCACTTGTACACACACACGCACACACACACACACACACACACACACACACACAAACACACACAAATCACTTAAATCTTAGAAATAGGGACTGTATCTATATTAGTGAGTTTAATGTTATTATGTGCCGTATTCTAATGCATATTGAATAAAGAACCAAAGTTTGCTAAGCTCATTCACTTCTAATTTCTTCACTGTGTTTAATATGATTCCTTGGTGCTTCAGACTTCCGTCCTGGCTTTCCTTGTTTCTATTAGACAGTGTTGGCCAATGCTGTATTTCCCTACTTCAGTTAAATCTGCTCACAGTCCCATGTGGTAGCCACCATTTTGTTCATCATTTCCAAATGACTAATTGAACCAAAGTGAATTCACGGAACTAACCTAAGGTTTGTCCTCTCATTAAGTTCAGTTGCTCTCTCTCCTCCAGAACATATCATTCATTCCTTCCCCCATGTGACTCTTAGAATCTTCCTCAATTTATATCCTATATGTAATGTAATTGAAATTACATCCTATGTAATTTCAGAATTAGTTTCTCAAGCAAAATCCCAAGACAGACAAACATGCAGTTGTTTAGCATCAAGATATTTATAGAGTGTGAACTGAATTTTAATTATTATACCTTTGTCGAGTGGGACAGTTTACTCTTCCAGTAAAGATTTTCTCCTGAAGGTCTGGCTTAAAATGGGCCTTTTCTATAGCTACGTTGGGTACCGTGGTCCTAATAAGCCCAGGTTCCGTTTCCTCACAATGCCATTTCCCTCCTATGTTTAGCCCTTTACAGACGGTGGGAAGAATGTAGGATCTGTGTGCTTCTGTTGGCTTCGTTTCACCTGTGCAGTCCCTGTTGTTTTACTTTCCCTTGGAAGAAAGAACATCAGAACAGATGGCCTTTTCTCTTCGCTGTTCTCGTCTGAGAACCACTGCCTGATCAAGCCCTCTGAGAAAGTTTCTCATCATGAGAAATTGATTGACTCTGGTTGTCTTGTTTTTCTTCATGCACTTTGAATGTCTTATTTGAGAAGTTTATATTTTGATTACTTGGCACCAAGGAGCTCATGACAGTCACCCCAATTTCAGTGTGAATTGGTAGCTTTCCCCATTTAATCAATGAGAAACTGATTCTCTCACATTTTTCTTTCTTTGTGCTGGTTTATTTTTTAAAGAGTTATTTTTAAAATTTATTTATGTACAGATGTGTGTGTAGACAGTTACCTGTGGAGACAGAAAGATTGTTTCTGATCCCCTGGAAATGGAGTTACAGGTGAGACACACTAAGTGGGTGCTGGAAAACAAACGCTGGTCCTCTGCAAGAATAAAAAGTTTTCTTACATGCTGAGCCATCTCTTTCAATCCCACTGTTTTCTTTAATGTCAGAAATACTGCCTTTCAGATCTTGACTGGGGAGATACTTTATACTTCCTTGACAACTGAATTTGGATCTGAGACATACATAGAGATTCCTGTCATAACCTTGACATCACTGATTTTTCATTGAATTTTACTCTTTGAAAATTTCATAGATATACACAGCTTTACAATATTTGCCCCCTTTCTCCTTCTTCCAACTACGCTTGGCATCCTCCCCAAACATATCTGCTTCCAGCTTAAAGTCCTTTTGTTTTAGTAACTCACTGTTTCCAATTAGTGCTGCCCATATTTGCATACTAAGGCATTTCAAGTTTTTTTTTAATCAAATTAATTCTCATGTCCCATTTTCAGAGCAACATATCCACTCCTTCAAATTTAGTTTTTTATATGTCTTTAAGTTTTTGAGTTTTATGTGTCCATTATACACATTACTGTGTTACATAATGAGGTTTTCACATAAGTACATATTGTTCAGGGAGCACTCTCTCGCCCTTCCCCTCTGGCTTGTTCCCTTTTTCTGTCCAAGACAGTTTTGCTTCTGTTTTCATTCTAGGAACCACATATGTAGGAAAAGAAATACTGTCTTTCTGAGATTTAATTAATTTAATTTGATCATCTCCAATAGCATCCGTTTTCTGAAATTGCCGTATCTCGACTCTTCTTATGGTCATTGTGCATTTACACCCCATTTTCTTTGTCTATATCTCTGTCATTGGACACTTAGATTGGTGCCATATCTTAGGTTTTGTGACCAGAACTATTGTAAAGATTTATGTGCAAATTCCTCTGTGATATGCTGGCCTGGGACTTCTTGGGTGACCAAATGCCTAGGAATAGAAGCACTGGTGGTAGATCTAGCTTAGTTTTATGAGAAGCACCCTTACTGAATTCTGGGAAGGTTAGTTACCTTCCCTACCAGCAGGGTATAAAGCTTCCCCTATGTTCAGCGTTTTGAGGAGCTTTCCTAGCTTTCCATCGTGGTTGTATTACACTCCCAACAGAAGCACATGCCAGCTCCTTTATGCTATGGACCCACTTGAACTGTTACTTTTTTAAAATAGCAGTCATTCTAATAGATCAACTTATTTTCAAAAGAAGAATAATGGAATAATTTTCCTTCCAGAGTTAATTCATATTTATGAGACCAGTGTTTTTCTTTCTTTTTTTAAATTTCTTTTTATCTTTTTGACATAGGGTCTCCCTGTAGCCCTAGCTGTCCTGGAACTCACTATGTGGACCAGGTTGGCCTTGAACTCACAGATTTCCACCTGCCTTTGTTTCCTGAGTGCTGGGGTTAAATGTGTGTGCCACCAAGCCCCGCAGAGACCAGTGTTTTTCTTTCTTTTTTTAAATTTCTTTTTATCTTTTTGACATAGGGTCTCCCTGTAGCCCTAGCTGTCCTGGAACTCACTATGTGGACCAGGTTGGCCTTGAACTCACAGATTTCCACCTGCCTTTGTTTCCTGAGTGCTGGGGTTAAATGTGTGTGCCACCAAGCCCCGCAGAGACCAGTGTTTTTCAAATTAAATTCACAAGATCAATTTCTTTAATAGAGGCATTCTTCCCACATCGCAGCAGGGAAGCATATTCCTGTTTATGACTTTCCACAGAACTCCAGACACAAAATGCCATATTTCATCTGTACATTGCTTTTTCTGCACACTAAGGGTATATTCAAATATTCACTGATTTTTCCTAATCAAAAGCACAGATCAGTGATTTCTACATGTGCCAATGAAGCAAAAGTCAGTGGCACAATTTCTAATTGTTTAAGGCAAATACCTAGATAGAAGAGCATGTTCTGATTCTCCTACAGCATTTGGTGATTTGAATTATTCTAAGGCTTCCTTTATTTTCTCAGAATCAAGCCACTGAGAACCTGTTTGGCCTAGTTCTAGACATGGCAAGAAGATGGATGGGTGGAACACTGTGGGATTCTGGCAGAGAAAATTCATCTCACTCTTTGATCATGCTGGGATGAGCTGTAACATCGTGGCTCATGTCGTTGCCCTTGGAATGTGTTCCAAGAGTTTTAGAAATAGTTATATTTATTATCTTCTCTGACCTTTAAATTATTAAAGGTACAGAAGATTGTGTATTCTAAGGAGATAAGGCCACAGCTACCACCCAAGAGCATACCTGCAATGTCTTTCTTTATCCTGCTGCATAAAATAGAAACTGGATGGTTTCAAGCTTTCTTTTTCCCTTTCTGACCATGTATAAAGTACACGGGTTCATTTGTCCTATACCTCTCAGCCTGTCAGCATGTCCCCCAGCTCTAATGTGACTTATTTCTAACAGTTCTTTGTCCTATTTACTATATAGGACTGTGCATACCTTAATCCACTACCCTCTCCGAAGCTTTCCTTACTCTGCAACCTGAACATTATACAAAATGTAACTTTGTCATTAAACGTCCCACTGTTTATTGCCTTTCACGTCTACTCATTAGTTGTTTGGTTTGTTGGTTTGTTTTTGAGACAGGATTTTGTGGTAGCAACAACTGACCTGAAACTCAGTGTGTAGATCGTGTTGGCCTGGATCTGCCTGCCTTTATTCCCAGCTACTAGATTAAAGGCTTGTGCCACCACACCCACCACAACCACTGATTACTTTTACAAAGGTAAGAAATCAGTAATTTCTGGCATGTACTGACTATTTGGACCCTCACCCTCCTGCTGGTCTGCTGGCTACCAGATCACATCCTGCTTGCTTCCCCCTGGGAACCTTTCTTCCCTAAACAGTGACCGTCCTACATTCTCATCTAGTGATTGCCTTCAGGTATCAGCAGGTCACAAACACAGGGAGACGTCTTGCCTTGGCAAGTTGTCAAGTTGCCTTTATACCAAACGTGTGTAAAGCAAGAGTTCTGTGCCTTCAAAAGATGTATCTGTTCACAATGATATAACCTTAAGGGGAAATTTGTGCCTGTTGTCAGGCTGCTTAGGCTATGCTTCTAGTGTCAATGGACTGCAAGGCCCATATGAAAATAAACAGCCATCATGTTGATTTCTATTCCAAAGCTGTGTCCTTCTTCTCAAAGGAGATTTTTTATTGATTTTTTTTGTGCATTTCAGACAATACACCTTAATCTTATTTAAACATCTTCCACCCCACTCCTCCATAGCCCTGCTCACCCGATTTCATACATTTTGTTCATATATGTTATGACCTTGATTCAAAAGGCCTTAACATCTTTGCCAATTTTTTTTATAATTATACCTTAAACAAATATCATTTAAAACAAATACACTATTTAGAATAAATAAGCAAATCATAAATAAATAAAATGTATTTGTGGCCTCTAGGGGGGCAATCCTGGAGGATTTGGTTTATTCTTATATGTTCTTGTCTGTAATGAACATTTTAAAAATTTTTATTGAAGTTTTGTGATTGTCATACAATAGAGTTGGATGGTATTTAGATTCCTCCTCCATATTTTCCCCTCCTCAATATTGTCCAACTTAATGAGCTTTCTTATGTATATAACACAGCTTTTAGAGTCTGATTTATATCTCCAAATAGTCATCGTCCATCCACTAGACCCACCAAGAGTCCCATCCCCATAAGACACTATCTTTCCCCTTCCTGTAGTCATCTATTCCCAAAAGTTCTTTGAGTCTCCTTACCCACTTCCTCATATGTATGCTGGGATGCTGTCTGATTTGACTTACCGTAAGATTTGGGCATACTGTCTGAAAGACCCTGTTTCCTTCTGGTCATCCACCCCATCCAGCCTCCTCTTCCACAATGATACCTGAAGCTTGGAAGGCAGAGATTTGAAATAGGTGTCTACTCAGGCACAAACACTCTGCGGCCTCTTGTTCTCTGCACATTGGCCAATTGTGGGATTCTGTGTTAGTTACCATCTGCTGCATAAGGAAACTTCTCAGAGGACTGTTCAGAGATGCATTCATTCTATGTGTAGAGGTTGCATTGAGGATGTGTCATTTAGGGTTAAGTATCTCACAGATACTTAATCTCTGTGTTTTACAAGTTCTAGAACTCTGTAATAACCTCTATCTGTGGCAAAGAGAAGCTTCTTTTATGAGGGGTGAAAGGTACACTTGTCTCTAACTATGAGGATGCCTATTTAGAATAAAGTAAGAAATTATGTTGGTCTAGGTATGTGGCAAAAGTTGATTTTTCTCTAGGATCTATGGGCTCTGCAGCTATGTGTATGGTGGGCGTGTTTACAGTGACACACGAGTTCCCTACCATTGAGCAGGCCTTAGTTCTAATTAGACAGCTGTTAATTATTCCCCAAGATAAAAATGTTACTACTGCATCGAGTGATAGTTTGCTGGGACACTCATCTCCTAAAGAATTTATCATAATTTTAAAATATCTTTATAGACAGTATCTCAGGAATCTGGAGTCATCAGTACAGACTGCAATAACAAATTTTCATAGACTGGGTGGGTTACAGAGCAGAAATTGATTTCTCATATGCTAAGATTGTGGGAATTCTAGGATCAAGGAATAGATGTTAATCCTATCATGATACCGTCTCAAGCTAACCTCATTATACACTTTCAGATTCATCACCTCCTAAAAGGCCCCACCTTCAACTATTATCAAGTCAAGGTCTAGGGATTCTAAGTATTAATTTTGAGACTATACAGTTCAGTCCATAGCAATCAAGTAATATTTCTCTCAGAAAGTACATTTTTATACAGTATTATTAACTTGATATTGTGTAAGATTTATATCTTACTATGAAAATATTTAAGCAAAATGTAATATTCAGAAAATAGATGCTTAATCATAAGGAAAGAAAGAAATGAAGTTGGAAATATGTACAGGAAATTGCTTAATTTTACAGATTTACTTTTTATTAATATTTTTTCATCCACATATATTATACATTCTGAATACTCAAGCTTCTACCCTCACTTACAATCTGCTACCCTTGCCCGCTCCTCTGCTTTCTTACAAGTATTTTCCCCATATTCATTACTTTTTGTTCTGTTTTGTTTTGTGTCACACAGAGCTTAGCTACAGTCATCACTGTGACTCTGGATATGAAACATTCATTAGAGTCTGGTATGCTCACTAGTGAGTATATGATTGAACACTATGCTCTCCCAGAATCTATTAGTTGACAATAAATCAGCAGTAAGTGGTAGAGCCATATGAGCTCTTCCCAGTCCGTAGTTGACTGTTTTGAGGGGGTCAGACTTATGTGGGCGCAGTGCTAGTTGGGACAACTACTGTAAGTTGATAATTTTCATGGTCTTTTCATTTCTAGAAGAAGGCATTTTGCAGCACTTCTTGTCTCTCAGCTTTTGCATTCTTTCCACCCCGTCACCAGCTTTTGAGTGGAGACCTTAGGTCATACAGTTGTAGCTCAGCTTTATAGCTTGTATTCCTGGTCTGTCCATAACACATGACAAGTCCTTCACTTAAAATTCCCATACCAGGGGCTGGAGAGATTGCTCAGTGGTTAAGAGCACTGGCAGCTCTTGCAGAAGACTCGAGTTCGAGTCCCAGCACCCACGTGGCGGCTATGAACAGTCCTTAACTCCAGTTCCAGGGGAATCTGAAGCCCTCTTCTGACCTCCGTGGCATTGAACGACAGGGGTGTACTCACATACATGCAGGCGGTACACTCATACACATACAATAAAAATAATAAAATATTTTTTGAAAATTCCCATACTAATGCCTGACGATGAATTATTTATCCTTCTACATTAATACCACCAGGTTCTTCATTTATAACGTCCTGTCTTTATTACCTCTAAATAAAGAGAAAAAGATATTCAGTGAATCCTAAACTTAAAAGATGTTCCAAATGACAACCAGGTAAAGCTAGATCTGGTGACTGACATCCAGCAGCCCTTAAAAAAATAGATAATGAAAAGAAAAAAATTGGTAAGAAATGCAACATTATATTTTCTTTCTTAATACACAATAGAGATGATGATCAAAGTTCATCCATCTTCTTCCTTCATTGAACATTCATGAACTGACTGAAAAAGTCATTTCTCAAGCTTGGGAGATGGCTCAGTCAACGAAGTTCCCACCGTGCAAGTACAAGAACCTGAGTTCGGGTTCCCAGCACCCAGGAGAACTGGCAGATGTGCTGTGGAGAGATAGCTCAGAAGTTAAATACGCTTCCTGCCCTTGCAGAAAAACAAGGTTTATTTATGAACTCCCACATGGTGGCTTGATACTGGCTTCGACTCCAATTCCTCGGGATTTGAAGCCCTTTGGACTCTCCAGGCACAAGGCATGCAGGTAGTACACATACCTGGGTGCAGTAACACACACACACATTCATATATATAGAAAGAGAGAGAGAGAGAGAGAGAGAGAGAGAGAGAGAGAGAGAGGAGAGAGAGCCAGGCATAGTATCCTGCATGTTTGTAGCCCTTTTCTGGCCTCTTCAGGCATAAGACATCAAGACATGCAGGTAGTACACATACTTGCATGCAATAAGACACACACACGCACACACACACACACACACACACACACACACATATATATATATATATATATATATAGGCATGGCAGCATGAATTTTTTACCTCCCCCCAGAGTTACAGTCCTGAAGAAAGCAGGTAACAATGACATATGGAAGCTATACGTACTCCAAACTATTTGTGAATATTTTGCATTATTAGATCTGTTGTATGTTGAAGTAACTTCATTTCCTCTAGGCTTCTTGTCAGCTGCTCTTAAGAAGAAATGCATTCCTAATACAGATGGCTCTTTAATTCAGACACTAAAACATCCCAAGAATAAAAATTTGATGAAATTGGCAAAATTTATTACTCTTGCCCTCTCAGGCAACACTGTGAAGAAATATTATTTTTAAAGAGTACTCAAAACTATTTAAAGCAACTGCTGGGGATACAAGGAGTTATTGTACTCAAATATAACAGAGAGTATGGAAAATTTAATGGAAAGTGTAGCGATCTATTTTTAAAGTCTGTGTTACATTTAAATGATGTATTACTTATTAGAAACATGAGGCCGAAGTTTATAAGAAAGTTAATGTGCATATTCATCATTAATTATTACCAGTGATCGATTCACTATAAATACTTTCCCTATTTGCCTAATTGAATCTGTCCATCTTCAACCTAACAGGCAGTGCTTTCCATCTTATTTTTGTTTCTTCTTTTCCTGAACTGATATTTAAAAACCACTTTTCCAAACTATGATTGAAAACCAGAGTCAATGTGCAATGTTTCTGCCAGCCTGGGAACCAGGTAGGCTCCACCTCAGATCCCTGGACTAGCTTCCTAACCCAGACTAGACTAACAACCTAGCATAGATAGTTAAGTCCCTCCCCCTACACCTATCTTCTGTGGTTCACAATCAGCAAGACATACCTGTCCAGCCTTGACTTTGGCAAACTAGAGCAACCCACTGCATCTCTTTTCCATTCTTCTCACCCACCCCCAACCTGTCCCCTGCTAGTCTTGGACCCACACGGGCACCAATTCTGTCACTTTAGATTCCTGGACTAGCTTCCTAACCCAGACTACCTAAATTCCCCAGAATAGACTTCACTGGCTCCTGATCTCTCTGATACAGATCAGCCCTCCTACTAACCTGACCAGGCTACCTACTACACTGTCCCACCGTCTACCCAAACCAGTGAACAACACTGCAGTAACCTGAAATTCACATCAATTCATTTTCCATACCTGAACAGAAAACAAGCTAACATAAACAATATAAACAGAACCCAAATTAAGTTAAACAGAATCAAAATAGAAGTTCTGTTTTACCCATAACCAACAAAGAACATCCATATGCCCAAATACCAATGAAAAAACAGAAACAATATGAAAAACCAAGAGACTATGTCCCCAACAAAACTCATTGGTCCTACAGACGTGTACAGCAATGAGAACCACCCTGAGGAACACAGGGCACAGAATTTAAAAAAGCAGTCATAAACATGATCAAAGAACTTTAAAAACATAGACAAACAATTCAAAGAATTCAAAGAGAAAAGGCATAAACTTATGTTGGAATCCCAACAGTATATAACATGGGATAAAAAGAAATACCAAAAACAATTCATGACTTGAAAAGTGCATTGGCAAAAAGAAAGAAATAGTGAAGAAAACCCAAACGAAAATGAACGTGGGATTGAAAAAATGCAACAAACCTTTTGGAAACATCAGGAGAAAGTCTCAGGCGCACAATGAGTGAAATGGAGAACAGAATATCAAGACTCAATGATAAAGCTGAAGGTCTGGATTCTTTAAGTAATGACTATGAAAATAAAAAAACTAAATAACGACAACAATGGAATACTCAGAAAATGTGGGACAAGATGAAAAGACCACATCTATGATTTATAGGCATACAGGAAGGAGAAGAATCTCAGGCCAATAGCATTGAACAAATATTCAACAGAATTATAGAAGAAAACTTCCTTAATTGAAGGAAAAATATACCTATAGAGATTGAAGAAGCACATAGAACACTAATTAGACAAGACCAGAACAGAAACCCCCCACATTATTTCATAATAAAAACATTAAATGTACAGAACAGAGAGGGTACTGAAAGCTACTAGAAAAAAGACAAGTTATGTATAATGGAAAACCCATCAAAATTACACCAGAATTTCAATGCAAACTGTAACAAGAAGAACATGGAACAAACTATTCCCAGTTCTACATGAGCATGATGCCAACCCCAAATACCTTATCCAGGAAAACTATCTATCATGGTCAAAGGGGAACAGAAAAAAAATTAGGACAAGAATAGGCTGAAAAAAAAAAAAAAAAAAAAAAAAAAAAAAACCTCATGTCTACCAAACCAGCCCTACAGACAATACTTGAAGCAATATAAAGGATCAAAGAATGGAATGAGTATCCCTAAGATACTCATAAAGAAAACAAAGAAAGGTATAATATCAGGAAACAAAATAGGGCCACAAACACAAAGAAATTAAAATGATAGCATCCAATACACATCTTTCAATAATGACGCTGAATACCAACGACCTCAACTCCCCTGTCAAAAGACACGGGCTAGAAGAATGGATCTAGAATGAAAATCCATCTTTTTTTTTGTCTTCAAAACTCATCTCACCTTCAAGGATAGGCAGTACCTTAAGGTCAAATGATGGAAAAATATTCCTTGCAAATGGCTCTAAGATAAAGAAATATACCTTCTAATTAAAGGAACAATTGACCAAGAAGATAATACAATCATGAACATAAATGGACCAGATTCTGGAGTACCCAATTTCATAAAAACAGTACTCCAGGACTATGAAACAAAGATTCATCCTATCTCAGTAATAATAGGTTATTTTAATATCCCACTATCTTCAATAGACACATCAACTGGACAAAGAATAAACAGAGATACATTTGAATTAAATGACATCTTATATGAAAAAGACTCAAAAGACAGCTACAGAATATTCCACCCAAGTACCAAAGAATACACTTTTTACTCCTCAGCCCATGCATGTTTTTCTAAAATTGATCACACTCTGGAACACAAAATAAATCTCAACAAATACAGAAAAACGAAATAAATCGATGCATTTTATCAGACCACAGTGCAATAAAGCTCATAGTCATCAGCAAAAGAAGGTCTAGTAACTACAAGAACTAATGAGGATTAAACAACACACTCTGGAATGATGAACGGGTCAAAGAATAAATTAAGAGAGAAATAAAAATATTCCTGGAACCAAATGAAAATGAGACTAAAATGCATTAAACCTCTGGGACACGTTAAAAGCAGTCCTAAACATTAAACAATCAGAAAGCACACATGATTTGGGAGTACCACTCAAGAATCTGGGAAGGCAAGAACAAATCAACCTCAAATCTAGTAGATGAGAAGAAACAACAAAAATCAGAGCAGAAATTAATGAAAAACAAAGAAAACAGTACAAAATAATCAATAAAGGAAACAATACAAAAAAAATCAATGAATCAAAGACCTGGTTTTTTGGAAAGTTTAAAGAAGATGGATAAAGCCCTATTCCAGTTAACCAAAAAGCTAGAAAGAGCAAGTTCAAATAAACAAAATCATTGACAAAAGGGAAACATCACAACCAACAGCAAAAGAATCCAGAACATTGTAAGGCAATACTTTGAAAAGCTGTACTCCACTAAATTTGAAAATCTAAAAGAAACGAATGAATTTATAATAATTTGGACACTACCCAAGTTAAACCAAGAAATGATCAACGACTTAAACTGATCCATAACAAGTAAGGAAATTGAAATAGGAACACAAAATCCCCCCAACTAAAAAAAAGTCCAGGCCCAGATGGATTCACAGAAGAATTCTACCAGACATTTAAAGATTTGCAACCAATAATGTTTACATGATTCAAAAAGATAGAAATAGAGGGAGAACTCGAAAACTCATTCTATGAAGCCAGTATCACTCCAATACCAAAACCAAAAAAAGACACAACAAAAAAAGAAAACTGTAGACCCATATCCTTAATGAACATAGATGCAAAGATACTCAACAAAATACTCATTGACAGAATCCAACAAGCATCCATGTTAAAAGTCCTAGAAAGAATTGGGCTCGAGGGAACACACCTCGACATAATTAAAACTATATACAACAATCCTATAGCCAACCTAATTCTAAATGGAGAAAAACTGGAAACATTCCCATTAAAATCAGGAACCAGACAGGGCTGTCCACTATCTCCACTCCTTTTTAATATAGTGCTTGAAACTTTTGCAAGAGCAATAAGACAAGAGAAGGAAATTAAAGTGCAGTAATTGGATAAGAAGTGGTGAAATTATCTCTATTTGCAGACAATGTGATCTTATACATAAGAGATCTCAAATATTCCACCAGAAATTGGTTAGGAATGATCAATATTTTCAGTAAAGTGGCAGGATACAAAATCAACTTACAAAAATCATTAGCCCTTTTTATATGCAAGCTGCAATCATTCAGAAAAAAAACATTCAAGGAAACCCTGTCATTCCCAATAGCTTCAAAAAATATTTGGAATAAACCTAACCAAAGACAATAATGATCTTTAAAATGAAAATTTCAAATCTCTGAAGAAAGAGCTAGGGAGATACTAGGAGATGGAAAGACCTACCATGCTCATGAATTGGTAGACTCGATATTGTGAAAATGACTGTCTTACCAAAAACAATTCATAGATTCTATACAATGCCAGTCAAGATACAAACAACATTTGTCAGAGAGATTGAAAATTATCCTAAAATTCATATGCAATCACAAAAGATCCCAGATAGTCAAAGCAATCTTGAGCAAAAAGAACAATGATGGGGGAATCACCATGCCAAATCTCAGATTATATTATGTCACAAAAACAGCATGGCACTGGCACAAAAATAGACATGTAGCTCAATGGAACACAATAGAAGACCAAAAATTGAGTACACTCAATTTCAGCTACCTGATATTCAACAAGTTGCAGAGAACACACAATGGTGGAAAGGCAGCATCTCCAGCAAATGGTGCTTGCAAAACTGAATCTCAATCTGCAGAAGGATGAAATTGGAGACTTATCTTTCACCTTGCACAAAAGTCAACTCCAAATGAATCAAAGACCTCAATATAAAACCTGAAACTCAAAAGCTCCTAGAAGAAAACAAAGGCAGCACCCTCCAAGATGTAGGTGTAGGAAAAGTAAATGACTTTCTAAATCAGAACTAGCTTCTTAGGCACTAAGGTCAACAATCAATAAGTGGGACTTCATTAGTTTACAAAGCATCTAAACAACAAATGAAACCACTAAAGGAAGAAGAAGCCCACTTAGTGGGAGAAAATCGTCACCAACTACACATCCGACAGAGGATTAATACCTAGTGTATGCAAATAACTCAAAAAAAGGAAATAAGAAAATAAATAACCCAATAAAATGATGGGCAATAGACTTAAACAGAGTTCCCAAACAAAGAAATAAAAATGGCCAAGGAGCACCTTAAAAAGTGCTCAACATCCTTAGTAATTAGGGAATTACAGATAAATATCACTTTAAGGTTCCATCTCACCTCAGTCAGACTGGCTATGATCAAAAGAACTAAAGACTCCAAATGCTGGTGAGGATGTGGAGAAAGAGGAACACTCATTCACTGCTGGTGGGAACGCAAGTTTGTACAACCATTATGGAAAGCAGTGTGGAGAACCCTCAAAAACCTAAAAATGAACTTGCCATATGATCCAGGGACAACACTCCTTGGCATATGCCCAAAGGACTCATCGTACTGTAGAGATACCTGTACATCCATGTTTGTTGCTGATCTCTTCACAATAGCTAAAAAAAAGGAAACAACCTAAATGTTCTTCAACTGACAAATGGTTAATGAAAATGTGGGACATCTATTCAATGGAGCTCTACTCATCAGTAAGAAACGATGAAATTATGAAGCTTGCAGGTAAACGGATGGAACGAGAGAGTGTTATACTAAGTGAAGTAACACAAATGCAGAAAAGCAAGTGATATACATGTTCCCTCATTTGCAGATTGTAGCACCAGTCTCTTATATGTGAGTGTATAATTCTGATGTAACACCAAGAGTCAGGTAAATGGAAAGGATACATGGAGGTAAAGGAAAAGAAGGAACCTGAAAAGGGGAGAGTAGGGAATAGATGTTACCTGGGGGAGGTGGGGAAACTTGTAGTATTTGGCAGCAAGGTGAGGTTGGAGGGATATGCAAGTGGCCTAGGTGGTGGTGGGGAGTCAGGAGAGGTGGGGTTGTGGGAGGAGGGTGTTATTGGGGAAGGGTGGGGATAATGGGGGCACTGTGACTAGGGAAAGAGGAGGGAGGCTGAATGGCAGAAAAAAAGAGTAGAGATGGGGGTTTAGGGAACTGAGAGGGAAATGTGATGACCTTGAAACCCCATGAGAAATGCCCATACAGTGTCTTAATGCTGGTGCATATGTATACTTGGGAATTCTGGGCAAGGAACACAGTGCCAGACGGAAGAGACCTCCCTTTTAATGGTTGGTGAGAGTGGTTCAGAAGACTCCCAAATTAACACAGGTTATTGCCAAACCTCTTGGTTATCTCCCTGAACTAGTAGATAAGACCCCACTGCTGAAGACAGGACATGCTTCGGATGCAGAACTTGAAGCAATGAGGCAGGAGTTGACCTGGAAGTCTTCTAACTGAACTTTGGCTGTCCTAATGCTAGATGATGATATGCAAACTGTCAAGGGAGAAAAACAATCAATGGTCCGACCCAGCCCTAAAGCCTGATAATCATAATGACTGGCATGGCAAACTACCTCTGTTGGTATGGCAGTGGCACTGTTATCTGTTAGATAGCTGTTGAGCTATCTATATTGGACTTATATCCCTCTCAATGGGAGGGAACTCATGGGTGGCACTGTAAACTCAGCCAAAAACACATGGCAGGAGAGGTCATAGATCCTGGAGAAGACCCTATCCTTTTCATATCTCTAGACAAATGAAAGTTCTTACCATATGCTAAATGTAGATCCTAATATTTACAAGACAATTATACAATACACCACTTATCCTAGAAGCTTCTTTTTGTGAAAGGTAGAGGCTACTTCAGAATTGCACAACTGGTCAGACACAGAGAATATATGTGTGAGAGATGCCCAGTACTAGGTGACACATCTACAGCTGAACCTCTACAGCTAATCTTCATAGAACACAGTGGAACAAGGGGTAGAGATAAAACTAACACATCCCTCTACTCTCACCGTTTAATCTTCCTTATACAACAGAGTGTGATGCTCACACAAGGCCACAAATGGCCAAGTTTCAAAGAATAAGACTACAGAGTGGCTATCCCTGGATAGGACTCCTGTATTTAATCTCACAGCTCAGGGAACATTGTGGGAAAGGGGGCAGAAAGATTGTAAGAGCCAGGGCTGGTTCATGAACACAGGGAAGCAGAGGCTTTCAGGTCACTGGAAACTTGCACATGTGAACTTGTGGCAATGGTGGTATTGAGCACAGGACCCATGCCAACTCTGTTAAAAGAGGGCCCAGTGGAGAGGAGAGAAACGGGTGTTGGGTGGTCCTAGACTGAGAATCGTTGGAGACTGATTGATGCTGGATGAGGAAGAGTCTGCCTTGCATATATCTCTAGATGGGCTGACTAGACTGGTGGATGGATTTCCATCTGGGTACAAATGCTTGACAGGATAGGACTTAACATCTATGGCGGAATACATGTAGTCTGGTGGGGGATGGCGGGTATGTATGAGGGAGACATCTAAATTTGATAAAGAACTGTTGTAAGAAGTTACAAAAGCTCAATAAAAATGGGGGGAGAAATTGCAATCGCCAGTACAGAACAGGAGCCTGAGTTCTGCAGTGAAACTGCCATCAGGAACGGGCAATTCAAATGCCCAAATGCCAAATGAGGTGAGTGCTTAGGCTCTTTTTGGCTTGGAGGCCAATGAAAGTTTAGAAACGTTTGAACTCTAACTTTCCCACATCCTATTTTCCTCCTTATTGGACCTGTAATGAATGCGGAGAAACATGAACTGATAAAGATATAAAGAAATAGCTGAAAGGGGGATAGTAGGGAACTCATATTACGGGAGGGGAGATGGGGAAAGTGGGCATGTTCATCAAGAAGGAGAGGAGGGAGGAACATACAAGGGACCACCGTGGTGGGAGGCAGGGGCTTGGGAGGGGGGATGGTGGGAAGCAGGTGTTATTGGAAGGAGGGTGAAGAATACGAATTTATAAACGTGAAATGGAGAGGGAGATTTCTAGTATCATCTTAAACCATTTTGATTGTTGAATTTATTGGTAGGCAAATTGGAAACGCAAGAATTGGCACTCCTCTGAGACGTATTCTATTTAAGTATGTATTTGTGTGTATGTGACGGTACCCACAGGGACCCCAAAATGGCATCAGATCCACTCCCTCTCCCCAAACTAGAGATCCAGGCAGTTGTGACTCTCCTGATGTGGGTGTTGGCAACTGAATTCTGATTATCTGAAAGAGCAACAAATACTCTATAATCACTGAGCAACCTCTCCAGTCTCTGATGTTTCTTTGAGAACTGCTGTCTGTGACAGTAACTCCATCCAGAACACTCAAGTCCAAAGGCCTATCGAGTGTTTCTACGAAGAAAAGGCAATCTTGCTGAAATAAAAAGAATCCTATCCTTTGAGGGTCTGGAGGGTACTTGCTACCATTGTCACTGGCTTTTTTGTATTTGCATCTCTGAACTTATTTTCGATTATTCCAAACAGAAAATTTGGTAGACTTGAACTTAAGCTTGTCATCAGATACAAGTTTCTCTTTACAAGCTCCAACTCAGTGGGAATTTTACTTAATGTGGATAATCTTCCAACCCGTCTGTTTATCAGAGAGAAAAATGATAGCTTTAGTGTGTCACAGTTCAGTCAGCAGAGTCATGTGTGCCTGGAGCACTTATCTTGGTAATCAGACAAAAAACTCCCAGGAGAGAGGTTAGCATGAGAAGAGAGTAGTTACACAGTGACCTTATTCCATTGATAGACGTCCAAAACAAAAGTCTATCATATTTTGGTCCTCTTATTGTTGGTTGACCATTTATTTATCATTAATTAATTAATTAATTAATTAATTAATTAATTGTCTTTTTGACACAGGATCTCCCTATAGCCCTAGCTGGCTTAGAACTCACTATGTAGACCAGGGAGCCTCAGTCTCACAGAGATCTGCCTGCCTCTGCCTCCAGAGTGCTAAGATTAAAGGTCTGTGTCACCATGACTGCCTTATTGTTGGTTTATTTTTTTAATGTGCATGTTACTGCACTGGGGTAGAGCACTCATGTTGTTTTTAAGCACATCTTTCTGGTGTCAGAGTTCAAAATAGATCTCTGATTGTAAATAAGTAGCTATTAGTATTTCTGAAGAAGTTTTTAGCCTTCCTGGGATTTGGCAGATGGAATTCTCATAGCTCAATGTATCTCTATGAATGAGGAAGAGGGAGACTGTTTTCCAAATACTGGGACCGCTTCTAAGATAGAACATAGATTAGCAAGGAAAAGTTAAGAGTAGGATGCTGGGGATATATCTCAGTGGATAAAGAACTTGCCACTCACTCATGAGGAACTGAGTTTGAATTCCCAAAAACCATATAAAAGCCAGACAAGTGAGGTAGCTGCCTCTCGTCCTAACACTTGGGAGGCAGATAGACGGTTGTCTGAATTAGCCATAACTGGGGCAGTTCAGTGAGAAACCTTGCCTCAATGAATCAAGTGGAAAACTATTGAGGAAGACACCTGTGCATACATGTGTGCTCAGACACTTGAACACACACACACACACACACATACACACACCACACCACACCACACCACACACACACACACACACACACACACACACACACAGAAGATGAGAAAGACATAGAGAAAGAGAAACAGAGAGAGAAGAAGAGGGAGATTTAGGATGAAATGTGGATATTAATGCTTGTGCTAAAAATTCTATGAGGTTTTCTTGGTTAGACTATAGTACCTTTGATTGATATGGTTGAAAACTGAATTCAGCATTATATGTTGTATGTTGGAATTTAGAATAATAATTTTGTTTGACCATTCTGGAGTTGCCTCATCTGAAATGGGGGGAAGGCCTTACGACCTAGAATTGTAATGAAGATCGAAATACTCAGTAAATACCAAGCACCTCACCAACACAATAGCACATAGTATGTATTTAAGGAACATTTGCCCCAATTTATCCCATTTATTCTTAGACATTGGGTCACTTGTAACATAAAGGTAATATCTGAGCTAGAATACCAACAACAACTTTTCAAACTATCAGTTACATAACTTTCATTCTGGTTTAAAATATCATACATTTATCAGCATGAGTTCTGGAGAGTGTTAGATGGAATAATTGCATACTGAAAATAATCTTTACTGCATCCATACCTGGGTGAATTAATTAGTCTTTAAATACTGCTTTCTCAAAGAAGACTCTGATAGATGGATAATAACCATTTCACCTTTCTGGCACTAATGTGGGGGCTGTGGTAAGAGCGGTACCATTGGACATTTCTTACTGAGGAACAGCTCACAAATTCTGAATATAAGAAAATTAATGTGACTTTTTGAGTTCTTTTCTATTAAGGACTTGTTTTAATCAGTCTGACTTCTATAACAAATACCATCCCAGGTAGCTTAAACAACAGAAGCTTATTTCTCACTCTTTTGGAAATTTGTGTCCAACTAATTAAAGTTCTTATGGAAACTTTCTGATTGTTAATGAGCATGCACTTTCTGTGGAGGAGAAAAAAGAGAAAAGGGAAAGAAGAGATGGAGAAGGAGATAAGAAGGAAGAGGGGACTGGAGAGAGAAGGAGAGAATGAGAGAGAGGAAGAAGGAGGAGGAAGGAAGCCTAAGAGGACAAGGACAAGGAGGAGGGGGGAGAAGAGATGAGGAGGACCAGGATGAGAAGGACAGAGAGACCCAAGATGAGGAGGAGAGAAGAGCTGTTCCTTCTTGTAGGACACTAATCCCATGGTGTGGGATTTACCTCCTCCCATTCCTGCTATGTCTCTGCTTTCACACTGTACATCACTGGGTCTTGCAGATTCAAAATATGGCCTTTAGGAAAGCATAAATATTCACCCATAATCAGAGGTTTTCCTAACATGCAGTGTTTCCATAGATACCCTATATTGTACTGATCTTGGGTAGGCATGTCATAAACTTAAGTAATTCAAGATGATCTTATAATAAAGGAAAATGGACCATCAACGTCTTTATCTATCTTGGCAGATAACAGAATATAATAACAAATTTTAAAAGAGGAGAATTTACTGATATATTTTCATAGATTACCTGAAAAATCTAAAATAATGTACAATGAACCCTATTTTAAACCATTTTACCCTCCCCCACATGCAAATATACACAACAATATGGTCAACTGAGAGTCTGTCTGACAAGGAGTGTCTAATTTTGCTGTAGAAAGGAAGTCAGCAAAAGAAAACAAAAAGCTGTGTTGTATCAAATAGGCTATTGAAAAATGAAATCAATTTCAAAAAGAGCAGTTTGGCATCATATATGTTGGCTGTAGTTAGTATCAATCAAAAATAAAATAAAAACAATGACAGCAAATATATCACTAGAATAGGCAAAGGTCAACACAACTGCATAAAGCACGGTTTGTTGACAGCTAAAGCATGAGAGTTTTATGTCCCTTCAGAACCTTGTTTGACTTCCCTGTATAGAGTACCATTCACTTAAGCATTCATTATTTTTGAAGTATCAGGATTAGTCCAGGCCATAGCACTTTCAAATATAATAAATGTCAGCATTCCTTCCGTAACCTTTAACAAAGTTGTTTTGTTTTCTTTTGCTTTGTTAATGTACTTAAATTCAAAGACCAAAGCCCATGATCTTTACTTGAATTTGTGGCTTGTTGAATTTCTGAAATATTGGTGCTCTGTTGAGGGAAAAAACATCTTGAAGACGAAGAACGTGATGACGGAAAAAAAGAAGCTAGAAAGTAACAAGGACGAAGGACGAGAAGGGATGCTAGAGAATTCAAAGCATACATAAACGCAGGGCTTAATTGAGAGAGAGAGAGAGAGAGAGAGAGAGAGAGAGAGAGAGAGAGAGAGAGAGAGAGAGAAAGAAAGAGAGAGAGACAGAAAAAAACA
>NW_008340646.1:230453-231237 GCF_000622305.1 Nannospalax galili
AGAGAGAGAGAGAGAGAGAGAGAGAGAGAGAGACAGAGACAGAGACAGAGACAGAGACAGAGAGAGAGCAGGAAGAGATGGAGAAGGAGAATCGCAAAGTAAAAGAACGGAAAAACTTTCTTCCCCACCTCTCGCTCATAAAGAGACCATCTAAGACTAGTTAGTAGGGGCCGGAGAGAGGACTGGGTGATTCAGTGGTTCAGAGGACTGGCTGCTCTTACAGAGGACTCAGGTTTGATTCCAGCACCCACATGGCAGCTGAGAAGTGTCCTTAACTCCAGTTCTAGGGGAATCCAACGATCCCTTCTGATCTCCCTGGGCATTGCACGATACTGGTGCACTTGCACACATGCAGGCAATGCACTCGTACACATAAAAATAAAAATGATAAAGTATTAAAAATACCAGGTTTTTAATTAAAGAAGGAGAGTAAGGTATACTATAAACATAATGACACACACCAACCTTGTTTACCTGATACAAAACTGAGACGGAGTCCAGTCAAGATCAGCAGAGTCATACAGTGTGTCCACAGCGTTTTCAACAAATTCAGAGAACTGCACCAATATTACTGTTGCCTGAAACTGTAGCATTTAAGGGTAGTTTGGTAATCAGCATCTTTATGGCTATAACTAATTAGCATGTAGGTGAAAATCCAATACTATGCTGAATTAAAAGTGAATGCATCTAAATGCTACATAAAATAGAAGTATAAAGTACATTTGGTATATGAAATTTTAGATATTTAGTAAGATTTTTGAAATAAGCACTATTTATTTGAATA
>NW_008340646.1:231876-238497 GCF_000622305.1 Nannospalax galili
TTTTGGTAGACATAGAACAATGCTCCTCAAACAATTCCATTTAATCATAAGGTTTTGCAAAATGTGTATTTCCTACAAAATATAAACACAAATAATTATATTTTAAATTTGTACTAAATACTTATTTTCCTAGGAAGGACTTGCACTGGATCCTTGAATATAGTTTATTAAAACCTCCATTTCTACAGACAGTCAATAATTTTCTAGACATTAGAGTAGAATTTTAATTTTTTGAAAAACTGAATAATTTCTAACACAGATGACTAACAAATTCAGCATTGTGATTTACATGGTTTTTGTATATTTTTATTGAGTTTTTGTGGATTTCATACAAAACTTCATCCTCTTTATACCACATCTTCCCCAATCCTGAATCCATCACAGCTTGCCCCACAGAATTCCATACATTCTGTCATATAAGTTAAGGCTTATTGAGTCATTAGTGTATCCAGAGATCCCTCCGTGCAAGTTCATCTTCTGGGTTCTAGTCAGCCTATCTCGAGTCTCTCCCTTAAAGAAGATCAACTTTCCTTCACCCAGCAGTTATCAGCTGTCAATAGTTTTTCAGCTAATGTTGAGGCCTGCTGCCCATTTCCCCAGTTCTATGCTGGGTTTTTGTCTGATTGAGTTTGCATGGGTCCTGTGCATTCTGACATATTAGCTGTAGGTTCATATGAGCAAGGACCCTGCTTCCATATGGTCATGCACCTCCTATCCTGGCTCATATAGTCTTTGTTCAGCAATGGTCCCTGAGCCCTGGGAGTGAAGTTAAATATAGGAGTCCTGTCTAGTGACCCATACTATGCAGACTTTTATTCTGTATGCTTTGGTCAGTTGTGGCCTTTGTGTTCATGACCCTCTGTTGCATGAAGGAGCTTCATTGATGAGAGTTGGTATTTTCTCTACCCTTGTTCTACTATGTTTTGTGAGTCTTAGGTGTAGAGGTTCCATTGTAGATGTGTCACTTAGGTTTGAGCATCTCACAGACACTCGTTCTCTGTGTGTGAACGGTTGTGGAACTTTGTACTGGTCTCCATATGTTGCAAAAGAAGCTTCTTTAATGAGTGGTGACGGTCATAATTTTCTGTAAATATAAGGATCCATATTTAGAATATAGTAAGAAATTACATTTGTCTAGGGATGTGAGAGACTTGGAGTTTTACATAAAACCTATGTGTATAGCACCACATATGATTCCCCTACCATTGACTGGACTTTAAGTCAAATTAGGTATATGTTTATCATCCCCAAGATAAAAGTGCCACTACTGCCCTTTTATAGCTTTCTGTGCTGGTCATTGTTCTGGTTATTAGGCCCTAAATCGTGGGTTGCACCACCGATTGATGTTCTCCTTTAGTAGCTTGCGTAGTGTGCTCCCAAACTATGAGAACCAGCCTTCAGGGAGGAGGCCTCCAGGTCAGGTCCAGCTCCATTGCTCCAAGTCCTTTGTCCAACGTATGTCCAACGTATGTCCAACTTGCCTTCAAGTTCTGGGAGGTAATCAACAGCTGTGGCAATAGCCTGTATAATTTTGGGAGTCGCTTGGACAACCCTGACCAACAGCTCATAGGGAAGTTTCTGCTGTTTGGCACTGTTTCTTGCTATATAGCCATCAGCTCTATACATGGACTCATGTAGAGATATTGTATGTGTAATTTTTCAGTAGCCTTTTGAGCTAATAATTTACATGTTTACAAATGAAATATATCACAAATAAAAATTCAGATATTTTGCCATTAGAACATTCAGTTGTAATTGCCTGAAAATTTTGGCTATTCTAGATACCATTTTAAGAACGATCGTAAACAATATGCTCCACTGCTCTGTTGACAAGACATTTGCTAGGAGTCAGAAATCATTGAAAAAGTAATAATTTTCAATACTTAGTTGATTTTAAGAAAAAAAGAAACTTCTTTAATTCTCCCCAACTATCAGTTTGAATAATCTTATTATAAATCATTTGATAAAATACTACCCATTTGTAAAAATGGCCAAGTGTTTTCTGATTTTAAGGCACTATTGTCATGCAGAAAAAAATCTAGCTTGAAAAAACCCAAAGAATTATTTAATGAATAATTCAGTAAGGTATTATTGAAATGATTACTGCTGCCTGCATATTTTGCTATTCCTGATTGTTTATTAAAATATTCTTTTTCTTAATCGTGAGATGATATTTTCATAAGGCTACCGAAGAATGCCATATTTATTAATTGATTCCCTCATGGGATCTAAATATTGCTCTGAGATTGCCTTTCAAGATTTCGGGAAAACTCTTCAAACTTTTCAGATTATATGATTCATGAAAAAATCCCAGTATGAGCATTTAGGAGTTTCTGTTTACAATAAAGGAGTCAGGATGCACAGAGGCAAAAATAATTTCAAAAGAGAGAGCTTCATTTTCCAGCCAAGGTAGAACAACCTAGACTAGATTTACCATCACTTTCAATTGAAACACAGATAGAGCTTATGTGGTACTTGTGCATGCTGTCACCATTGCTGTGAGTCCATGTGAGTAATTTCCAGGTGTCTGGAAAAGTTCACAGCGTAGATGTGGGGAAGTGGATAAGAAACCCCAACCTTTCCTGAGGAGCTCCTGGAGACCTACAGTTGCTGGGAAATGGACATCTCTTTTAAGGGTGTGACTCTTGGCTCCAGTAGACACCAAAGGATATTTGGTGACACATATTTGACCTATAGGACTTTATATAAACACCCCCCAAAGATATAGGTAAGTGATTGAGATACAGTTGAATTGTCACACTATTGAATTAATCCAAGAAAGACCAAATAAAAACATGCATTAAATAAAAGATAAAAAGATGCTAAATATAAAACAATTATATCAATAATCATATTATATATGGTCTAAAAAGACAAATTGAAATGCAAAAATTGTAAGAGAATAAAACGTAGACCAACTACAGAATGCCTTAAAAATAGCCTCTTTATATATAAAGACACAAATATATTAAAAGTAAATGGAAGAAAAATGTAAAACTAATGTGTTCAGAAAGGCAGCCAAAATGGCTATGATTTCAGAAAAGTAGATTTCATAGAAAAAAAATGTTCTCAGAGAAGAAAGTTATTTCACGATGCACAATGTTTCCTACCATCGTAACCCTTGGCACGTCTGTGTATCAAAAGTCTAGGATTTAAGTTTCAATTACTAGTCTCAAAACTTAAGGGTGGATACCCAACACCATGTGTACAACTGCATTCTCTCATTTGTCATGTCCATTCTTTCTGCCACTGAACTTTTTTGAAAATGTCATCTCTACTCCAGGCAAAGTGGCAGATTGAATTTTCATGAATGGATAACACTCATTGGATTATTTTCAGAGAAATCTGGATTCTTATGAAGGCAAGTGTTAGGAATATTCCTTCAAGGCTGCATATTATTTCTAGCTGTCATTCTGGAGGACTCTTGAACATCATTCCTTATGTATTCAGGTTCATACATAAGTTGACATTTTTCTAGACCACAAAGTTTAAATATGATGTTTTTCAGGGTCGTTCAGTTTCACTTATTTTGGCCTCCTCTCTCATCTTTGAATCTTCCATGCTCATTCTGCTAAAGGTTCTGCACATTGTATGATGTGCCTGGGACACTCTCTGCAGTTCCTCTTTTACTGTCTTTATCATCTTAGTTTAGATGTAATGGCTACAAAAGGTCTCTACTTACTATCCTGTCTATGATGATATACTCACCTGGCCCCATCACTCAAGCTATATCAGGAGTCAGCACATACGGTCTTCAGCCAAAAACTCAACACTGCTTACCCTAAACTACCTGCTTTTCTTTTTGTAAATAAAGTTTTATTAAGCGAAAGTCACAATCATGGTTTTATTATCATCTATGACTCCTTTTTCAGGGCAATTGCGGGGTCCAGTACAGCAGTTGCAACAGTAACAGCACTACTTGCCGTTCTCAGATGTTTACTATTTGCCATTCTGAAGACAAAGTGTGTTGATACATGGCATTGTAACATTATTCTGTTTCTTTCCTTATACAACTCTGATTATCTGCAATGAGCTCATTCACATTTTATCTGAATATCATCTTTCACTTTCCAGTACTGTCAGAGTTATGAAAAGTAGTTAGCTTTCTGATTTCAATCAGTCCTGTATCCCTAATGCTTAATCCAATCCTTTCTGTGAGTAGAACTGAATGGAAATCGTGGGAATAGACAAATGAATACATGAGCATATTTCAGCAGGTACCCAGCAAAATCAGCAGTACCATTTCTAATATTGAATGTACACTGTAGATAAGATGTTCCTCTCTTATTTCTCCCTGCTACATATTTCTTTCTGCAATGCCGTGCTCAGGTTTTACAGGCACATCTTATAGCAGGAAGCGACCTACTCTACGTACAGTCACTAGGAATTGGCATCCCTTGAAGATTCTCAGCAAGCAGAATGCTTTTCTTCTGCGACCCCTGGATAAAGAGAGATAAGTTCAATATTTTTTCCCAGGAATTTTAAATTGGGGATATGGATTAAGATTCAAACCTTTCTGTTCTGAAGTGCCCGAAAAAGACTAAATGTTGGGGTTTTCACTAATTTTTATATTAAGCTCACATCTAACTTGAGTACATACCAGATAAATGAGTGCAACAAACTGAAATGTATCTAACACTAAAAAGTGTTCATTAATGATTATGGATTAGTCAGATATACTCTCACAATGTTAATTTAAGGGACAATAGATACATCGGGGTCTCGAGAGGTGGCTCAGTGGTTAAGAACACTAACTGTTCTTGCAGAGGACCTGGGTTCAATTCTCAGCACCCACATTGCAGATAACAACTGTCAGTAACTCCAGTTCCAGGGGATCCGACAGCCTCTTCCATCCTCTGCAGTCATTGCACGACACGGGTGCACTTACCTACATGCAGGCACTACACATACACATAAAATAATCAATAAAGTATTTTTTTAAAAAAGACAATAGATACATAACATGATACTGCAACATGTGGGTATCCAGGTCAAGAGCAAAACATAACACAGTATATCATGCCTATGAAACTCAGGACTTTAAAGCATTTGACACTAGCCAATTCTTAAAGGTACAGTATCATGTCAACAAAATCCTTAGTGATAGGAAACTCTCCTATGATTATCACAGCAGTGTTTTTTGGTTGTTTGTTTTATTTCACCAGTACATAAATAGAGTTAATTTTCTGCTATTTTTGTTTTTAAAAAAAGAAGCATGAAATCTTAAAGTGGTTTTAATTTGCGTTTCCCTAATTATTAGTGATGTTGAACATCTTTTTAAAATGTTTCATAGCCATCTTTACTTCTTCTTTTGAGTACTCTCTGTTCAGATCCTTAGCCCATCTTTTAATTGGGTTGCTTCTTGTCTTTGTTCTGTGTTTTTTGAGTTCATTATATATTCTGGTTATTAAACTTCTGTCAGATGTGTCGCTGGTGAAGATTTTTCTCCCATTCTGTGGGTTTTCTGTTTGCTCCCTTGGTTGTCTCCTTTAAGATTTCACCTTACCCCAGTCAGACTGGCTAAGATCAAGAAAACAAATGATACCAAAAGTTGGAGAGGATATGGGGAAAGGGGAACACTCATCCACAGCTGGTGGGGCTGCAAATTGATTAAACCCCTATGGAAAGCAGTGTGGACAACTCTTTAAAAATTACGAATGAACCTACCATTTGACCCAGTTATACCACCCCTTGGCATATACCCAAAGAACTCATCCTATTGCAGAGACACTTGTACATGCATGTTTGTTGCTGCTCTTTTCACAATAGCTAAGAGATGGAAGCAACCTAAGTGTCCCTCAATTGATGAGTGGATAATGAAAATGTGGTTCATTTATATGATGGAGTTTTACTCAGCAGTAAAGAAAGATGAAATCATAAAATTTGCAGGTAAATGGATGGAACTGTTATACTAAGTGAAGTAACACAGACTCAGAAAAAAAAAATCGACATATGTTTTCTCTCATATGTGGATGCTAGAACCAGACTCTGATAAATCAGTATGCAACCAGACATAACTACAGGTCGAGTAAGACCTTTGACTTATCTTCACATAGGCGGACCTGGTAAAAGAAAGGTGCCAGGGGCTCCTCCCAAGCCCATGTGACACCTGAGGAACAGATCCTCAAACGACCTTAAGAGTAAAAATAAGTCGATTCATCTGAACCAACTGTATGGCCTTAAACACCAAAAAGGAAAGTATAACCAAAGATTAAAGGGGCCAGTAAATTTCAAAAGAGTCCACATATATAGCTAAATGCTACATAACAAGCAACAATGCCAGACAGGCAATACCTTCTTTTGAGTTGTTGGTCAGCGTGGCCAAAGGGATTCCCAGATAGTAAACCAGCATAGAACTGGGAAAATGAACAGCAGACCCCAATCTTATCAAAAAGAATATTGACAACTGATTACCACTAGATGAGGAACAGCTGACCCTCCTAAAACAAAGACTTGTAGATAGGCTGACTAGATTCACCATAAGGGCATGTAGTCAGGAATGGCAGGGGGTGTCAACAACACAGGAGACAGTAGCAGGGATATCAGAATATAAGGGCTCTAGTGGGGGGAGGGAGGCTATGGGAGGGTGCTATCTGGGAAGTGGGTGTAAAAATAAATAAA
>NW_008340646.1:238584-249148 GCF_000622305.1 Nannospalax galili
TATAAAAATATTAATTAAGCATATAATTCATGTCTCATTTCTTCTCATCACTAGAGATGAATCAATTAATAAAACTGTCAAAAATATGTATGATTATGCATGTCAAATTGGGCTGCATAAATATAAAGGAATATTTTAAAGTATTTTAAAAGTGTGGAGAGATATAGACTATAAAATACTTGAAATCAACAGTGGTCTAACAATTATTATCATGGAGCATAAATACTAGGTGTTACAGAAAACCAACTAAATAAAACACAGACTTTCACTGGAAATAAACCAGAGTAGAACTTTATCTCATATTTCCTTTCTACTATAATAACTTTAAAATATACTGTAACAAAAGGAGCACTGTTATTTCAAATATCTTCCTTGTATTAAACATATCATTTCTCAGGCCTTCAGAGCTATCTTTGTCTGTTTTCCAGTTTGAGTACAATCTTGCTGATTATTTTGCCAATTTTCTTTGTTTTTCTGTTGTTTATATTTTCTTAATCATCTACTGCTTTGATCTGCATTTCAATCTTTCATGTGATCATTTCTTTCCATATTAATCTCAAAAGGAGCATTTATTTTATATATCTTAAACATACTCTCCACTAACACAGAATCAAAATATTATGAATTAAAGGAGAAAGATGTCAAAAAATATCTAACTCAGATTAGTTGTAGTAGAACAGATCCTCATATTTTATTCATCATGTAGTTCTTTAAATAGAAATAACTTATTTCAGTGCACTAAATTGTAATTATTGACAATAAAAGGGATCCTAAGAATATATTTTTGAATATATTACATAATTTTAAAGTGGATACAAGGGCTTAAGAAATAGGCCACAAACCAACATCGAATAACAGAGCTAGGGTTGGAGAAATAGCTCAATGATTAAAAGCATTGTCACTCTTGCAGAGGACCCAGATTTTGTTCCCAGCACCCACGCAGCAGCTAACAACTATCCATACCCCAGGTCCAGGGGATCTGATGTCCTCTTCTGATCTCTGCAGACATTGCATGACACAGGTGCACCTACATACATACAGACAGTGCATTCATACATGTAAAATAAAGATAATAAATAATAGAAAAATAGTAGTTCTTACAAAACAATAGAACTACACTTTATATTTTATATCTGAACCTCTCCCCATTTTACCATTGTGATTAACAGTCTGGGGCAGCAATATTAATCTGAAGATGTTTGAATCTTCATATATACGCAAAGTTAGAAGAGGCGTTCAAAGGAAGAGAAAAAAATATTTTGATGAGTTTGCAAAGGATACACGTAACACAGATAATGGAAAGAAACGTCCTGAAGCGTCTTCCAGAGGTTAGTGTGGGCTGTGGATTAGATAAAGGAGAACATATTGTAGACAGAGTACATATTAAGTAGCAGGAACTATGAGAACTGTTAGATTCTATGACTTGTAATTAGAGTAACCATGATGACAAATATATATTCCTTCAACAATGCCAATATTTGTTGGAATTTTGTTATGAAACACTATGTAAGCCAAGAAAAGAGAAGGGCTAATCTCCCAAAGAGACTGAAGACACACCGAAGTGACCATCAGTAGAGACATTGACTGAAGTCATGAAAATCACCATCGGTTATGACATCACATGCTTGATACAATGGTATACCAGGAAGCGGCAGAAGAGTGAGGTTCTCAGCTGAGAAAGGAAGATGGACTGAGATAAGGAGACAGAGCACAAGGTCTCTGCAAGACCTGGGCAATTTGGATGTGGAAGTTTAAGGATACTAACACTAACGGTAGTCATCAGACATTCGAACTTCTGTTTGCTTCTGTACTCTTTTTCGACCATTACCTTAATATTCTGATGTTATTTCACCGTAGCATGCATTCTGCAAGTGTTTTATTTCTAATGGATATGTATTTCAGTTTTTCACTGTGATGATGGGAAGTGCTTTGAAACTTTACCCTCTTTCCTATTTGCCTAAGACAGAGCTACTTGCTGGTGAGAATTCTTTATTTTTCACTGTATTTTACAACTATGATGTTCTGAATGTGTATTCACCACCCAAATGGAATGTATTAATAATGTAATTTTAATATGACTTGGGAATTAATTGTTCAAGAGAAGTCTGAAGAAAATGAACTCACAGCAACTGCAGCAGGCAGAGGACAAATTAATGTGATGGAGCCTAAAATATGTTTAAAGAACTTTATCTCAATATCATTTTAGCCCAAATTTCAGCTATTTCTCTCCTCACAAGCATGTGAGGCTGAACACAGTTTGCTATATAACAAAAGACCATGGCAGAATCACTTATGTAACTGATGTGAGTAACTTCCCAGGGACCCAGAAATGGTTTCCCGGCTTCACAATGAAGAGTATTGATTGGGAAACACAGAGACAGATAAATGCTTAGTTGTACTCGGGCTTATGTAAGCTGAGTTCCTAGAGATTGGTTTATCTGATCTTGTTTAGAATATGGAAGTACTTGCTAAGATGTATATAGGTCTCTCAATTTATTTCTCATAGGAGATATTTGTCATTAGATTTCCTTTCCGAAAACCAAATTGTCTTTTCTTCCTTAATTTAATCCAAATGTTCAACTCAATTTGTGTGGTCCTGGGAATCTATATCTTCTGTATATCTTTTCCTAAAAACCTATTTAAACACAAACGAAAGTGTCTATAATCTATAAAGCTATTTTATTATTTTATTCTCCACTAATTAACAATATAAAGGGTATGTTCCAATTTTTATGGCCTTCTTAAATACTGAATGCATTTCTCCAGGAATAGACAACATTGGAGCTGGAGAGTTTGTTCAACAGTAAGAGCACTTGCGGCACAAGTTTGGTTCCCAGCATCAGTGCTATGTCAAGTAGATTCAATGCCCTATTCTGGTCTCCACAGGATCTTGAACACAAGTGGCATGCACACACATGACAAAAACATAAATCTTTAAAAAGAGAAAGATGCAGTGATATGGGTCACTTGAATTATCACGTTGAGCATTTCTAATATCTTAAACAAGAACTTACTTTAAATTCAAGTATGTGCTTTCTAACAACATGCTATAGAGCTAAGTATATATTTTTATCACAAGTCTGATCAAATATATTTATAGGTCTCAAAATAGAGAACATAGTTCAGGATCCTTCTGTCTATAATTGATCACAACTGGCTGATTGTCTAACATCTCTGTTATTAGTCCTTGGAAGATTTTTCTCTAGGGTGCTATCATGAGCTTGTAGATGCCTGAATCATGGGTACTCTGGCATTGAACAAAGTGATTTTCCTTGAAGTTTTTCTGGAATCAATAGAATATATATGCTCAAAATTGACATAGAGAACCAGAAATATTTTAAAATATCATCAGTATCAAAAGCTTTTATTGATGTTATGGTCATTTGCTGCATTTAATGATGACCTGTTAGGGGATACTGTGTTAGGCACTACATAAAATTGTTAAAACTGATGACCTATATTTCTAACCATGCTCATTTTATGAACTACTGACCTAAATATCCAGCCATCTCTTAAGCAAGGTCCTGTGTTCCATGACCCTGTATGACAGAAATCAATGTTTCCAATCCAGAAATTAAAATTTTTCTTAAAATGTATCTCATGGCATCAAGATTCCAAGGAGGAGCATTGAATATATTTATTTTCCTTTAGAAAAAATATTTGATAAAAATAGCACATACATACATAAAATAATGCTGAAAAAATATGCATGATGCAAATGGCCTCACAGAAAAACAACATAAAATGTGCTTTTGTAGATACAATGCACATATTTGCAGTGACCCATGAGAAACTGCCAGCAAGACAGTCCATGTTTCATTCTATTTCAGTCTTCCTGGGCTTTGCTTTTACCGTGATTTTGCTCCCTCTTGGGAAGATAATTCTGGAATATCAAAGCTGGGATTATTTTCATATTTATAACTCTTATCTGCTCCAAGGAACATAAAGCATGGACAGCACATCTGGGTGAATTTAGTCAGGCCATTTTTCCTGACAGTTTCCATTCTAACCTAAGCAGTCCTTACTCATCCCAGACACAGGCACAGTCCATCACTTCATTGTGTTGAACAGAAGTAGGTTCTGTGACTCAGTTCTCATCTTTCTCTTTCACACATGGTTGCGTTCTTGCCTTTCAAGATACATATGGATGAAAAGGCCTTAGTGAAGTCTCACTGTACATTCACTAAAGAAAGCTGCTGGCTCTGTGTTTACCTGACTTTATAAATTGAAGCTAGTATTATATTTTGATGGACATTCATCATAACACTGTTGGTCTATTTGAGCTACTAAGACAACAACAAAATTAACTCAGGTTTTATGAACAACAGAAAATTTTTTAGCAGTTTCAGAACCTGGAAAGTTCAATGTCAAGGTATACTGAGACACGGGGTATGATGAGGGCCATTTCCTGGTTCAAAGATGACACCTTGTTGCTGTGCCTTTATCCTTACCTGGTAGAAAAGAGGACCTAGCTACCAGAAGCCTCCTTTTCTTCATTTTTTAGTGTGCATGTGTGTGTGTGTGTGTATGTGTGTGTGTGTGTGTGTGATATGTGCAAATGAGTGTAGGGAAACATACCATATACATGCAGAAAAAACACAGGACTTTGTGTCTTGTCACTATCACTTTCTACCTTATACTTTTGAGACAGGGCCTCTCACTGAACATGGAGATAGTTTGGCAGCCAAGAAGCCCCAGCCATCCTCTCATTTATGCCTTCCACAGTGTCCACAGTGTACATGGCAATGCCTGCTTTTTTATGTTTGTGTTGGGGGTTTAGATTCAGGTCCACAAGCTTGCACAGCAAGTGCTCTTATCCACTGAACCACAACCCAGGCCTTGATAATCTGTTTTACTGAGCCATGAATCTCATTCACAATGGCTGTACTTTCATGACTTACACATTTCATAAGGCCCATTTCCTAATACCATCATTTTGAAAATTAAAATGTCAACATATGAATTTGTGAAAGCAAAACACTAACTCTATTAGCCTCTAAAACAGAGTGCATTGTAGAGTGAGAAATGAGGAATTGCTTCTCTACCACACATTATCTGGACAACAGTTGAAATGACTCATTTTAAAAAATTATTTATTTTTCCTGAGTATCAAATGACATTAAGGATTGGCTGAGCAGTATGACAGGAGCCCTATTCTCTAGTGGCTTCAGAAATGACAGATAGAGTGCAGTAAGGATTAGGAACCAGGGTCAGTGTATTCCTGTAAGAATTGACACATAAGATGAGGCTTCAAGATTAGGAGTTTATCATTTAATAAGAAGCAAATAATATTCCAGACATAAAGAAAAATTTTATGAGTTATCCAAGGTTGAAAAGTAGTAAAAGCCTTTGGAGGGACAGAAAGCCACTCTTTATCTGGTGAATGGGGATGGAAATGAGTGGAAAAGAAGAGCACACCTGCTGGCATGGATCAACTAAATGTTTCCTCTGGGTTGACCCTCCTCTTTGTAGAATGGGCACTGGTTCAAGTCCATTTGGTGGGATCTCCATGCCCTCCTTGATCGAGAGGACAGGTGACCCACCACAGTTACAGGACATTTTGAGAAGTGCTTATAATCCCCTGGAACTTAATCGATATAGGAGGTCAAGGAGCAACAACTGTTCTTTATGTTCCTCTGGCCAAATTGATATAAGCCTCAAAGTATGGCTTTTAGACATCCAAGAAGGTTAGTTGCACCAGTCTGGCACTCTTAATTACCATGTGCTATGTAGATAAAGCTTGGGTAAAGACCAAACATTCTCAGATAAACCTTGCCTCGACATATATTATATTCCTTGAATTAGTTGTATGTATAATTTGTCAGTAGGTTGTTTGATTAATATGGTTCCCTCTGGCTTTTTCAAACTAGCTATGCATTACATATCTCTCACATTGTCTAACCCTTCCACTGTAGTTCCCCCATTTAAACTGACCCCATTTCCCCCAATTCTCCCTTAAGAATACCTTTCTTCTATGGCCCCACTTCTCTCGAGCTCCTTCTTTCCCTTTATCCCAAATGTTCCCTGTATAACCCTCCCTCCCCTTAAAATAACCCCATTTTTATTCATATTTCTGTTTTTAATGCCTGTATCCTACTATTCTTCTCTTTCAGATTCTTCTTTTTCTTTACCTCCCTGGTTCCTTTTCATTATACTGATTCCTGTAGTTATGTCTGGATACGTATGCACAAGAATGAGGTGCAAGTATCCACATATGATGGAGAACATGTCTTTTTTTTCTGAGTCTGTGTCACTTCACTTAGGATAACAGTTTCTAGTTCCATCCACTTATCTGCAAATTTTATGACTTCGTATTTCTTTACTGCTGAGTAAAACTCCATCGTATAAATGAACCACATTTTCATTACCCACTCATCAGTTGAGGGACACTTAAATTGCTTCCATCTCTTACCTATTGTGAAAAGAGCAGCTACAAACATGGATCTACAAGTGTCTCTGCAATAAGATGAGCTCTTTGGGAATATGCCAAAGAGTGGTATAACTGGATCAAATGGTAGGTGCATTTGTAGTTTTTTAAGAGTTCTCCACACTGCTTTCCATAGGGGTTGAACAAATTTGCAAATCCACCAGCAGTGGATGAGTGTTCCCCTTTCCCCACATCCTCTTCAACATTTGGTGTCATTTCTTCACTTGATCTTAACCGGTTTGACTTTAAGAATGAATCTTAGAGATGTTTCAATTTGCATTTCCTTAATTACTAATGACGTTGAACAGCCATGGTTGAGCAGGGCCTTTGACTTATCTTTAGATAGATGGAACTCGTAAAAGAAAGGAGCCAAGGTCTCCTCCCAAGCCCATGTGAACCCTGAGGAAAAGATCTTCAAACAACCTTAGGAGTAAAAATAAATTATAATTTACTTTATTTATAACAATAAATTAGATTATCTGGGCCAACTGTGTGGCCTTAAACACCCAAAAGGAAAGTATAACAAAAGATTAAAGGGGCCAATATAATTTTCTAAGAGTCCATATATATAGCTAAAGGCTACATAACAAGAAACAATGCCAGACAGGAGATACCTTCCTTTGAGTTGTTGGCCAGGGTGGCCCAAGAGCCTCCCAGACAGTACCCAGCATAGAACTGAGAAAATGAACAGCAGACCCCAATCTTATCTAAAGGAATATTAGCAACTGATTGCTGCTAGATGAGGAAGAGCCGATCTTCCTAAAACAAGGATCTCTGGATAGGTTGACTAGATTCAAGGGATGGATACGCACTAGAGAACAGCTCAAGGTGCTGACAACACAGTGGACAGTAACAGGGATTACAGAGTATCTGGGCTCCAGTGTGTGTAGGGGGAGACTATGGAAGGGTGCCATTTGGGATGTGGGTATATAGATGAATATGATTGTTTTGGATGTTCTGTATGAAATACACACCAAAAAAATCAACAAATAAAAAAGAGTGACTTATATTTGAGGAAAAAGCAAAAAAAAAAATTGCTCCATGTTAATTAGTAGAAGTGAAACACATTGCCATTGAAATCTACCTGGTGATTTTATATCCATGCTCAGGTGATCTCAGAAAGTAATAGACTGTGACTAGTGATAATTATATACATAGAGATTAGAGACACATATGCGAACATCTAAGTGTTTGTAGCATTAAAAATGAGTTTTTCTGTATGAAATAGTATATTTTAAAATGAAGTGGAGATCTTTTTTAGAGGTTAAGACCTCATTCACTTTTATGTCATAGGGTTTATACTGAGTTCAATATTGTATAACAGTATTCATTTTACAGTGAATCTAAAAATTTACAGCCAATATTGAAAGAGATGCATCTTTGCTCTGGACATTGTTATTGAATATGTTAATGCTGCAATGGAATGCTTCTAATCATGTGGTTATTAAATAATTTTATAAAAAGTATTGATAGAAAAATGAGCTTCTTTGATGAGTGCTGACAGGGATATTTGTCTGTAAATATAAGGATTATTAACAAGTACTGCAACTGGTCACACACAGACATTGACTATGAATTGCCCAGGCCTAAGTGACATATCTACAGTACAACCTCTACACCTAAGACTCATGGAAAATAGAATAGGGACAAAGAAGAGGACACTAATGAATCTCTCAATTCTCATTAATGAAGCTCCCTCATGCAGTAGAGTGCCAGGAACACAAAAGCTCTCATATCAAGACTCTGCTGAATGCTGGTCCTTGGACAGGACTCCTGTATATAAAACCCTACCCACCGGAGGCTTAGGGACCATTGTAGAAGAGGGCGCAGAAAGATTGTAAGAGCCAGGGAGGAGGTGCATGACCATATGGAAATAAAGTCCCAAAAGCTCCTGAGACCTGCTCATATGATTCTATGGCAATGGTGTCAGCATTCACAATGCCCATGCACACTCAGGCAGACAAAACCCAGCACAAAACTGGGAAAATGAACAGCTGACCCCAATCTTATCCGAAGAAATATTGGCAACTGATTGCTGCTAGGTGAAGGAGACTTGATCTTCCTAAAACAAGAGACTCTAGATAGGCTGACTAGATCTCAATGGATGGACTTGGACTGGGGCACATTTGGGGACACTGTTTTGACACAGTGGACCATAACAGGGATGATAGAGTATGTGGGCTGCAGTGTCTGTGGGGCACTATGGGAGGGTGCCATTTAGGATGCAGGTATAAAGATAAGTAAGATTGTCTGAGATGTTCTGTATGAAATTCACAAAAACTCAATAAAACAAATTAAAAAAAACAAACATAATTATTTTGTTTAGCACATTGATCATAACAGAGAGCTTCTTCTCAGTATATAGTGTAAGTCTGTGCTGTGTTGAGAAAACTGGAAGTAGGTGCTATCATGAGTTGAAGGTAGAGGACATGTGACTTTGACCTAAAATAATGACAGAGCCTGGGAGAGAGATATTAATACAATTGAGTGACAGCAACGGGTTTAGACACTGGCAGTTTCAACCATCAATTTCCTGGGAGAGAGATATTAATACAATTGAGAGACAGCAACGGGTTTAGACACTGGCAGTTTCAACCATCAATTTTATATTGAGAAAAATTAAAGATGAGAAAAATTTATTGTTAAGTAATGCCTGTTGATCCTGCCTGAGATCTCTGAACTAGTTTCATAAGTTGACCCACGTATGGGTCTTGACACTCCTACTTTGATATCAGATCCATTCTCCCTGCTCCAAGGCTAGTTAAACCCTCCCCTTGATGTCCCAATCCCTATCTGGGACCTAGGACTCTTCCTTTACTTCCTGCCTGAGAACTGTGAATTAGCCCACCCAGCCTCTAGATTCCCATAATCTCAAATTCGGCCTAGGCCCTTCACCCTGCAGGAGAGCTCTTGACGTGCCAGTTTGGAATCAGTCTGTCCCACCAATAAAATAATCAAGAGTGAGAACCTGAAGCACAGGCCAGTTAGCAATTCATACACAATCAGAAAGCAATCAAGTTACCTGAACAATATAAACAAAACCAAACTTCAGCTAAAAAATTTTTTAAAAGGCTAGAATTTTATATCAGTCACCCAACCAACAAAAGAAAAGAATTCTGTGTTCCAAGACCACAACAGAAAATGTAAATAGTATGAAAGTCAAGAAAATATGCCCCCACCAAAACCAATCATAACTACAGAAATGTTCTACAATGAGAAATACCAAGAGGAACCATAAGACAGTGTAAAAGAACAATCATAACCATGCTTAAAAAGTACAACTTTAAAAATCACACAAACTCAGAGAGCTCAAAGAGTATAAGAATAAACTCTTGACTAAATTTCAAGAAAATGGAAATATGTGGATGAATGACATGACATAGACAATGCATGACTTGAAAAGTAAACTCACAAAAGAAATGGAAATACTGCAGGAAATTCAAGCCAAAATAAGCATAAAAACTCAATAAGCCAATTTGAAATGAAGGAAAAAGACTCACAGCAGAATGAATGAATCAGAAAACAGAATATAAAGACCAGCAAACGAAAGTTGAACTGGACTGTTTGAGCAAAGAATATGAAAAATTAAAACAAAACAAAAAACACAGGAATGAGCATGTAGGAAATGTGGGACACTATGAAAATACCAAATATATGCATCATAAGAATAGAGGAAGAGTCACCAGTCAATGGCATGGACTAAATCTTCAACAGGGTTGTAGAAGAAAACTTCCCGATACTGAGGAAAGACATACCTATACTGATACAAGAATCACCAGAATACCAAACAGACAAGACCAAAACAGAAAATCCCCAGGGGCTACCATAATTAAAAACACTAAATGTAGGGACGAGAGAGATGGCTCAGCAGTTAAGAACACTGGCTCTTCTTACAGAAGACCTGGGTTCAAATGCCAGCACCCACATGGCAGCTAACAACTGTCCATAACTCCAGTTCCAGGGGATCCAACAGCTTCTTCTGTCCTCTGCGGGCATTGCACAACACATGTCCAACTTACAGACATGAAGGCAATACATGCATACACCTAAAAATTAAAATAATCGTATATATGAACCACATTTTCATTATCTCTTAGCTATTGTGAAAAGAGCAGCAACAAACATGGATGTACAAGT
>NW_008340646.1:253430-273485 GCF_000622305.1 Nannospalax galili
GGTATTTGGTGGGGATATGTTATTTTGGTTTTTCATGTTATTATTTTTTCTCTGTGATTTTGACATGTGAATTTCTTTTGTAGTTTCTGAGTCTTGTGTGATACTCGGGCCTTCAAGTTTAGTTCTGCTTCTTTTTTTGAATTTCATGTGTCTTTGTGGTTTACTTTTTGGGTATGAAGAGCTGGTTTGTCTAAGCTTCTGGTTCTCTCTTTTGATTTTATATTGTTGTGGCTGGATGGATTTTATCTTCAGGAGTTCCGCTGTGGCCCAATTCCAATGTGGGTCAGAAGTTTCAGACTTTCTCCTTAGGTATGGAATCTTCTAAGAATGATTTTGGCCTCAGGAACTTGGGTGTTGGACTGACCTGAGATTCTGGCCATGGCCGTGCTGTGCAGGGATGCAAAGGCAGATGGGGTGGGAAGAAGCCCCAAGATTTCCCAGGGAGTGGATTGATCGTGGCCAGGTCCAGAAGCAGTGCTCCTAGGGCCCAGGGAAGGCACTTAGTTGGTCTGGGTGAAAAAGATCAGGAAGCAGTATTGGTTCCCCAGGTGTCTGGGGACCCAAGACTTGGAATGGCGCAGGGCCCAAACTAGTGGAGAGCAGCGGGGGAGATGGAAGGGTGAATGTGGTTGGGGGAGTCAAGGCGTGGAGGGCTGTGCTATAGACTTACTCCAAGAGGCCTGAGGATAGGAGTGCAGGCTAGGAGAGTTAGGTGGTGGTGCAGGTCCCGAGAAGCAGAGAGAGGTGAGGGCGGGGCCAGGTCCAGAAGCGGTGCTCCTGGGGCCCAAGAAAGGCACTAAGTTGTTCTGGGTGAAAAGGATCAGGGAGCAGTATTTGTTCCCCAGGTGTCTGGGGCCCCAAGACTAGGAATGGGGCACGGCCCCAACTAGGAGGAGAGAATGGCAATGGAGATGGGACGGTGAATGAGGCGGAGGGCTGTGCTATAGACTTACCTCAAGAGGTCTGAGGATGGGAGTGCAGGCTAGGAGAGTTCTAAATAAAATATTTTTAAAAACCTTAAATGTACAGAGCAAAGAGAGAGTACTGAAAGCTACAAAAGAAATAAAACGAGTTACATATAAAGGAAAACCCATTAGGACTGCAACTGATTTTCAATGGAAACTATACAAACCAAAAGAGCCCAGAGCAAAGCATTCCATGTTTTTTTGTTTTTGTTTTTGTTTTTGTTTTTCTTTTTCTTTTTTGGTATTTTTTGAGACAGTTTCCTTTTAGTCCTAGCTGGCCTGGAATACGCTATGTAGACCACGCTGGCCTCAAACCAACAGAGATCAACCTGACTCTGGCTTCCGAGTGCTGGGATTAACAGCGTGCGCAACCATGCCTGGCTAGAATTCTATGTTTTAAATGACCATAGATGCCAACTAACAATATTTTACCCAGAAAAACTGTCCATCAGAGTTGAAAAAAATGAAAACCCCTCCATGATAGAAACAGGCTGAAAGAATTCATGTCCATAAAACAAGTCCTATGGAGAATATTTGAGGAAATATGAAGGAGTAAAGAAAAAAAAAAAAAGACCATACTGAACTGAAGAGGCTACAGAAAAAAAAAAAAAAACCAAACCAAACAAGTGAAGGTATAAAGTATGGAAACACAAAGACCAAGAACACAAACAGAAAATAAAATGACAGTAACCAAACAACACATTTCAATAATAGCTCTAAATATCAATGGTCTCAACTATGCAGTCCAAAGACACAGGCTGGTTGAATGGATTAAGAAACAAATCTATCTATATGTTGCCCACAATAAGCTTCTCTTTCCTCCAAGTATAAGAACCACCTTAGGATGAAAGGATGAAAAAACTGTTCCAAGAAAATGGCTAAGAAAAATTGTGAGTTGCCATTTTAATATATGACAAAATAGACCAGTTTAAAAATAATCAGAAGAACTGAAAAGGGATCAAGGGAGCAATCTATTAAGAAGAAGTAACAATCATGAACATATATGCACCAAGTTCTGGTGTACTCCATTTCATAACAATAGTAGCACTGGACTTCAAGACACAGATTAACCAAAGTCAATAATATCAAGTAACTACAGTATCCCAGTTTCTCCAGCAGACATGTCTTCTGGTCAAAGAAATACAAGTATTCCTGGAATAAAGTGAAAATAGAATGAAACTACATTATTCTGGATCACATTAAAAGCAGCCTTAAAACAGAAGTTTATAGCTCTAAGCACCTACATTAAAAATCATAAAAAGCACAAAAACTGACTTAATGTTACATCACAAGAATATGGAGAGGCAAGACCAACCCAAATCAAAATCGAACAGGTGAGAAAAAGTAATAAAATTCTGAACAAAAAAATCAATGAAACAGAAACAAAGCAAACAATAATAAAAAAATAAATGAATCAAAGAATTTGTTTTTTGAAAAGATAAACAAGATAGACAGATTCTTAACCAAATTAACCAAATGAAAGAAACAACACATTCAAATCAAAATCAGAAACAAAAGGGGAAACATCACAACAGATACCAAAGAGATCCAGAACATTTTAAGGAAAAACATTAAAAACCTATACTCTATTAAATTTGAAAATCTACAAGAAATGAACTAATTTTTAAAATAATAGAAATCACCAAAGTTAACAACTGAAACAGACCCATGAGACAAAGAGGATTTCAAAACAGTAACATGAAAACTCCTGACAAAAAGCCCAGGCCCAGATGGAGTCACAGCAGCATTCTACCAGACCTTCAAAGAAGATCATCAACCAATGTTTTTTAAATTATTCAAAAAGAAAGAGAGGGAATTCTCCTTCTATGAAGCCAGGATTACTGTAATACAAAACCCAGTAAAAAACAAAACAAAGAAAGCTATAAGCCCATAGATAACAAATTCTCAACAAATTCAAATGATGAATTATATTTGAGGAGGAAGCATAAAAAATTACACCATGTTAATTAGTAGAGGTGATAAACATTATCATTGAAATCTACCCAATGACTTTATAGATGTACACAGGTGCCAAGGGTCTGAGTGTAACTGATTATGACTAGTAATAATCAGATACATAAAGATTAGAGATGCATATCCCAGTATCTCAGTGTTATTAGCAAAAACAATGAGCCTTTCTGTAAGAAACAGTGTATTTTAAAATGAAATGAAGATCTTTTTTAAGATCATTCAATTTTTTGTCTTGCAGGACTTATACTGGGTTCAGTATTGTATAACTGTATTAATTCAACAGTGAACCTAAAAATTTAATAGCCATTTTTGAAAGAGATGTATCTTTCCTCTGGAATCTGTTATTGAGTATGTTAAAGCTATAATGAAATGCTTCTTCTAAAAAAAGGAAAGAAAATGAAAACAATAAATAAAATATTAAAAATATCTTAACAGAATACAAAACACACCAAGACTTACAAAAAAAAAAAAAAAATCCATTACGATCAAGTAAGCTTTACTTCAGAAGTGCAGGGATGGTTCAATATAAGTAAACCAACAAATGTAATAAATCATATAAACAGATATAAAGGCAATAATTACATGATCCTCTCAATAGACACAGAAAAATCCTTTGGCAAAATGCAACATGCATCCATGATAAAAGTCCTAGAGAGAATTAGGCTGGATGAAACATACCTCAACATAAATAATGGTAAGTACAACTAACCTTCAGCTGACCTCATTCTAAATGGAGAAAAACTTGAATCATTTCCATTAAAATCAATAATCAGACAAGACTGCTCTTTCCACTACTTGCAATATAGTGCTTGAAACTCTGGCCAGATCCATAAGAAAAGAGAGGAAAATTAAAAGACCATTAATTCAAAAATAATAAGTCAAATTTTTCCTATTTGTGGATTATTTTATATGGAGTCCAGAAATTTACAAAAAAACTTCTAAAAATGATCAGCACTTTCAGCAATGTACAAAAATCAGTAGCTTCCTGTGTATCAATAAAAATTATTGGAAAAGGAGTTCATGGAAACCTTTCCATTCTTTCAAATACATGTAGGTATAAACCTAACAAAAACCATTAAAGATTTCTACAATGAAAATTTTAAATTTTAAAGAAAATTGAGGAGGACACAAGGAGCTGGAAAAATACCCCTTGCTTATGGATTAGTACAGTTATATTGTGAAAATGATCATCCTAGCTAAAGCAATTTATAGATTCAGTGCAATGCCAACCAAAATTGTGAAGACATTCTTCCCAGAATTAGAAAAAAATGTGTCATAAAATTCATGTGGAATCACAAAAAAGACCTTTAATAGACAAAGCAGTCCTGAGCATAAAGATCAATATTGGGGGATTAGAGAACCAAATGCCAAACTCTATTACAGAACTTTACTCATAAAATTATCATGATATTGGCACAAAAACTGACATGTAGGAGCAATACAGAAAAACAAAACATGAGCGTGCACAGTTGCAGGCACCTGATATTTACCAAAGGTGACTAGGAAGCCCACTGGAGGAAACAAAGTATCTTCAACAAATGGTGCTGGCAAAACTTGATTTCCACACATAGGAGAATGAATTTAGACCTTATTTATTACCATACACAAAAGTAACTCTAAATGAATCAAAGACCTCAGTGGAAACCCTGATATGCTAAACTATTAAAAAGAAACATAACAGTACAAAATGGAAATGCAGAAAAGGCCTTTCTAATTTGGGCATGATTTAGTCAGGAAATAAAGCCAACATAGCAAATTATCTCTTGGAGGTAAGCATAACTATCAAATTGGATTTAAAGCCCCCTAAATGGGAGGGAATTCGTATGTGATACTGTAAACATAGTCAAATACACATGGCTGGACAGATCATTGATCCTAGAGAAAAACCTACATTTGTCATTTCTGTAGATAAATGTACATTCTTCCTGTATGCTGAATACACATCCTTATATTACAGAGAAGTATATCTCTCATCACTCATCTTGTGGGTACATCAGGATATATATTCACAGAAAAGGATTTTTGCAACACGTGGAAACTATCACAGAGTTCTGTAACTGGTCAAAAGCAGAGTATTAATGTCTGTGATATGCTTAACCCTTAATGACATATCTACAGTGCAACCTCTCCATCTAAATCTCAGGGAACATAGCGGAACAGGAGGTAGAAAGACAGACTGTTCATGCATTTCTCAACTCTTATCTTCAAAGTTTCCTTATGCAACACAACTGGCCAAAATGTAAGGATCAAGAGACTACAGTAGCTGGATAGGACTCCTGCATTTAACCTCTTCCAGTCAGGGCTCAGAGACCATTGTGCCAGAGGGGACAAAAAGACTGAATGTGCCAGGGTGGTGGATTAACCCCACAGAAACAGAGTTTTCTAGGCAGCTGGGAAGTTGCTCATATGAACTTGCAACATTGGTGACATCATGTACAAGATCCATGCAAACCCTAACCAGCCAAAAATTCCAGCATAGGTGTGAGGAAATGGGTAACAATCTGCAATCTTAGCCAAGGAAGTATTGGCAACTGATCTTTTTTGAATGAGGGAAAGTTGGTCTTCTTTAAGGGAGTGACAGTAAATAGGTTGACCAGGCTCCAGGTGATGAACTCACACTGAAAGACTTCTGTGGGAACAAACTTGAATCCATAGGACTTAACATAAGAAATCTGGAGGCAGGGGCCTTGGAGGGGTGCAGATAGAGGGAGGGTCTAAATATGATCAAGATATATATGTGATATGTACCAAAAACATTTAATATTAAAAATAAATTAAAGATATTTTAAAGATAAAATATATTTTAAGTAAATTTTTGTCATATAAACCTGTAATAAACTTTGGGTGAAAACCAGGGCTATGGATATACCTCAGTTAGTGTAATAATTGCTTAGTGTGCATGAAACACTGAGTTCTATCCCTAGTACTAAATAAACCCATCATTTGATCCATGTTTATGGAAGGTACAGGCAGGATTAGGAAATCACGATCATCCTCACCTATAACTTCAGAGCCACAAAGTTGTTTGAGTCCAGCCTGGGCCACATGAGACATGGTATAAGACAAAGAGGAGGAGAAGGAGGAGGAGGAAAAGGAGGAGGAGGAGGAGGAGGAGGAGGAGGAGGAGGGGAGAGAAAGAGAATTGTTACAGCATAAAGTCCTTTACAAACCACAAAGAATACAGAGTATATGCATTTTTTCATGACTAATACCTGAACAAGCAAAGAAGTGCATCAGAATTTGAAGATCAGTTTCAACCGTATACACTATTTTTGCCTCCATCCTGTGACACTAGGACAAAGGTATTAAGAAATCAATGGGGATAATATCAACTATGTGCTTTATAGAATAATCAAGTCTATAATGTTCCTTTTAAATTTCTGCATGAAGCTGTCTTACAGATCCAGCTATTCTATTGAGAAAATAAAATAATACATTTGTGTTCTTCTTGCTCTTGGTTTCTAGAGTCAAGCTGGCTCAGGGGAAATGACAGCCACCTCTTGACATGGGTCATGCATCACACCCAGGGTTTCTCTTTCATTTTATTTCTATGGAAAACTAAAAGAATCAGCTATTTTTGACACACATTAACAAAATATTATATTCTAACACTGTCAAGGTGAATCTTCTAGAAATCGGTGGCACATTCTTAAAGGTCACTGATAACTAGGTTTCTTTTCATATACAATGAAATTAAAGTGGGAGAAATTACTATTTTGCCCAAGTTTACCATTTGAAGGATGCTATCGCTGTTGGTTTGGGCTCTCTTTCTCTCCTTACTCTGCTCTAGTTAGAGAATGGATGGAAGCTTATTGTAAATATTTCATAAACGTCTCACTATATTTTCAAATCTGACCTATCTTTTAGAATCTGGCTTATTTCAGTGCACACTAATACTGAAATGTACTACGGCTGGGCTTCTAGTGCACAGACTTTTCTCTTCCCAGTTTTGAAACTTTGATAAAATGAGTTCAATTTTCCTACTGGTGCTTATGTAGAGATGTGTGAGACCTATCCTCTTTCTAACTAGCACAGAATTATACAATATCCAAAGACTGATACACTCCTGGCTATACTAAAATAAACAAAATAATTCAATTGATAGAGACTGTGTTTTCAGTGAAGATAGAAGATATTAGAACAGACCATTATATCATCTCATTTAATGGTTGTAGAGGACATGTCACATAATTGCTTATAATTGTTTAATTAAAATGAAAAATATCTATTTGCACCACTAATGGTAATATATATTTAAGAAGTGAATGACTTTTCCTAGCGTGACATAATTTCAAGGCAAAGGAAAGAGACGGGGGCAGGGGGAGAGGAAATGGATATAGGGGTTCAATTTCTAAGTTACACTTAAAAAATAAACTATGTAAGCCCAGGGGAGCTCTATCTGTTTTATCTACTTTAATAACATGTATGGGAGTGGTTATTATACTGTGACTTTGTCAAGGGAACTTAGCAACAAAAGAAAATAACAGCTGTATATTTCATAGAGAAGTTTGCTTAGGGAGGCAGTTGTTATGGGAATGCTTGCCAAGAGCGATTTGATTTTGTGTTGTAATGAAACTGATGAGTTACTCTGTCTAGATTATTTTTCTCACACAGCCAAGTTCTGGACTGGTGGTGGTTGTGGGGACTAGCCTTTTCCAGACAATTTGCATAGTAAAACCTGCCAATTTTATGTCACACCAGAGGTAGAGAATACTTTACAGTTCATGTCTTTCAAACTGAATCCCTTACTTAAACCAAAAAATTTCTTGTATTTTGAAAGGGCTGAGGGTGCCTCAGTTTCTGCACTACAGTTTTGCTTCAGGCAAATGAGTCACATCCAATTATAAGTCCTCAGAAATGTGCTTAAAATAGTTGCAGCCAGGAGATATAAAAAAATCTTATGAATGAGCAAAAACAAAGTGAATTATGCTCCACAGGGAAGTCTCTCAATGAAAAATCTGGTAAACAGGCCCGTGAAAAAGAAAACGGGAAACAGATGTTGACTGATAAGACTGCTTATTTTAACTGGGAGGCACCGGCATGGACCTCCTGGGGTTTTCAGTAAGGTTTAGCTAAGCTTCTTTCTCTCTGCAGGTGGCTGGGCTTCAGCAAGCTCCAACATCTTGATCAAAAGATGAAATGTGCTTTAACTCTGAGATTTACACAGGCAGTTGTCTTACTCAGCTCTAAGTATCCGAGACAGTCAGCAGTCACTGGCTTACAGATCATGGACTTACCACATGGCCTCAGGATCTCTATCACTAGTGTCATCACCGTGTATTCACAAAGACTGGACAAAAGGCAATTCCCATGCCCCTCCCACAAACCATCCCTTACCCTGGACTTGTACATCAATTCTTAGTAAGATCTGATGTGCAAGAAAACCTTGTTTCTCAGATGTCTCTGCAAAGTTTTGTAGAAAAAGCGCTCAGCCAAGAATCGACTCAGAAATATTATTCAAAGATTCCAAGAAACAGAGCAGAATTTTAAAAGTTACTGAAAAGAATGAGATATTTCAGATATCTTAATGACTTAATATACTCTCCAAAGATGTACATTTTCTCAAAAGGAAAAATAATGCATTCATTTTGTCTGAATGTGTAAGATTATTTTTTTTCTTTGAAGCCAGCAGAGTGGCCCAGATGTCTATCTCCCCTTTATCTTTCTTGTGGCCACAGTCAGTGACTTCGGAGAAACATATGAAGAATTCATTTGATACACACTGACTCCTTATGCTTTCTAGGCTTGGAGCACCTAAATTTGAATTAGAGGAAACTGAATTGATTTTTACCAGCATTGTTAAATGGGTTGCATTAGTTTGCCTATCCCCCCAGAAAACCTTGCCTGATCCAGATTAAGAAAGCACACCAATTCTTCAGAATAATTAGTGAGTGTATATTAGCCATGCCTTGTCAGGCTCACACAGCTGTTTCTAAGGGGCTGGTTCAGCACACTTTTCAGTGTAGCCTTCCATGCTGGTGTTATTATCTGCCCTTTGTAGGACAGATGACTGAGACACAGAGGGACCAAATAACATTTTCATTATTTCTCTATATGTGTTCATGTGGGATTCATGAATCTGCCTGTCTGATCCTGGAAGCCCTGCCACTAAGTCTCTCATTGTCCTTCGTGGGGCCTCACAGGGTACATCTGACTATTCCCCATCCTAACCATGGCTTCTAGCTAGCCTCTGAATATGTGCAGACAAATGTTCTTTAGAACATGACAGCTCATCTTTTCATATCATATTTTATATTCACTCCTTATTACAGAACTTTCCTACTAACTTGAAATCCACATAGATATTTCAACATCTTAAATTCCTGATGTACTCATAAAATGCCTGCTGGAACTGAAGTCAGCCTTTTTTCAAACTTGTTCCTTAGGGTTTCTTCAGTGTACAGGCTCAAATTCACAGTCTTGGGCATTCTTATATATGTGTGTTCGTAAGTCATGAAAGTAGACAAGGGATCATGAAACAGTAGAAAAGACCTTAAGGATGGGGAAATAGGGGAAGTAATAGTTTACATGAAGTCAGAGGGAGGGACTAACTAAAAGAAGGCAGAGAACCAGTTGGAGTGGGAGAAGACGGATAAGAGAGGCTAGCTGGGGACGAACAAGTGTGAACAAAGTATAATGCCAAACACACGCACGCAGACACAGACAACACAGATGGACAGACAGACAGACACACACACACGAAGATACATCATGAAGTCCGATACTTTGTATGATAAACTCATTTTAAAAAATTTAAAAGCTGAGCAGTTAATGCACAAAAGACAAGACTGCATTTTATCCACAGAGACAGAAAGCAGATGATGTTTGCAAAGGGCTGGGCCATGGGTACTTGAGAGTTAGTGTTCTATGGGTAAAACATTTTAGTTTGGGAAGATGAGAAGGTTTTGAAGGTGAATGGTGATGTTTGGATCATGATTTGAGTGTACTTAATAATACTGTGTCCTTGAAAATGATTAAGTTAATAAATTTTATGCTGTGTACATTTTATCACAAAAAAGTCTTTTGGGAACTTGAGAGATGGCCCAGTGCTTAAGAGTTCTGGTTGTTCTTACAGTGGACCCAGGTTTAGGTCCCAGAACCTTGCATGGTAGCTAGCAACCATTCATAACTCCATTTCCAGGGTATCTGACACCCTCTTCTGACCTTCCACAGGTATTGCAGGACACAGATTCATTTACATACCTGCAGGCAATGCACTCATACACATAAAATAAAAATAAAATATTTAAAAACTTTTATTGGCAAATAAATGAGAGTAAAAGCAATGGACTGACCAAAAGCACTTCCATTTTATGTCATCAAAATATCTGAAAACAAAGCAAACGGAAAGGCATACAAAATGGAATATGGTGCCTGCAATAACACGTAAACAGAAGTGAGAACCTTCTCCAGCATTGAAAACCTTAGGAAGCTTGCCGGTGGCTGCACATGCTAACAAGGTGTTGCCTTCACTTTGGATACAACAAGAAGGTGTGTTTATACTGTTTGTAAATCACATAGACTGCGTCACGGGAGGTGCGTTATACTGACGTCTGAGGAAGAGTTTTGTCAGAAATTCACCCATAAAAAAGTGCCTTCCACGGACACTTTTTCAAAAGAAGTCCCTGCTTTCAAGCTATAGCTCAAAACACATGGCAGAAATTCAGAAGGATCAAGGCCCGCTATGAATTTGGGGATTTATAAATATATTTCCATATCTAAAAGGCTCTACATTCTGACAAAGTTTTGTTAGAATTACCTCTTCAAATGAGAATGACTTGGTACTTATAGAATTTGCATGTTAATACTCATTTACTTTGATATAATGATCATTTAGTTTAACGTAAGATGTTCAGTACTTTGAAATAAATTCCAACAAGATATTTTTTCTAACCTAAAAAATTTGAAGGTATGCATAATAAAAATGTATAATATTGAACTTAGCAAAACTAGGCAGTGAAATCTAAAGGCAGTGCCCTTCCTCAATTCTTTTAGCTATTTTGATTTATTCACTGCAAGTCTTCAGTTTACTAAACGTTTTTTAAAAGGAAATTAGCAACAGATTCAGAAGGATGTCAGGGCCTAAGAGGGCAAAGTAAACAGGTGCTAATGCTGAAAATTGTTCCCATCTGTGATTGCTTGTATGCTTTAGAAATGCATTTACCTCTTCCACTCAGAACCTACATTGGTAGGGGTATTAGTACAGATATGGCACCCCACTAAGGCTTGGCTTGATTAGATCCATTATGCACTATGCCAAAGGTCTAGAAAGAACCCACTTTCTAATACAGTGAATACAAGTTGTTTCTATAAACAGACTAAGTGTATTTTCTTGTTGAAAGCATGGTGTGCACTTCAAAACATTGCTCACAATTGAGGAGGACATCTTCCTGCAAAGCTCTTTAAGACATAATGGTAGTCTTACTTCATGGGGGGTAACGGCTGAACTCTGGAATGAATTACAGAGACTATTAAGAGGATACATGCTGAGAATTCAGGGAGCTCAGATCTCTAGCCCCACTGTCAAAATCCAGGCTAGTTCTGATATTAGCTCTTTTGTGTGTGTGTGTGTGTGTGTGTGTGTGTGTGTATTTCATCTTTCTATCTACCATCTATCTGTCTTTCTATCTATCATCTATCTATCTATCATCTATCTCTTGAACATCTATCTATCTATCTATCTATCTATCTATCTATCTATCTAACATCTATCTATCTATCAATCATCATTTTAGTCTTTTTGAGACAGGGTCTCCCTGTAGTGGGGCTTGCCTGGAACTCACTGTGTAGACCACATCTATCTATCTCCTATCATTTATCTTCTAGTTACCTATCTATAGGTCTGTATCTCTATGTATATGTACATCTATTATTAGCCTATTATCTATCTGCTATAATCTATTTATCTATGTATCATTATCAGTCTGCCTACCCATCTATCTATCATCTATCTATTTATATCCTCATCCATCTATTGTTATCACACACATAACAATAGACTCCAAATGTTTCTTTCTGCTGGGATGAAGCATAGTAGAAAGACAGAGCTAACTTACTCTGATCCTGTAAAATCTGCTACTGAATCTAATATTCTGACTTTTATAAAATTTTGGACATTATAAGATATGCACTTTAGTAAGCATCAAAATTAACTTTAACTTTGAATAAACATAAATTTGGTAATATTACCACTATAAAAATGCAATTTTTAGCCTAAGTTGAAATTTATTTATGCCAGCACATGAGAATTCATGTTCTTTTCTATTTATAATATTCTTCTCTTTCAAGGAATTTCAAGTAGTAAAATAGGCAAAATAAAAATGTCAGAATGTGTGATAGGCACTGGGTCCTAGCTTCTTTTCCATTGCAGTGATAAAATACCTCGATCAAAGACAGATTCGGGGAGTTTTGTGGACACACTACACCAGAGAGATAAACATGTTTATCTTTCCATGTCAGTATTTATTGAATAACAATAAATTCACAATGTTCAGGGGTTTCAATGACACTATATTTATTATATGATCCTACCTACCTTGGTAGCTTGGCCGAAGTGAATGGAGGTGTTTTTTTTTTAATTCCAATATTAATTATTAATGCTAACTCATAATACACAGTAAATACATCTATATATCTATAAGCATATATATGTTTGAAGAACACATATAAGTTCAAGAGGCTGCAGCAGAGCTCAAGAAGTGGCAGTGGCAGTCAGACAGAGTCTGTCTTGAAACGATAATGAACCAGGCCAGGGGCAGGAGGGAAGTGCTGCTGCAGATGCTGCTGTCAACAAGCAAAGCTTAGGAGTTCAGCTGTGGAGTGAATAGCTGAGATACGGTGTAGACGAGAAACAGTGAGTTCAGGTCCAGGGAAAGGAAGACAAGAATAGGTGGCTGGGCAGTCAGGTGAGTAGGCCACAAAAGTAGCAGGGGACCAAGTCATGCCAAAGCTTCAGGGATAGGTGGGCAGTCTTCTGCTTGTCTCACACCAGATGTCAGATGATAGGTTGGTGTGGGGCCCTGTCATCACAGTGTTACATGTCCAAGTCTTTATGGGATCCAGGAGAAGGAGTTACACTCTTTCCTTGGGCTGGTGTGTCAGATAAACTCTTGGGCCTGGTTTCCCTGACATAATTTTAATATAGACATGTGGCCCTAGAGCCTCCATTCAATCCATGAAATTTATAAGACGCTCCCTTGTGGTCCCAGGAGTCATTTGTCAGTTTGTACCTGACAGGCAGTGTGGTTTGTGGGTCCAGCCAGATAATCCCATCATCCTTCTCTCTCAAAATGGGGCCAAAAGCTGAGTCACCTAAGGTAATCCAAGGAAGCCACAGTGGCAGGTGTTGTTCACATCATACCCACAGTTAGTGCAAAAAGAATCCCATCTCACCTTCTTTGTTTGCTTGCTGCTCATTTTCTCTAGTCTTTTTCAATTCAAGACCCAACGCATAAGATGGGAATGCCTTCCAATCCATTAAGGTAATCAAACAATCCCCAACAGACATACCCACAGGCTGACCTGATACACACTGTTCCTACTGAGGCTCTCTTCCCAGGTGATTCTGTATTCTGGCAAATTAACATTTACCATTTGAATATTTAAAACTAACCATCACATACATTTCTTGTGTTTTGTCCCAGCAATGTATAATAATTGAGGCTCCATAAAATTCAGTGAACAAAAGTGTACTGTTTATAGTTCTATGGCCTGTGAACCAACATTAAGGAACTAAAATCTGATGAAGGCCTTCCTGATACATTGTAGCAGCATGCTGTGTTGTGAATGGCATGATATTGAAAGGGCAGAGAGAGAGAGAGAGAGAGAGAGAGAGAGAGAGAGAGAGAGAGAACAATTTTTTAAAATAAAAGCAGAATCACTTGGTAGAGTTACCTACTAATACTGCTTCAATCGCAATTAAATTTCAACATGCATTTAAGTGGAAACAAAACCCAAACCATAGTATTTGACCAAGTATGAATGTAATGAGGTTACTCAGCACCCCGCCCCCATTTTAATACTTAATCCAGTTTTACTTTTGTGTTTTTGGAAAAAATTTTTTTTGTTTTTTTTTTTATTATTTTTATTTTATGTATATACCTGCAGTGTATTTCCTGCATGTATGTGAGTGGACTCATGTCGTGCATTGCTGTGAGTTCAGAAGAGGGCATCAGATCCCCTGGAACTGGACTTACAGACAGTTATTAGTGGCCATGTGGGTGCTGGGAATCGAACTCAGGTTCCCTACAAGAGCAGTCAGTCCTCTTAACCGCTGAGCCATCTCTCTAGGCCATGGAAGAAAATTTTGTTTTATAGTCTTGAGCTTTCAGTCCTCCTGCCTCAGCTTTGCCAGTGCTAGGGCTATAGTTGTGAACTTCCATGCCTAGATTAATTAATGGTGTTGACCAAAACAGTTTACATTGTTTTCACATATATCCTTGAATTATGAGGCTCTGATAGAATCACAAAAAGTAAAAGGTAGACTGATGCTTTTCCATGTTTTCCATGTTCCACCTTACTTCCACTTGGAATTAAATATTCTTAAAAAATGGCTCCAGCCTTAACCTGTTTCAGAGCATGAAACGTTACTGGGATTCCTTCCCATGCAGTATAATTCAGGTCTTGATATATATTCAAGACTTATACTTACAGGCAAGTGTACCTCTCACCTCTGATCAAAGAAGATTGCTTTCGCAACAAAAGGAGACTATTAAAAAGTTACAGAACTGATCAAGTGGAGAGAAAATGTATCTGTGAGGTGCCCTTCCTGAAGTGGCACATCTCTAATGCAACTTCTACACCTAATACTAAGGGAACATAGTGGATCACAAGGCATAACAAATAACAATGCATTTCTCAAATCTCACAAGCCCAGCTCTCTCATGCAACAAGTGTTAACCAACCCAGAAAGCCACAACTGAACAAAGGGCAAAGAATAGGAGACTACAGAGACTTTATCCCCAGAGAGGACACCTATATCAAATCTCTGCTATCCAAGGCTTAGGGACCATTGTGGAAGAGGGACAGATATATTTTAAGACCCAGATGTGGTTGATGACCACAAAGAAGGAGTGTTTTCCAGAGAGCTGAAATGTTACTTATATAAACTTACAGCAATGGCAAAAGCATGGACAAGATCCATAAAATCATAAACCAGACAACAATGCAGCATATGAGTAGGGAAGTAGGTAAGAAACCCAGCCTTACCTGAGGAACTATTGGCAACTCATATCTACTGAGAGAGGGAGAGCTGGTTTTCTTTAATTGTGTGAGGCTAGATAGCTTAGCCAGGCCCCACTGGATGGGTGAATACTGCACATTTGTGGACCAAGTTTCACGTGATAGGCTTTAATGTATATGACAAAGTACATGAAAACCAGTGGAGATGTATAAGAGGGGCACAGATAGGGGAGGTTGTCTAAGTATGTTAAAAACATTGTATGAACTATGAAAATAAATCAATATTTTTTACTACTGCTGATTACTGCTGAATGAAGGAGAGCTGATCATCTTTTTATAACTTTAAAATTTTTTTATTTATTATTTTTATTTTATGTATGTGTGTGTATTACCTGCATGTAGGTAAGTGCACCCATGTGCAATGCCTACAGAGGTCAGAAGAGGCTGTCGGATCCCCTGCGACTGGAGTTATGGACAGTTGTTAGCGGCCATGTGGGTGCTGGGATTCAAATCTGGGTCTTCCACAAGAACAACCAGTGTTCTTTACCACTGAGCCATCTCTTCAGCCCTGAGAGAGTTGATCATCTTTAAAGGAAAGATTCTAGATAAGCTGACTAGACTCTGGTGGGTGAACTTGCATTGAGGGATATCTGGGTACAATACCTTGGCATATATGACAGTATGCATGAAAGCTGGTGGGGGAAACTATAGAGGGATGTGGATGAGGGAGGAGGTAAAGATGATAAAGATGTTTTGTTTGAAATGAGCATTCAATAAGAAGTACATTGAAAAAAATATACACAAAATACTATACAAGATTCTTGGGATAAACTTAATGAGATTTATTTAAATAGAAAGATGTTCCATATCTATGGATTGGAGGACTCGGATCACTAATGTGATGATGAAGCTTAACCTGATTTATCGATTTAGTGAAAATCCCATTGAAATTTCAGGAGCACGATAATCAAAATTTAACAAGCTATTTTTAAAACTCATAACAAAACACAAATTATTCTGGATAGATGAGGTATGTAGTTGGAGCAGTTGAATTTCCAAAGTTGAAAGATTTTTCTGAATATACAGTAATACAGTAACCAGGATAATGTGTTGTTATAATACTGTGCTACTTGCAATAGAGCAATCACAATCAATGAGAAAAACTTGAGACTCCAGTAACAAACAGTTGCTTTGATGGCGAATTAATATTGAAAAAACCTTTTGAAGGATTTCAATTCATAGATCATACTATTATTTTAAATTTCTTTGCTTTAACTTAAAAAAATTTATTTTATTTGTATTAGTATATTGCCTGCATGTATGTAAGTGTACCCTGTCGTGCAGTGCCAGAGGAGGTCAGAAGAGGGCATTGAATTCCCTGATACTGGAGTTAGGACAGTTGTTAGTTGCTATGTGGGTGCTGGGAATTGAACTCAGGTTGTCTGCAAGAGCAACCATTGATCTTAACCACTGAGTCACCTCTCCAGACCCTATTTTAAATTTCTTAGATTATTTTTATTTCTTATACATGAGTGTTTGCCCACAATGTGCGTAAGTGCACCACATGCCTATCTAGAGTCTGTGGAGGCCAGAAGAGGACATTGGATCCCCTAGAACTGAAGGTAGAGAAAATTGTGATCCTCCCCGTGGGAGATGGAAACAAATCTGGGCCCTCTGCAAGAGCAAGGGCTGCTAATCACTGAGTCATCTCTCCAGTTCCATAACAATATTTTCAGTCAGTTTTAGGAAGAGCAGACATCTGCAGGTAAAAATTGAATTTGCCCATTTGAGAATTATGCAAAAAGAAATGAAAGATTTGTGATAACAATTAAACACACACATCCATATACAAAATAAATATATGAAATATATTTTTACATTAAATAAAATACATTTAAGAAGTAGGAAAATTGGGGGGCTGGAAATCTTTAGCACAAAGAGCAATGACCAGATCTTAAGCTATATTACATAGCTATAGTCATCAAATCAGAGTGGTACTCACACAAAAATAATCATGTAGATCAATGGAAGGGAATAGGCAAGCCAAACACGAGTTCAAGCAATTTCAGCCACATGATATTCAACAAAGGTGCCAAGAACACACACTGGAGGAAAGACAGTGCTCTGAATACCAGGTGTGTCAAACCAAATCACCTGTTGAAGCATGCAATTAGAGATTTATCTATTACAGTGAACAAAATTCAACTCCAGATGGATCAGAAACCTCAATGTAGAGCCTGAAATTCAGAAGCTATTAGAAGAAAACATAGACAGTTAAGGCCCACAGTGAACAAGTGGAACTTCCCAGGGAAATAAAGAGCAAATGAAAAGTGGGAGAAAGTCTTCACCAGCTCCCCTGCTAAGAGAAGAATAGTGTCCACTATATACAAAGAACTAAACAAAATAATGAAAAGAAGTGACCCAATTTAAAACTTGGCTATGGATTGGAAAGAAGAGTCCTCAAAAGAAGAAATAAAAATGGCTTAAAAAATAACCTTAAAAGTGTTCACATCCTTAGTAATGAAAGAAATGCAAATCAAAACCTAGTTTAAGAATCTGCAGAGTGTATGTCCCTGGATAGGACTCTTGTATTAAACCTCACCCAAGACTCAAGGACCATTGTGGAAGAGGGGTGGAAATATTGTAAGAGACAGGGGTGGGGCATGGCCAGAAGGAAATAGAGTCTTACTGGCTCCTGGGAACTTGCTCATATGTACTTACAGCAATAATGAGAGTATACACAAGGGACCCATGGCTCAATTAGACAAAACCAGCATAAGCTGGGGAAATGGGCAGGAAGATGAGCTGAGGAAATGGGCAGGAAGCGCCAGTCTTAGCTGAGGAGCTATTGACAGCTGATCACTGATGGCTGAGGGAGAGTTGATCTTCTTTAAGGGAGTGCCTAGTCTCCAGTGAATGAACTCACACTGAGAGTTATCTAAATATGCAAACTTCATGAGATAGACCTAACAAGTATGACAAAAAGGCCTGAAATCCTGTGGGTAGGCTATAGGGATGTAGATGGGGGAGGGGTCTAAATATTACTAAGATATATTGTATGAAATGCACAAAAAATTAATAAAATATATACATTAAGAAAAGGAATTTGGGGGCTGGGGAGGTAGCTTAACATTTGAAAGCATTTGTCTGAAATTTCAGAGAGCCCTGGTTCAGTTTCCAGTACCTACATTGTAGCTAACAACTATACAGGTCACAGAACTCACTAGATTTAAATTTACCATTCTTTCATTTTTATTATATGGACACATTCACTTTATCAACCTCTACTGAGAATATTTTAATCATTCCGTCAAATCCCATTCCTTTTGGTAGTCAATTCCCATTGCCACGTCAGTCTGAGATAACTACTAATCCACTCTCTTTAAAAATTTGCCTTTTGAATATTTTATATGAATGAAAGAATACACTACATAGATTTTTATATGGTTGCTTTAAGTACACATGTTTTATCAGAGTGTTCATACTATGATGTTTACTTACATTTTATCTCATGCTGTTAAGTAGCATGTCATTGTATGGGTTTACCATGGTTTTTTTCATTTGCTATCTCACAGAGATTTGCACTTTTCTTGATTTTTGTTATTTCATTTATCTTGTTCTGAACATCTGCCTACATGTCTCTGTGTAGATATAGGGCCACATATCTTATGAGTAGTTGCCAAAATTTGGCATCTCTGGATTATATAATAACTCTTTTATTCCTTTCCTAAACTACCACCCTCTTTTGAAAGCATTTATGTTATTTTACATGTTAACTGGCAGTGCATGAAAATTTCAATTTCTATGTAATCTTGTTACTACTAATATTGTCATTGGGTTTGATGACTCTCTTTCTGTAGTTGGTAAATGACATTTCCTTTTACTTTAAAATTTCCTAATGATTAATAATTTAACTCACCATGAACTTATTAGCAATTTTGAATATTCTAGGGAATGTATATTTTCAAGGCTTCTTTCCATCACATTATATTGCCCAGGTTGGTCTCAAACTGATGATGACTCTGCCTCAGCCTTCTGAATGTATAGAAATAGAAAGCCTTGCACCTGGCCTGACATCATTTTAATTAAGCTTTTTGACTTCTTAATGATTTGTAAACATTCTTTGTGCATACTTCCTCTAATCAAATGCACTATTTTCAAAGCAACATGTCTGACGATGAGGCTGATTTTTCATTTTGTTAATATTTTAAAGCATTATATAAATTATGTTTTATATTTTTCTGTTATGGATCATATATTTACTGTTATATTTAAGAACATTGGACCTAAATTCTACCCACAAGTATTTTAATTCTGTTTTCTCCTACTTGTTTTATACTTTAAAAAAACTTGTTTACTTTTATTTTATGTGTATGAGTATTTTGTCTGTTTGTATGCATTTATGTGTTTCACACATGCACAACAACAATGGAGACTAAAAGAGGGAGCTAGATTCCCTGAAACCATAAAATATACTGCTGCAAAATTGAGCACATACACTGTTGGTTAAATACAGTACAGAATAAAACACACACGCATTCTGTTGAATTGGGGAATATTGCTCTTAAAAGTTATGTGGGAAGATAGAATATTTCTTAAATAAGACAGCTGTATAATAAAATAAAGAGTGGAGAATAAAAGAAATTAAGAAACTGTTACATATATTTAAAAGTCAAAATACAAGTATGTTGTAAATAAGAGAAGGATCTTTCACTGTTAAAAAACATCAAAGAAGAAAAAGAAAATATAATAAATCTGATTGCATAATGCACCTGGAAAAAACAGTATAGACTTAAGTGTATGGGTATGTGTGCACAAATGTACATATGTATACACATATTAGTGTGTATGTGTGTATATATGACACATGTGTAGAGAGAAACTGGCAGATATGGATTATCACACATATATACTTATATAAAATATATGTATATGGATG
>NW_008340646.1:273526-277177 GCF_000622305.1 Nannospalax galili
AATGGCAATGCAAACACCTTGTGAATGTCTATATCTTCTTTTAGCAGCTTATTATTCTTTTATGTGTGTGAGTACTTGACCTTCATGTCTGCGTGCACCATGTATGTTCAGTGCTCACAGGATCTAGAAAAGAGCATTAGATCCTCTGGAATTGTAGTTAGAGATGATTTGTAGCTGCCATATGGGTGTGTGAACTGAACCCATGTCTGCTGCAAGGGTAGCCAGAGCTCTAAGCTGGTAAACCACCTCTCTAGCACCTACATCTTGTTATTAAGTACTATTTTCCTATAAAGAAAATCAAATAATCCTTTAGAATACCCAAGGCTGAGATGGTAGATATCAATCCTGGGATATCTTTTGGTGATTTAGAATTTAAAAGAAAAGATAAACATTGTGGAAATGCCAAAAGAAAACACGGGTCAGACTAAAGGATGGCTAAATTTGAGCAGCTAGTTGCAAAATGGATTATAACCTAAAGAAGACAACATATTAACATTTAAAAACAAAACAAAGGCTGGAGAAATGGCTCAGCAGTTAACAGCAATGTCTTCTCTTGCAGAGGGCCTGGGTTTGATTGCCAGCACTCATGTGGCAGCAAACAACTGTCTGTAACAGTTCCAGGGGATTTGATGCTCTCGTCTGACCTCCATGGGCATGGCATGACATGGGTGCACCCACCTACATGCAGGCAATACACAAATACACGTAAAATAAAAGTAATAAAATATTTTTTAAAAGCAAAGCAAAGAAATACATGAAGATTAGAGGCATATCTGCCTAAAAAAATCTTTAAAGATTTTTATTTTTTTTCTATGTGTATGAGTATATTGTTGCCTGGCACTTGTATCATGCAATGGCTCCAGAGGTCAGAAGAGGGCATTGGATCCGCTAGAACTGGAATTAGTGATGGTTGTTAGCCACCATGCAGTTGCTAGTAACTCAATCCAGGTCCTTTGCAAGGGCAGCCAGTGCTCTTAAATGCTAAGCCATCTTTCCAGCCCCTGACAAAATCATTTTAATGAAAAATTTTAGGAAGAGTTAAGGAAATGTTTTTATTGCCACAGCACAAACATATAGACCTGTTAACAGCTTCACCTCACTACTAACATGCTGAAGACAGTGGAGAAAAATTCACGAAGGACAACTGTAGAGCTTCAAAGTGTCTGTTCCTCATGATTTTTTGATCACAAAGCAAAAATGCTGACTCTGCAGAAAGAGGCTTGGCTGACCCACTGTAGCCAGAGATTGAAGCTGAGGTCACTGAGAACAAAATCTCAGTGCCATGGATAAGGGTGTTGTGTTAAAATGCAAGTGTATTTCTTGGGTGGTCTTCCCAGACACCCTGACCTAACAGATAATCTTGAACAGAAGGATGCTTGCCAACCTATGGACATTTCTCTTAGGAAGTGTCAAAACCATGACATAGTCATAACTGCAAGCCTAAAAGTGTTTTCACACACCTTTAAAAATATTAAGGAAGAAAAAGTACAATGGTCTGATCATTACCTGAATATCTGAAAACTTCTATAAAGAAACTTCACAAGAATTAAAGGATTGGGATGGAGAGATGACTCAGTGGTTAAGAATACTGATTGTTCTTACAAAAGACCCAGGTTTGAATCCCAGCACCCACATAACAGAAACAACGGTCTATAACTCCAGTTCCAGGGGGATCTGACAGCCTCTTCTGTTTTCCGTGGATACTGCATGACCCAGGTGTACTTACATGCATGCAGACAATACACTCCTGGCACATAAAATAAATGTAAAAAAATGAAATTTCAAACATTAAAGGACTTTGTAAATCTAATAGTGTGTATATGCCAAATCAGTTGTAATTCTGGCAATTAATGTTTCATTTCTAGTCGGAAGATCTAAATTGATACTAAGTAATCATTCTGTATGCATTACATAACTGTATATTACTATTCTGTTGTAAGTTAATTGAGCTGTCTATATTTAGAGACATATTTAAAGTGTTACTGTTTAGATTAATCAAATTGAACTTGTTTCAATATTTTTCAATTTAATACTCACCTGTAGAATATATACACATCAAAATTTAATAGGTTTTTTTAAATCCTGAAATCTATAAAGTATATACTTTTGTTTCTGCTAGTCTTTGAGTTGAAGGGTTTTTTTAATTTCCTTATCATCTGTATGATTATATTAATCTTAAAATCTAAAGATTCCAGGAGCTTCATCTTACCATTGCCATTGTCTACTGTGTTTGTCCACGTACTTTCCAGTTCTATTGAGCCTTCTTGCTTCTTATCTCCCATTTAGCTGAAGGACTTCAGAGAAAATTAGAATCTTACTGCTTCTGCTTTATATTGAGGGAAGATATAGGATAAGAGGGCATTCCACTTGAATCATGAAGAGTCCAGGCTGTAGATGGAGGAGAAATTGAGATTCAGTGTTTCCCTGAATCCCAATGCACTAATAAAAAAACGTTCTTCCAGTGTATTCAGACTGAATAGTGTTAGGAATTTTTCCAATACCTAAGTGTCTGTCGAAACATGGAGATCATAATTAGTTCATTCATCTAGCTAGTGTATCCAGTTTAATGGCGTGCTGGCATTCCATTCATTTCCCTAATATGACTGGATAATTGCACATACTAACTCAAATATTGTGTTGGCACAGAATTATTTTCCCTGAGGATGTTCCTAAACCAATGCTTGCTATACTTTGTATTGTTTCATTTTATTTTGATAGCTAACATGATTTCCATGTTTTGTATCAATGTTTTTCATCAATGAGCCAAACAGAAGACCGAGCTATCTTGTCTTTCTTTAAAAGATATTGTTCATCTAGCTTATAAGAAGTAGAATCTCATTGCAAAAGAGCTACTCTGAGGGTTTGAAAGAATGTTTATGGTGGTAGAAATACTGGATGGCATCCACTGAAAGACAAAATAGTTAAAGAGATCCTTCTGTCCCAAGTGTCGGCGGACTCAATGGTTGGTAGCTGCAGAGACAGAGACAATGTTTACTGATAGGCATTTTTGTTTTGCACTTATCATACATTGTTTGAAAATGCTATGCTGACTTTAATGAGAAAAATAATTAATATGTCTTCCTGAAATAGAGATATTTTCAGATTCTCCTCCTCTGAACTCAGGATATAACTCCCCAATCCCTGTTGAATTTCAGGTTAATTTAGATTTTTGGTTTTGGAAGAACAGCTCAATATTCCTCCTATGAAGTGTCTGTATAGAGAAGAGCTTGACAGGAGGCAGGCAATTATTCTGGGCTCTAACTCCTCAATTCTCTGTAGCAGCCAAAAGCAAAAACCACCTCTCTTCATTGTGGATTTGTAAGGAAAGATTGATACACATCTTTGAATTTATGTTATTGCAGTAAAATATCTTTCTTATGATTTTATCTGAAAGCACTGTATGGATGAACAAAACACTGGTATAAAAATCCATTGTTCAATTTCAGTCACATACACAAAACACATATCATTTGGTCTTTTGCTAAATAGGACAGAATTTTTACAGTTTATATTCTTTGACATTCTGACTATAGTTCTCATCAATCAATAGACATTATAGCTTTTTAGGAAAACAGAATGAGATGAAAGAGCCCTGAGGATATCAATGATGCATAAAGAAGGTCAGGTGAGATAAACTTCTTAAAGAAAACT
>NW_008340646.1:277316-286914 GCF_000622305.1 Nannospalax galili
CTGAGAAGAAAATGGAATGAAAAAATGTAAATATGGGGGCTGGAGAAGACTCAGTGGATAAGAATACTGGTTGCTCTTGCAGAAAACCTGAGTTCAGCTTGCAGCATCCACACAGCAACTAACAACCATCTAGAACTCGAGTCCCAGGCAATCTGAGACACCTACTCTTCTCACATCCATAGGCATTACTTGACATAGGTGTACTTAACATATGCAAAGGCAATACACTCACACATAAAAGAATACATATAAGAAGGAAATAAAATATGTAAAGATGCCTAGATGCACCTATACATTATATATGCATATATGGTATGCTTTTACAAACAGAAATATTATTTTCCTAAAAAAAGCTCACGTGTCTAAAAAGTTCTACAATTTCTTAATATAAATATTCTAGTTCAAAAGTCCCTGTGTTGCCTTTGTTCCTCTCTACCTTAATTCCTCTGAGCTCAGAGCCATTATCATTCTGTCTTCTGAACCCTGTAGCACCAGCATGCCCTAGCTGCTCCCAGGCTCATTACAGGCTTAGGAGGTCAGATTTCTGCTTATAATGGTCTTTCCATAATGAGGTCCTTGCAACCGCATTTAGGTGTTTCTAGTAGCAGCATGTTTAACCACATCATAGCAAGTATTATTTCCATTTCCTAATTAATATATATTTAAAACAGATAATCTTTATATTAAAAGAAGTTTCTGTTTCCCTTTGAGAATTCTGAGCAGTTCTGGACGTCCATGGCAGAGGCTACAGATTGTATCCTTCACTTTAAATCTTGCCAAGAGAGGACCAGAAAGTTGACTGATGAATCAAACAAAGCCAATAATGTGTGGGAACTGTTTACTCTTGTCTATCATAACCAGAAGCTAAAGGGATAGTGTACCGAAAATCAACATCCATTCTTGCTGTTTTCCATATTTATATGTTGGAGTGGTAGATAAAAACATATGATGAGTGAACAGCCAAGTTGATGATGAGCTGGGAAATGAGAATGTTGTGCTGCAGTATTGCAAGAGTCTTGTATTAAAGAATACATGATTCAGTATACCTGGAATGTAGGGCCATGGACTTATTGCTTGTCAGGTCTTAGTCATAAGGGAAAGTGAAGTATTGTAGCTATGACAGTGTGATGGACATTAGCCATTCTCAGTTCAAATGTGTACTTCATTCCCCCATAAGGAATGGAATACAATGGGCCTTTCCTTTCTATGGCACATCAGGTGTGTCCAGGAGGATGCAAGGAGTAATAGATGGGATTTCAAAAAGGCTGTGAAGAATAATGCTGCAGTCTTCTCCTGCTTACATCCCACTTCTTAGAATGCTTAATGGTGATTAACACTGAGCAGCTGCATTGGTGCCACAGTGGAAAGGGGCGGGGGTCAAGGAAGAAGGTAAACACGCTTCATGTCTTTGAAAGTGGCTGTGTTACCAGAAGAGAGATGCCAGCTAATATGCTTCTTTTCAGTAAGATGAAAACATCTTTTGAAATCACTGCCATTTTGAGCTTCTCTGTTATATTAAACCAAGTGCAGTCTAGACTGAAAGAAACTGGAGTGAAAAGAGGGTTATTGCATTCATATTCATGCATAAGTAATAGAAATGAGTAAGACTGAGAAAGAGTCAGTGTCTACATGGCATTATGTAGTATCATCACATAATCTATGTGAATCGATATATAATATAAAGCAGGGCCTATGAGATATAGCAGTGAGCCACCAAGGCTGACAGCCTAATTTGGATTTCTGGAACCCACAAGATAGAAGGAGAGAGCAAACTCTTGAACGTTCTCTGCTGATAACCACAAATGTATTGTGGTACATATGTGCATGCATACATACATACATACATACATACATACATTCATGCATACATATATACATACTCTGTTCCCCTGGGGTCCTGGTTCCTCCAAGGGTTGGGTCCTGCTGTGGAGAATTGACTCTGGAAAGTTAGCCACAGAGGTATGGCACCATCTTGAACCAGAGCTGCTAACACGAAGAGGGTGCAGCAGCCAGGCATGCTCAAGAACAGACTGGCCTGGCACTTGAAGACCTGGGGCTAGACTTCTGGCACCTGAGGTGTGAGCAAATGTTAGCAGTGACTCTGGGTGGGCCACAGAAGTGATCTGGAATGGCAGGCCAAGCTGTGCAGAGCTGGGTGCCGAGTGTGTGTTTCTATGTAAGTACCCCCATTAACCCCCTCCCTGCCCAAGGGCATAAACCATAATAAATTCACATAAAAACATGTTATATGGCTTGTCTGATCACACAAGAGATCCCAAGAGAAGTCTGGTGACAAAATTGGTGCAGCCAGCAAGGTGGTGTTAAAAATGACAAACTGTGGAAGTTTGGAAAATGCTAGATAGCTGATGGAGGTGCTGATGTGTTTTTACAATGGATTATAAAATCTGTAACTAAAAAGAGGCCAGCCATGCAGAAGCATGGGCACAGCTATGTTGTAAATGTGGGGGTATGTAGTGGGTATGTGAGGATTTGTTAAAGGTTATCCTGAGGCTAGAAAAACTTCTTCCCCCAAAGGGAGGGCCCAGAGAGGGGGTGTGGCAACTTTGCATAATAAAAGATATCCCCCAGGCAGGGGAAGCTGAAAAGGCTAGGGGGGTCCTGGCAGATCCAATTGCAGAGCTTGAGCCAGAAAAAAAGAGGGACACTTTAACTTAAGTAAGGTCCAAGGACTCAGAGGAAACAATAGATAACAGTAAAAAAGAAAATGACCTAAAATAAAAGTAGCTAAGGTTGCCCCTCAGATTTGATTGGTGATATAAAAGGGAAAAAAAAAAAAAGCTAAGAGTGCTGTAGCTAGGAAATACTCCACGCTGAAACTATTAAAACTAGGAAAAACTTACAAGCAAGCAATCAGAGAACCCCTATCCATGCACCTTCTGAGAGTGTGGGACATTGGAGCAAATGATGTCAGTCTATGTACTTCAGAAGCTTCACAGCTAAGTTATATAACCACCCATCCCTCCATGCTATATAGGCTGTTCAACCTAGACCAATGCAGGGGGGGAGCAGTCCTTAATGGGATGGCTGGTTGAAGGCATTAAAGATACATGGTTGTCACCAAGGGAGACTAATATGATCAGCATGGAGTGATCATACTCAGACTGGAGGACTATAAAGGAGGGGCAGGCATTACTGAGAGAACTAGGGATGAGAAAAGAAATATATGATGCCAGTTCACTGGAACAGATAACACTGTGTTCACCAGAGATATGAAGGAAAACTTAATTAAACTGGGACCTCAAGAATGGTATGGGGCTTTAATGGTTTTACTAAGCCCTTTAATGGGACAGGATCTTTGTAAAGTGAGAGAGGCTTTGGCAAATCTAAATGACTCTGACCAGCATGTAAAACTTGTCTGTAGAAAAACAGAACACCCTATGAGAAATATAAAAGAGACCAGACAGAAGAAATGGCCCATTAGGATTACTCGAAGACAAATGTGGAAAGACTTATGTAGAGCCCAAATTCTCAGAAAAAAGATTGATAGAAAACCAAATTTGGTATTAAAGAGTTTCTGGAAGTCTTTAAAACCAGAACAGTTTACAAAAGGTATTCAAAGAAAAAAAAAAAATGTCCCAGGGGTGGTTAAGAATCCTCAAAGGCTAAATAAGATGCATTTCTCTTCTCATAAAGGTTATACTAGGGGTGAAAGCAGTTTTTCCCACTAAGTCCTCCCCAAGCAGCCAGGTGTGGTCAATGGGAAGATGACAGTTGTGGCTACAGAAAGGAGGCAGACCCAGAGCCTGCCCGACTCAAGGAACCAACAAGTGCACAGGGGGACAGGAGAAGCCCCCTGCCTCCTTAGCCCAGTGCAGGATCAGGCAACTGGAGCCAACACCTGTAAGTGTATCAAGAATAAATGAATCCAAAGGGATAACTAAAAATGGTAAAGAGCTAACCAAATTAATGACTCGTACCCATGCTATGGTACCTAATAAGGATCTATGGAGAAGACTGTTTATACAAATGGACAAAACCTTTCCATGTTGTGTGAGACCTTGTCAATGATCGATTTAATATATAATGTTAACCTTTCTTTTGACTGTTTTACAGATGTGAAACCCATTTGAAAAATACCTGAAGAAGCAAAGGCCAGCTATAGCTGTAAGATTCTCGGGAGTTTTATGGTTGGATGAGATGAAGACAGAGACTATCAAACTACACAAGTGTTAAGAAAATCCACAACACCAGGGGTTTGTTGCCCCTCTATAAGCTGTTGATCAGAGAGAGAGCGTAGAGGTCTTCAAATTCACGAAGGCTATTGCCACTAAGGTAGGTAAGTCCAGTTTGCTGAAGATGCTGCATGTTGTGAGCGTTGGAGAAGAGGAGATGGAGCTGAGACTAAGCCAAAAAACTCAATGCCACTGAATAAATGACATTCATATTGCCAGAAGGTGCTATGAAAATGGTTGGGAAAGAAAGGATTTACTCAACAATGGACCCCATGTGCTGCACACTATGGATGTGCCAATCAATGCCTGCAAGTGCAATAATGACTTGACCAACATACGTACAACTGAAAAATTTCTAATTGGATAAGACCCGCTCCTAGTGGTGGAACACACATCTGTTGCTGTAGGCCAGGCCAGTGCCTTGTGTTGAGAAATGCTGCAGACCCTAATGGGGAAGCCATCACAAGTATACTGTTTAATGAATATGAAACACCTATTGGGATATCTTCTAGACATTTGTATTTACATTCATATTTATTTGAAAGTGTCTACTTCCTTCCATTTGTCTTTATAGAAGAAACACCACTGAGATAGATCAATGGCCATGGCCTAAAGATGACTAATAGGGAGGCCCAAGAAGTCATTTTCTTGTCATGATACAAGAGAGATCACAGTACATCTGTCACCACCTCCAAGGTTCAGGGACGTTAGTGGAAGTTTAGCTGAAAGTTTATAAGAGTGGAGGAAAGGGGTAGAGTGTGTTCCCCAGGGATCCTGATTCCTCCAAGGGGTGGGGCCTTCTGTGGAGAATTGAATGTGGAGAGTTAGCTGCAGAAGGAGGGGCTCGTGGTACCATGTGAAGGGGGCTCAGCAGCCAGGCACGCTCAAGAACAGAATGGCCTGGCACTTACAGACCTGGGGCAAGACTGCTGGCCCCTGAGGCATGGGCCAAAGCTAGTGGTGACTATGGGTGGGCTGCAGAAGTGATCTGGAATTGTGGGCCAAGCTGCACAGAGCTGGGTGCGTTTCTGTGTAAGTCCCTCCATTTACCCCCTCCCTAACCAAGGGCGTAAACCATAATAAATTCACATAAAAATATGTTATATGGTTTGTCTGATCATGCAAGAGACCCCGAGAGAACTCTGGTGACATACACACACAAATAATATTTAGAGATAAGGCATAGGAATGGGCACTGTTCCCTTTGTGAGATGTCTGAGAACTTCGAATCTTTTCCAATGAAACAGAATTTTCTGTCATGCTCATAAAGGATTTGTGTTATAGCAGAGCTTCCACCTCCCATTTGTTGAGTCATTTTGGATGTCCATCAACCTGATTTTGCTCAACCTTTTGCTCCTTCTCAGCAAATGTTTACCAGGTTGGTGAAGTCAATTTAAGGTGCAATATTCAAAACTGAAGCGTTCTAATCCCATGGAGGGGATTACAGAAAGCATCGCTGTAACAATAGGTCAGCTCTCCTCATAGCAGGGTCTACACACTGCCAAAGCAGCTGCTCACTCTCCTGCACACTTCATCTCTGGCCATATGTTCTCCATGCAGATGGTTTTGTGTGCTGTCTTGCTTTGTGCAGTGTCACACTACATCGACTCATTGTGACATCTCTTGTGGGATGAGACTTTTACTGTTGTGAATTCTTCTTTTCTTTGATTTCCCAAAACATTAACACTTTCTCCATTAAATATGGAGGATATTTGTGAGGAGTAAAGTAGCTCTGAGGCAGCCCTGTTATTTGACCCTGGAAATCGTGGAAGAGATGACACCTCAACCAGCCATGCCATGTGGCACATTTGTCACCATTTAAACTTGTCTCTGCCTACTCTGTCTTATTTGGTGTCCTTAGTTAGCATCAGCTGAACTGTCAACTTGGCATGAGTCTAGAGTGACTTAGGAAGAGACAACCTCAACTGTAGTCATATTCCATTCATGTTGATGTGTGGCCATGACTATGAGATATCTTCATAATTGATACCTGCGCAGGTTATCCTGGGCTGTGTTAGAAAGTTAGGGAGGTAGCGACCCATTAAACACCCATCCTCTGTGTTTTCTGCCTCAATTCCTCCTTGACATTCTGCCCTGGCTTCTGCAGTGATGGATTGTAACTCAGATGCGTAAGATGGAAACCCTCCTGTCCCCAAGTTGCTTTTCGTTATGGCCTTTATGACAGCAACAGAAAGCAAAGTTGGATATTTGGAATATTGTCATATTCTCTTCTGAGGTGTGATATTTCCTCATTAGCTCAAGAATATATAAATAATTACATTCAGTGGGCGCTCAAGAAACACCTCCTACTGCAGAAATCAAATGAGTTTATTAGCAGATTCATGAGTGAATGAATCCCTGTGTCGCTTCCCAAGCTTAAATAGAGATATACAGTATGCCCCTGTTTCTTAGGATGATTAACGTCTTGGGAAAAGAGAAATTAAAATTTTCAAGCATTACTTATTTGATGCAAACCAAAGTACAGTGGTCACTTTTCCAAGTGTTCGTAGACTTGGATTTAAAACCAACACTCTGTTTCTCTCATTTCAATGTTGAAGAAACACTTCACAGTGACACCTTCATTCCTTCCTTCAAAGTGGATTCTTTTCCGCAGTAATATCAGCCCCCATATCTGTACATAGCGTACCCCAGTACATACATATGTAGGGACATACATTCTGGTCTGTATAGTACTCTAGTCAGTTAAATAATCATAGTTATGTCATACATCAAGTGCTTTCTAATTTTCTTGTTAAAAATGAAAAAAATACAATATACACAGGGAAAGCTGCCATCATCTTTTAAATTTACCCTCATTGAACAGTGAGGAAACCAGGATGTGGAATGAAGCATCAACACATCCTAGGTACTCCATCCAGGAGAACAGGCTCCACAGTCATGGCTATGTTTTTTCAGCCTGTCTTCCTTTAGGTGGAAGGGACTGACAGTCACTGGGAAGGGTGTTTCTTGGTTCATCATGCAGAGTGGCAACACACTATGAGACTTGAGGTGACCATGTTCGAGACCTGTCCCTCCTTCAATGGGAGATGCAATGGACAGTGGCTGGGACAAGCAAATGTGGGTAAAGCTGCCTAGTGGAGTCAAAGCTGGGGAAGAAGACAGGGGAGCTGAGGCTATGGGGAGGGTTCCTGTAAGGTTACAGCAGCTCTGATGACCCTGTGCCTGTGAGCACAGAAGGAAGCTGCATCAGTAGCAGAGGCAGTCTTAGCAAAATCAGGTTGAGGCACTGTGACGGACTCATTGCAGACATGTGGGCCTGGCTTTAATGACTGACAGCCCTGATTTCTACAGCACAAAGACAGTTGATTCCTGATGTGAACCTATGATTAATATCCTCTGCCAAAATACAACACAGGGTCATGGTTGTAACTAAATACCCACCTGAAAAGTCTAATCAATAACTTCTTAGATCTTTTTAATATAAAAGTGAAATTAAAAGTAAAACAAAAAGATTATTATTACTTTTTCTGCATTAGTTGTGGTGTATGCATGCCTGTGTGTGTACATGTTCCCATGGAGATGACTACACATGTGTGTATGTGTGTTGAGACCAAATGTGAACCTCCAATATCTTTCTCATTTGCTTTCTACCTTTTATATTGAAGCAGGTTGTCTCACTTCAGCCCAGAACTTGCTGGTTTGGCTAGTTGTACTGTCTTCCTACATAGGTTCTAGGAGTCTCATATCTGGTCCTCATGCTTGTACAGCTGTTTTACCCACTAACCCGTCTTCTCATCCCCTAAAAAAACTACTAAATCCAAAATATAGGAGCTCAAATAATTATATCAGTTAATTAAAGGCATATTTTATGCCTGGTTGTACAAATAATTATCTTATTTCTGCACTCTTCTTTGTGGGTATGGGTATTCGCTTTAATTGCCATGCATCTCATTCATATACCAGAGAAGTAAACATCATGCTTGCAAACACATTATTGAGTCTGTTAGAACAAAATTCATTGTGCTTCCATAGCCTCAGGAGTACCAGGTTTGAAGTATCTGAGCCATCTGGAACAAATGGCTTGACTTCCAGCTGTGTTCACTTAGCTCTTCATCTTGTCTAAGTGGAAAAGCTGGGGGTGTATGCGAGGGCTTCTTTTGCATAGAAAGTCAGTTGAAGGTTTAATCTGCACTTTCTATATACACAGGAAGCCTAGGCTTGGAACTAAAGGCATTTCCCCCATGTCCAAAGTATTCATTCCTCATTGCTTCACAGCAGGATTGCCTGAAATTTCAGGTCAACTCTAGCCATCCTTCTCACAGGGGTTACGTTTTGATGGGGCTTCAGAATTTCTGAAATGCTTTGATCTTTCAGAATCTATGGCAGGATGATATCTGCAAAGTAATGCTACATGGATTAGTATAAAAATGCACACAAAGGAAGGGCAAACGGTGGGAAAATCAGACCAACTTTGATGTTCATAACTTTTCCCAACATTTTACACAGTCTGTTTTCCTTATCTTGAACAACAAAGCTTTACAGCATTATGGTTAGGAGGACAGGCACTGTTCCCACACTCCTGGGTTTGAGAAGGTGCTGTCCCACTCTGCAACATTAGGAATCTGTTTCTCCGTGTTTCTCTCTAGCTCATTTTCCTAATCTTGTAAAGACCACAGTATTAATTCTTGCTTCATAAGATTGCTTTCATGGATAAAAAGTTACCTAGCTTATGCAAACCTTTTGGAAGAATGACTACATTTTAAAAAGTAAATTTCCTTGCAATTAGCTGGCATGAGAGAAGCTATAGTTTTGGTTTTGAATTTCATATTTTGTTATAATTTATAATTTTATAATCTATAATTTGTAATAAATTAAAATTCACAGATTTTAGCATGTACCTCTCAATCAAAAAAAACTAAGAGTAGAAAATTTTGAAAATTTAAATATGCAGTCCTTTATTACAATTTTTGCGCTTTTTTAGATTTTTGCAATTTTCATATAACATGGTTTGATGGCATTTAGATTCACTCCCCTCTCTAGATCTCTCCCCACTGCTCCCTGCCCAGTTTAATGAACACACACACACACAGACACACACACACAGACACACACACACAGACACACACACACACACACACACACACAGACACGTATATATAGTGGCCTTCAGAGTATCATGTGTGTCTCCTTGTTCTCAAATGTCCTTTAGTGTAGGTCCATTCACTGGCCCAAGAGTTCCATCATGTAAAACACTGTCTCCTCTCAGCAGCCGTCAATAGCCTAAAATTCTTTAGGTTGCATTGGGATTTCATACCCGTGTCCCCATGTCTATGCTGGGATTTTGTCTGATTTGAACTTTTAAAAATAGTCTCACAACATACTACAATTTCTCCCATCATCTGTAAATAATACTACTGCATATCTCAGCTTATAAGGAAATATAT
>NW_008340646.1:287253-360342 GCF_000622305.1 Nannospalax galili
TCATGACTTTCAGTGCTTATGATATGATTGGGTTATTATATTCACGTGTGTATTTTAAAACAAAAGTTAAATTATACAGTCAAGACATAGGACAAGTAGTTCATTACCAAAATCACCCTAATGAAACTCCAGCAAGCCTCTCTCACAAAGTAGAATGGTTAATATAACACAGATTTTTCTACTTTGTGAAAGACTGTTTTCAACTGTACTGTTTCAATTGCAGAAAGAGAAAAACAAATTTGACATTTGGAGAATCATCCATTTTCATCATTTTGGCTTCTGGATAATAATAAAATTTGAAATGACTGTTCTAGTTAGCTTTATATTACTGTTTAAAACATTGGCCCAAAGCAAGTTGTGGAGGAAAGTGTTTGTTTTGCTTACAGCTCATTGACCATTAAAAAGAGACGCTCAGACAGGCACTCAGGCCAGCAACATGGAGGCAGGAAGTGAAGCACAGATCTCAGAGGAAGTTTGCTTACTGACTTGCTCTTCAGGCTGGTCATCAGCCTGCTTTCTTAGGCAACCTATGTTCCCCTGCCCAGAGGTTGTACTGTGCATAAAAGGCTGGCCTTCCCCTATCAGACACTAATTGAGAAAATGGCTTACAGACATGGCCACAGGACATTGTGATAGAAGGATTTCCCAACTGAGGTTCCATCTTCTCACGAATGTGAAGTTGACAATTGAAGCTATCCAGCACAATGGTTTAGGGTTAGTTTGAACTGCAAATTCTTCTCCTTGTCATTAGCATACACAGTATTCTAATAGCATCTATATGCTTATTATAGAAGGTAACAGTTTGGTTTGTCATGGGCAAGATGAAAAGAGATGCTGTTACATGTTTCTTTGAAGTAGATAAATTTTATATCCTAGGAAAATAGTAAATTTTCATATCCTAGAACTAAATATTTCTCTCGCTTATGTATTTATAAAACCTTTTATCCTTTACTTAAGTATAAATGTAATATTTTAAGAAAATTTTCTTTTCAATTTATTGAGTTTCAAGCTGCTAAACTCACCCATTTTTGCTTGATAATTTTTTAACAATAATACTTATTATCTATTGGAATACATGGCTAGGGAATGGAGAGATGGCTCAGTGAATGAAGAGCTTAGTGCGGAAGCATAGAGACTTGAGTTGACTGTGGTTACTATGCCACACATGAGTTCCCTCCCATTGAGAGGGCTTTAGGTCCAATTAGATAGCTGTTGATTACCCCCTAGATAACAATGCCACTACTCCACCATAGTTTGTTGTGCTGGTCATTATTTTGGTTGTTAGGTTTCAAAGCTGCATTTGTACCACTGATTGATTTTCTCTCTTAGCAGCTTGCATAGTATTCTCTAAGACTTTGAGGGCTAGTCTTTAGGAAGGAGGCTTCAAGTCAGTTCCAGCTCCATTGCTCAAAGAACTATTGGCAACTGAAAACTGCTGGGTGAGAGAGAGTTGGTCTTTAAGGGAGAGACTCTACAGCTTGCACTGATGTACATTTCAGTACACAAACTTGACCCTCTATGCCTTTACATATATGAAAGAATGCATGAAATCTGTTGAGGGGGGGTATGGGATGGTGAGAATGGGGAAGGTTATAAAGATGATTAAGATGTTTTCAGACATTTTGTTTGAAGCACACAAAAATTCAATATACCATCATAACAGCAGTAACAAATGCAAGCACATGACTGTGCATGCGGAAAGGATTTTTCTTTTATAGTTGATATTACATTATTATGACTTTTATATTGGTGTGATGTGCTCTGATTGCCCTGTGATCTGGCCATGGGATGCTGTCTTCTGTTTGTCACAGGTCTTTTGACAATTTCATGTATTATTTACCAGCGTCCATTTGTGTTGCTGGCTCAGCTCTTGCAGCGCAGGTGGCTGACTGAAGTGGCAATTAGCCGGTGGTATCGCTGACTGAGAGTGTGTAAAGGAATTTTATGACTATATCCAAATGCAGACATCAAGACTGTCTGCCTAAAGACATCTTACAGAAGACTTCGTGAAAGTGTAGATGCAGGCTTTTCAAAACTCTGAGGCTTATAAATAAATAGATGAAACTCACATGTAGTTCATATGTCTTAAATGATGTGCTTTCCAAAATAAAATAGATGGAAAGTTTCAAATTGAGAGAATTTTGCCATTGGTTTAGAAGGAAAAGTCCTTTAGAGATAATTTAAATATAATTTCATTCATGGACTCACCAGGCTGGTGAATGAATGCCTCCCCACTGCTATGAATTGAGTTAGTCATGAAGATGATAAAGAGAAACTCAGGAGGTTTCATTTTTGACATGGCCTCAGATTTGTAGAATCTATGAAGGAAATCTGAAAACAGAAACTTAAAATAGCACAAAAAGCAAATATAAAATGTCCAGTCAAGTCATTAATTTTACACATGGCGAAAATTTCTGAGTTTCAAGTTCTCTATTTTTCCTAGTCCCTTTCATTTGAATAGTTCTGACACCACACCCATCTAAGAAGAAAATAATTCCTTTCAAGACCTGACAGTGCTATGCACTGGGAACAGGCTGGGGATATAAGTCAGTTGGTAGAATGCTTGTCTGGCATACAACGAGTCCTGGATTCCATCCCCAGTACCTATCAAACAAAGCATGGTGGGCACACAGCTTTAAATCCAGCACTCTGGAAGTAGAATCAAGAGTATCAGAAGATCAAGGACATCTTCTGTTACATATATCAGGAACTCAAGGCCAGCCTGAGCTAGAGATCCTATCTCAATACAAGTGACAAAAAAGTCATTGCACGTACATAGTTTCTACCATGATAGCAGTTCAGTCTTGCGTTTTTTCGCCTAAAAACCGATTTTCTATTTCCTAGTATATGCAAGCTGCTGATTCTTAGAAACAGTACTGTGTTTATCATCAAGACTATGAGCTCTGTTTAATAAGGATCAAGCATTAATCTAAACACACTGGTTCTAATAAATACAGTAAATACATGCTTTTACTGCATGATGAAAAATAAATCTTTTAGGAAAAATGCAATTTCCTCTATAGTGTGATTCTGAGTCCCAGAGCAAATTTAGAAGACTCTGTGAACACTCTGTTTGATTTCCAAAACACACAGGGTAATACTGATAAAATAATTCATCAGCATGTGGCTAGAGACAGCTTTTCAAAAGAAAGATAACTTAGGAACACTGTTTGGTTTTGGATAGTGTAAGTGAAATAAAGGAATATCTAGTAGGAGATTTTAAAGTGAAAAAGATGCCGTAAAATTGGGCATTGAACAGAATTATATATTGTTTATACTTCAAAGAAGTTTTTAGAAAATTTTGCTATGAAATATAATAGTTTGATGCCACAAATAGGAGAGCCTTTTGTTTTTTTCTTTGTTAAGACAAATGATTTTCTCAAAGCTTAATTTTCAAAAATCTGCATTGATTGGTTTAAAACTTTATCCCAATAATGCGGATTATTAGATAAAAAACTGATTATTTTACACAAACAATTGGGAAGGATAGGCATCTCTTCCCTTTAATTTGACTCAGTTCTCACTTGACAGGGAGAGAGTGGCTATATTTTTTTAAAGGCGTCTTGTCAGGTGACTTCATCTGACTAATGGATGGGAGGTTGAGAATGATTATGATCAGTTATTGAAATGATGAATAAAAATTCCTTAATATTGGTCTGGAGAGATAATTCATTCGGGGCATGCTACCTTGAAGGGGTGAGGGTATAAGTTCAGTTCCCTGCACTCATGTGAAAACAGCTGGGCCTGGTGGCACACACAAAGACTGATGGATCCCTGGGACTAACAGACCAACCAGCCTAACTGAATCAGTGAAATCTGGGCCATGGAGAGATTTTGAGTCAAAAAAGAAGGGAATCTCCTGAGAATAGCATCTGAGGTCATCTCCTGGCCCCCACATACAGGCCACACATACATGTGTGCACCTGTACATACATGTACAAGCATATACTCATGTGTGAATGCACATGCAGAGCCCCTTAATATTGACTCATATTCATAATCCCTACAAAATTTATAAAGCAATGGTCATTCAAAGAAGCCCGCAGATATTCCTACAAAATAGAATAAGGGTCCTGGGTTGAGGGAGCTATGAAAATATCATGTGCCCCTCTTCACATGGATATAAGGAACCCAAACTCATGTCATCATGCTTTCGAGGCGACCACTTCACTGACTGAGTCACCTCCCCACACCCCAAAGTAATATTTTTAACTGTCATTGAAATACTCCATTGACACTAAGGACATTAAAAAAAGTTAGTCAGACTTATGTGACTCCCACTTTAAAAGTAAGGCCCAAATTTTTATTTCAATACCCATATTCTGGAAGCAATGGCATAAGTGTTTTAAACTAATTTAAAATACTGATATATGAATAGATAAATTCATGGGCATGCTTGGTCCTACTTACTACTGTTGAAGAAAAGATATATAATAACATTATTTTAATAATAATAATAATAAACAGTAAAAGCTAAACATTTCATAGTTTAAGTGCCCATATCTATAATGGTATAATATTTAGAAAATATTTTATTATTTTTATTTTATGCATAAGTTTGTCAGTATGCTCGTGTCTTGTAATGCCCATGGAATTTAGAAGGGGGCATCAGATCCCCTGGAACTGGAGTTCAGATGGTTGGTAGCCACCATGTGGGTGCTGGATATTGAACTCGGGTCTTCTGCAAGAGTATCCATTGCTCTTAACCCCCTAACCATATCTCCAGTGTCCTATGGTACATTTTTATCTTCATAGAAAGTTCCTCTCTATTAAATATCCATCCACAATTGTTATTAACAGCTATGACAATCAAGCTTTCTTCATTTTATTTTTCTGTAAATGGAGAATAAGCGAATATTTGTGCCTAGAAAGAATATATCAAAGTTTATTAAAATGTTGTAATATTCGTATCTAGTGAGTTGTCGAACATCTGTTCTTTTTGAAGTACTTCTTCCTTTGGATTATTTTTTTAGCTGTAGTCCATGAAAAATTATTGTTTATAACAACTAAAAGTGCTTAACATTGCAATCTATTTATCCATGCCCTGTATACCAACTGTAGAAATGGAAACCAAGCATGGAAAAAGAATTTAAGCTGTCTAGATTCACTAACTCAGTTCAGATATCTTCTTTGGGATACTATGCTAAAAATAATAAAACATGGTTTTCTCTTTATGTCTTAACCATATAAAATTTCATAATAATAAATATTTATCTTGATATGAATTTAAGCATTTTATGTACCCATTCATATTGTGAAATAACTTAGCATGTTTTAAAAGTAGCATTCAAATCTCAGCTTCTGACACATTGCAATGTATGTAGTGGTGATGTGTAAGTTTACATCTTTCTGACTGGAAAATTAACACAGAACCAAAGCATAAATTCTTCCTAGTTATTCTTCATTCTGAAATACATTACTAGAACATCTTAGTCAACCAGAAAAAATAGACAAGAATAGCAAGATGTCTAAACAGTAATGTGCTTACTTCTGTGGGATTTCTTAGAACTCAATTCAATATCTTAGACCTGAATGAAGAAAATAAATTTGCAGTTTAATGGGAAACGGAGTAAAATGAATACATTGAAACATATTCCTTTCATTATTTATATTCACATTCCACCACTACAAATGAAATAAATTACAAAACTAAAATATCTCATGAAATACATAATAGATAAGTGTATGTTTGTGACTGATATGTAAAAGGCTGGAATTTAATACTAGTGTGAAATAGTAAGTAAGAAAATTGGGTATTAACTTTCATATTTAAAAACAAATAATGCCTTAGGATTGTTTTGCATAAGAAATCACATCATATTCGGCTGGAGAGATGGTTCAGCATTTAAAAAGCAATGGCTGCTCTTGAAGAAGACCTGGGTTTGGTTCCCAAAAACTACACGGTGGCGAACAATGGTCTGTAACTACAGTTCCGGGAGATCCGACATCCTCTTCTGATCTTCCTGGGCATTATACACCATGCGTGCACTTTAAATCCATGCAGTCAGTAAACTCACAAACATAAAATAAAAGTAATAAAAATAAAATAGTAATAAAAAGAAATCACATAACTTATTAAGAAAAACCTGTATGGTCCATGGCTGTTTCTTTTAAACACCCAAGGAAAATCAGAGAAGTGTTTAAATATTCTGCACAAAGTCAAGCGTCTAGCAAATGATAATGTGACTATTTTTCATCTACATGTTTTCGTTGTATATAAAACTGGATTTCAGGTTGTTTTCATACAAGTGTGTAATGTACTTTCCCAGCTCAGTTCACACCCATCCTCTAGTTTAGTTTTCTCTCGACTCTTGTGAGTCCCCTTAACGTTCCAGGAAACTTTTACATATATACATATATATCTCCATTATTCTCCATATCTCTATAAATTCTAGGACCCATAAATGAAAGTATTTGTCTTTCTGTGACTAACATTTTGCCTAATATGTTAAACTCCAGTTTCAAACATTTTCTTGCAAATGACATTTTGTTCTTTGTGGCTCAATAAAATTCCACTGTGTATATACAGTATTTTTGTTATCCATTCCTTGATTAACAAGCCTGTGTTGGTTCCAACTCAATTATTAGTGAACACTGTGGCAATAAGTACTGATGCAAAACTGTCCATTATATATTTATTTGAAGTCCTTTGGGTAGATCCCAAGAATGATACTACAGGTTTGTTTTCCGAGTACCCCACATACTGAGTCCCATAGTGACTGGGATACCTTATGTTCACACCAGCAGTGCAGCAGCATACAAAGGTTCCATCCTACATCCTAAATAGCATTGCTTTTCTTAATATCAGCCATTATCTTTGGGATGGAATGGAAAGACAATGTAGATTGCAGTCATAGTTCCCTGGTGGCTAGTAATATTGAACATTCTTCATGTGTTTACTTGCCATGATATCGCAGTTTAAATCCATATGAGATTGATTTCATTGCTACCTTATTAATAAAAGCAGATTGGAACTAGTTAGAATGAGAGCTGTACTCACTACTTTAGTTGAAGTATCATTCTTGGTGATGCTAATGCTGTCATTTAGTGTCCAGTACACTTCACTAAAATGATTCTGTAATATGTCGTTATAACATGACTATTAGTGGCCTACACAAGAATCAAGTGAATGGCAACTTAAGGAGCAGCAAGGACTTACAAAGTACCTCAGAAGACAATACTCTAACACACAGATTAAAACAAAAGCTCTCCAGTGAGAAACCTAGTCCCATAATTTAACCAAAGGATCAGCATTAATACTGCAGTAATGGGATTCACTAGTGTTAAATGCCTTCTAACATGCTCCTTTTGGTAATATTTCTATGAATATGTCAATCCAAATCCAATCATGAGAAAACATCAGCAAATTCCACATTAAGGATACTTAACAAAATAAGGATTTAATATTATTCTAACATATCAACATATTGAAATACAAAATTGCTCAGAAATTGTTCTAAATTAAAGGAAATTAAACAGACCAGACAAATGAATGAAACCCATCAGCTTGGATTTTTATTTTCTGTAAATTATATTACAAGGAGAATTGCTAAAATCTGTAACAGGTCTGCCTAGGAAAGAAGGCCATTACATCAATACTGATTTCCTGAGTTTATTAGATTGCATGTTTGTAAGAGAATGTTTTGTTCCCAGGTAGAAGGCAGTAATGTGGATAAAAGACAGTTGTATATGTAACATCCTTTCAAAACTTTTAGAAAAATAGACAAATGCGTGAGATGAGAGCTTCATGAGGGATGGATGAAAGATAGGCAGTGTGACTATCTGGGGATCTCTGAGGAAAATTTGTTTGAAAAATTATTTGGTCTCCCCTTGAAACATTTCTGTAAGATTAAAACTACAAGATGTCAGGCATGGTGGAAGGCCTGTAATTCCAACAATCAGGAGGCCTTAAATCCCAGCACTTAAAATGTGCCTGTGTGACATAGAGAGTTATAGGCCAACCGGGTTACAGAGAAGATTCTGTCTAAAAAAAAAAAACCCAAGTAAATTAAATATATTTGTAAAATGACATCAAATTAAAATAATAATCAAACAAGTAACTCATAGTATGTAAAATGTTATTTAATATGCAAACAAAAATTAGTCTACAACTTGGGGAAAATTTCATCAATAACTATAACAAGTTCAAGCAAATATTTAATTTTATAAATTCTGTTTAATAGGCAAGTGCGATTTGTCAAGACAAGGTCTTTCATTGTATTTTCATGAAGATTTTGTCATTTTTGCCTATATAAAAGCCAGGAAAAGCTCTTTAGTAAAAACAGACTTTTAACTCAAAAGTCACCTCTGCAAATTGAATTCACCATACCTTCAATTTAGTGTCACAGTTCTTCTGATCACACAGAAGTTATGTTCACTCCTTTCTGTGTGTTTCCAATCTTAAAGAACTTCTCTGTAAACATAGGCCAGGGAATAGTTCTGTGTGTAAATTAAAAATTCTTACTGTTTTGGATTATTAGAACCCAGTCAGATGTGTGAGCGCATGCTGTAATCCCAATACTAAGAAAGCAAAAATGGGTAGATCTTGATGGCTCACAGGCCAACTAGCCTAGCCTAGTTGGCAAGTCCAGTCCATTAAGAGACTCTTTCTCTTGAAAGCAAAGTGAAATGGCAGCTTGTGAAAACAATCAATATTGCACTCTGTCGTCCATATACAGACACATATTCACACACATACATAAACACAAGCATACAGACACAAATAATTACAATGTTTTTAATAGTGATGAACTCCACATTTGTCAATTAATATCATTAAAACTATATATATATATATATACCCATTTATGCAAATTATATAAAATATCTCATCCCAACCATAGAGAATTGGTAGAGGGGTCAAGTTGCAGAATATCTTGATACAGATTTTAGTTAAACTTCACTTCATCTTGTATAAAACAGGTTAGAAGCCAGATGTGGTGGCACATGCCTTTAATCCCAGCACTTAGGAGACAGAGGCAGGTAGATCTCTGTGAGTTCAAAGCCAGCCTAGTCTACAGAGTGAGTTCCAGGTCATCTGGAGCTACAGGGAGACTGTCTCAAAAAGACAAAAAGAGAAAAAGTTAGTAATAAGACATGAGGCTCAAAACAATGTTCACCCTTGGCCAGGCTAGCTAAGCATCTGTTCCAGTTTGACAGTCTTGAATGGAACAATCTCGAAGATGAATGCCTGGATATTACCTTCTATCATGTACTGTCTGCTCCCCCCTGAAAACAGCTAAGGTTCTACATTTGGAATAATTTGATAAACACTAAATGATTTCTATATTGATCAGCTAAGACAGATGGATAATGCTGTCAAACTGTAATGTTGGGAAATAACTTTAAATATGACTGTCTCAATATGATGATTGAAGAAATGTAGATAAATGTCTCTAAGTCTCTCTTACATATTTAAAGGAGATCTGGATACTGAGTACATGTTTTCACTGCAAAGGGCATATGTTTCAGCTCCAGAAATATCCAGAATACAAATAATCATAGACTAAAATAAGATGGGGACATCAGAAGAAAAGCAAAACAACACTCAGGATGAGAAAACTGATTGGATAATGGGGTTAGGACCAAAATAAAAGTAAAAAAAGTCACATGTGTGATTCTGTGGGTTGTTTATACAAGGCACATGGAAAGATAGAAGTAGAACAGTGGGCTTAGCATAACACGTGATTGTGGCTTTCTATGTACTCTCATTTGAGGTTTCCATAAATCAGGCAAACACTGTTGTCAGTACTGAGTGTTGGGTGTGTTTCTTAAGAAATGATCTGTCATGCAAGTCTAACAACTTTAGGAATATACCTGGGTGTCTAACAATCTGTATCTCAGAATGGAGAAGGGTTCTAAAAACAAAACAAAACAAATAAGATCAATTGATACAATATTTTGAAAAGCATTACTGAAGAATTCTATTGTCTTTGTTGAAATTTCATGTCACTTTGCCGCTTCCTAGAAAGCTCTCCTTCACAGGTGAATATGCAAATTCATCCTGTCACCAAGAAAATAGTAACATCCTTCCAATAAGTGACATAGACAGGAGATTTCAAAGGTAGATACTGTGATACAGGATACTGGGATGTAGGGTAGGGGCGATTTAGTGATAACTGCTGTCGTGTTTGACCAGTTACCTCCAGGTATAGAATTAAGGACCGTGTACTGTGGATGAAGTAAGCTGGGACTGGGCAGCAATTTTAATGCCATTCCTGTACTTAAAATTCAGTTGAGTAGGACCGTGTCCTAATTTGAATTTACTCAGAATGCACTGCTGACAAGAATAAAATTATATGTTTAGAGAAAGGAAATTAATTGCAGACATAGTTTATTGAGATGTCAGCAAGGACTTAATGGAGTCTCTCATCACTACCGTCTTGATAAGACGAAACAATAATGCATTGAGTGAAAATCTTGGCATTTGCATAGATGGAGATTCATAACCATGTGACTGAGTCTCTTTTGATACAATGCATATCTATACCCTTGGATATATCTAGTGTTCAAAAGCATAAAAAATTACTTAAATGCTAAATTGATGGAATTAATAAAATGCCACCAAAATATCAAAAGACAGTAAGACAGTACAAAAATTTGGAGTTTCAAAGATGTTAGATATAAATATTGGGCAGACAACAATGAAATGAAAGTCACGGATGAATATTCTTTCCTCTTAAATGTGTTTCTTTATAAAAACATTTATTGAGGGCTGAAGAGATGGCTCAGTGCTTAAGAGCACTGACTGCTCTTGCAAAGGACCTTGGTTCTGTTCCCAACACTCACATGGCAGCTAGTAACTGTCCCTAACTCCAGTTCCAGGGTATCCAAAGCCCTCTACTGACCTCCACGGGCATTTTACAACACAGATACACTTATATACATGCTCAGTCTTGACAACGTTTTCTCAATGGTGCATAAGAGAAATATTCTTTATCAGTAGTATCTTTTTTCCACTCCTCACTGTTACAACATGGTCTGAGATGTTCTGTATCTTATTCACTTCTGCTGTTACTTCGAAACAAAACAGAATACTCAAAGATTGGTGTAATTTCTGCAATGAAGCTTAACAACGAAATACCCACAATTCTCTTCTCTCCCTAGTTCTCATGGGGTCTCTTGTGCTATCAGACAAACCATATAACATATGTTTATGTGAATTTTTCATTTTATGTCCTGGGTAAGGAGGAGGGAAATGGAGAAACTTACAAAGAAATGAACACCTGACACCTGGCTCCCAGCTCTGCATGGCTGGATCTGCCATTCCAGATCACTTCCATGCCTGTCCACAGTCTCTGATTATGTTCTTTCACATATCTTGGACCCTCACTCTCACCCCAGGTCCATAATGCTCCCTCTTGTGTTCACACTGGAGAGTTCCCTGGGCCATCTTTCTCTCCATGTCAAAAGCCACACCTTTCACTCCTTCTGTCCCAAGATGGCATGCAGAAGCCCCTCCCTCCGGGCTAACTCTCCTCAGTCAATTCTCTGCAGCAGGCCCCATCCTTCGGAGGAACCAGGCCCCTGGGACACATCTATGCACAACTTGTGTCTCACTTTTGGCAGCCCCTTTTAGTACATGCTTTCAAATGTGGTGGTAGAATATCATGTGCATGGTTCTTCTTTGCAAAGCAATTTATACAAAAGAGTAAAGAAATCCAATGGAGGAGGTGAGAAATATGTTAAAGTATAGTAGGTTCTATTCAAGACATTTTATGCACTTAACTCAGAAGGATGGCTGTGAGAAAGTTGTGGCATTTGCAAATTCCTAAGTTATAATAAGGCTAATAGCTGTTAAGAACACTGTTATATTTTGTCTTTAAATTTGATTTTGTGTAATGTAAACTCTTAAGGAAAGGACTGAAAGGAAGTAGAAATATTATTAATCCACAGTGCATTAGAAATTTAGAGTCATGAATTTTAAGCTTCAATCACTACAAACACACACACACACACACACAAATACAAATAACACAGGCAGCTTTAAGATGCACCACAGTCTAAAAGGCTTACAATATGAAACTTTGCAGGCAGGAAATCTCTCATGCACTCACATCTCTTTTCTGTGTCCCAGTCTCTACAGCATTAATCAATTTTATGTGTATATTAGTAGATATGTCAGTTTCCACAATGAAATTTTAATATCTGTTGAAAAGAACATTTTGAATTACTCATTTTCTAAAGCCTCAATTTTGTAATGCTTTGTACAAAATGGATACTGAAGAAATATTTCTTATATAGGTGAATTATGTGCCATTGAAACTGTAAATTAATAATATGCTTTGACTAATAAGTCACTATCTTTGTAAGTGACCACACGATATACCACATTTAAATTATTAGCCAGATTCAATTTCAGGTCAGTCTATTTAGAAATGAACAAAAAATTAAATCAATAAATCAATAGAGTAGAAAATGTGGCAATCCATGTTAGAATAGTATAAGGAGGTTCCTTGCCCCAGGCAAAATCAAACTGACATTTTTTTTTATATATATATACATAGCTTTCGGGAATTTCTTATTTAAAAATGCAGAGATAAAATTTTCACCCAGAGATTGAAGAAGAAGAAAAATGACAAATATCTATTTTGTCACAGAATGAATGAATTACAAAACCATATTAGCACATTTTGGAAAATACATTCCTTACATGTGACTTAAATTATGTGAATCTCATGGTATTCTGACAATGTAATCCTAAAATTTTTCTAAAGAACTAACCAATATGTACACTTCAAAAACAAACGTAAGTAGTTGCCCATATAAGAAAGATAATTCATAAAATATTCTCATGATAGGGTAAGATAGTAAGCAGAACACAAATGCATCATGATTGTCTCCATAAACAGAAACCGTTTTAATGTTCATATAATTATTTATGCCTTCATAAATGTTCATATAGATTTTCCTTTCTCTTCTTGGCCACAAAATGTGAATCACATGAATACTATTAGATTTACATACACAAAGGCAACAATCTTGAGATCATTAATCATGACTTATCTTTGGTCAGAGTATCTATCTGCTAGAATAAAAGAGACAATATATTTCTAAGTATATAATGAATTTTCTAAAGAAAAATAGCCTCCCTTCTGAATACAGTGTCTACAAACCAAAGAATAGAAGCAGATGATTCTTAAATTTATGAAAACTGAACCAGAACAGTTATCTCTGTACAACATAAAAAAAGATATTTTAAACAACTAAAAGTATTAAAATGTGATAAATTTATGAAAGAGAGGGAAGAGAGACTCTTACATTGTTTTAATTTCCTAAAAATTTCCTCTTTTCGTTATTCTACACTTACCTTGTCCTCATTTCAGATACACGGAAACCTGGCTTCTTTCCTACTACAGCTAATGGTCGCCTCTCTGTTCACTAGCGTGTGTATCATGACAGGCAGTGGACATTTTCTATCATCCTGCTGAGTCTGAAACCTTGCTTCCTGTTTCTTTTGTGAGCCTACATGTTGTAGCCTTCAGCGCCCCTACTAGTTATTTCCACATCAATTTTCTTTACAGAAAAGTGAGAATATTTATTTCCTTTGTGAATGCAGTAAATTTTTGCCTTAAGTTCTCTTCCCATTTACCATCTTTCTCATTAGGCTTTTACCCTACCCTTACCTAACGCTGTGTTGAACCTACTCGCTGTTCTCTATTTGTCGTGCTCTTATAGGACTAAAGTTTCCACAATGTTTTCTTCTTCATATTGGCATCAACACAAAATTTGTGTTGTTTAGCACCAAATGAAGTATGGTATCCCTTTTTCAAAAATTAATGCAAGTTCCGGGTATTTAAATCAAAATACATTCAACCAAACAGAGGACTCTATGTATGAACCCAACACAACTGAACATGTCACATGCCCTTGAATCAGACCCTGTTTCACCTTTAATTCTTTTGTCCAGTGTCACAAGCTTCTTTTCCTGCAGGAATCCTGTCTAAACACTCATTAATCCTTCTCAACAACTTCCTTGATGCTCCCAATTTATTTAAATACCTTGACCAATCTCCTCTCACCCCCGTGTAAATGCTGGTTTCCTGGTCTGAATTTCTTTTTGTAAAAGAATTTTTATTGATCTTCTGCAATTTTATAGAACAGTTCTTAAACAAATTTAGGTCCCCTTCCCCATCTATGCCCCCCATTTCCCCACTGCACTTCATGTATTCCACCTACATGTCAAGCTCCATTTAATTAAGTGTTTTACCTAGCCTAGGATTCATTTTTACATTTGTTTTATAGTCCAGAATATTACCTGTCTTTGTACATGCTCCATATTTACCTGAAAATGAGTACTATGCTCTTCTTGGCACAGGGATTTGTAAATACAAAGTAAATCTATTTGAGTAGAGTGATTTTTTGTGTTTGTTTTTAAGTTTCTGTTTTGTAGCTTTTATCTCTATATCAGGCTGGACTTGAACTTGAGGCAATCCTCCTGTGTCTGTTGCCTAAATACTGCTATCTTTTTTGTTCAAATTTTTATTGAGCTTTTTAAATTTCATACATTTCCCACTCAAATGCAGACCTCTCCTCCATCCATGCTTCCCCCATCCCCCCACTGAACCCTATGCACTCTGCCACACATGCAGAGTCCTATTCATTCAGGTGTTTGTACCCAAATATCGTTCAGTGTAAATATGTCCATTGGAGTCTAGGACCCATCCAGTGGTCCTATGTAAGTTATACTGTCCCTCACACAGCAACAATCAGCCTCAAATAGTTCTCAATCTAGTGCGGGCTGCCACCTATTTCTAACCTCCCCTTTGTGCCCTTGTTTAATTGAGCTGACGTGGGTCTTGCGCTAGATACCACCACTGCCACAGGCTCACATGAGCAAGCCTCCAGTGTCCTGGAAGCCTCTACCTCCCTGTGTTCATGAACCAGCCCTGGTTCCTATCATCTTTCTGCCTCCTCTTCTGCAATGGTCCCTGAGCCATCAGTAGGTGAGGTTCCATATAGAAATCCCATCCTACACTCTTCAGTCTCTTATTTTCCAAAACTTGGCCAGTTGTGGCCTTCTGTGTGCCTCACACTCTGATGTATGTGGAGGCCTCACTGGTGAGAGTTGAGAGGGGCATTAGCTTTCTCTTTACCCCTTATTCTGCTATGTTCCATGAGCTTTAGCTTTAGAGATTCCACTGCAGATGTGTCATCTAGTACTGGGCATTTCCCAGGCATATCTTGTCTGTGCCTGAACAGATGTGCAACTCTGCAGTACCCTCCATATGTTGAAAAAGAAAAAGCTTCTTTGATGAGGGCCATACGGCGTGTTTGTGACTCTAAGGGAGGTCTCTTCTATCTGGCACTGTGTTCCCTGCAGAGCAGCTCCCTGGTGTACATATGCATTAATGTTCAGACACTCTATGTGCATTTCTCACCAAATTCTAGGGCATCACTTTTCCCTCTTGGTTTCCTAGTGCCCCAGAAATTTATACACCTCCACTCTTTCATTTCCCATCCAGTCTTCCTCTTCTCTCCTTCAGTAGTCACAGTGCCCCCATTATCCCCTCCATTCTCTAATATCTCCAGACTCCCACCATCTTTCCTTTCCTGACTTACCTCCCTCCCTGACACCATGGTCCTTTACATGTCCCTCCCTCCTCTCCTCCCTGCCGATTGCTCCCATTTTTTCCACCTCCCTGAGGTAACATCTGTTCCCTACTATCTCCCTTTCAGGTTGTTTCTTTTCCTATACCTCCATGTATCCTTTCCCTTTCCCTGGCTCCTGCTGTTACATCAGAATTTATACACTCACATATAAACAATTGGTGCTACACTCCACAAATGAGGGAGAACTATGTAGCTTGCTTTTCTGCATTTGTGTTGCCTTACTTAGTATAACACTCTTTAGTTCCATCCATTTACACACAAATTTCATAATTTCATCTTTTCTTACTGATGAGTAGAACTCCATCGAATAGATGCCCCACATTTTCATTATCCATTTGTCAGTTGAGGGACATTTAGGTTGTTTCCATTTCTTAACTATTGTCAAGAGAGCAGCAACAGACGATGAGTCATTTAGGTATATGCCAAGGAGTGGTATCACTGGATCGTATGGTAGGTTCATTTTTACTTTTGGAGGGTTCTCCACACTGCTTTCCATAGTGGTTGCATGAGTTTGCATTCCCACCAGCAGAGAACGAGTGTTCCTCCTCCTCCACACCCTCTCCAGCATTTGTAGTCTTTTCTTATTTTGATATTTGCCAACCTGACTGGGGTAAAATGGAATCTTAAAGTGGTTTTGATTTGCATTTATCTAATTAATAAGGGAGTTGAGCACTTTTTAAGGTGCTTCTTAACCATTTTTATTTCTTCATTCGAGAACTCTCTGTTTAGGTCTATCATCCATCTTTTTAATGGGTTGTTTATTTTCTTAGTTTTTTTTTGAGTTCTTTGTGTATTTTGGATATGAATCCTCTGTCAGATGTGTTGCTGGTAAAATTTTCTCCCACTCAGTTGATTTCCTTTTCCCTTCCTTAGGTGTTTCTTTTGCTGTACAGAAACTTTGTAATTAAATGAGGTCCCACTTACTGATTGTTGACCTTAGTGCCCAAGTAGCTGGTGTCTGATTTAGAAAGTCCTTTCCTATGCCTATATCTTGGAGGGTGCTGCCTATGTTTTCTTGTAGCAGTTCCTGAGTTTCTGGTTTTATATTGAGGTCTTTGATCCACTTGGAGTTGAATTTTATGTAGGGTGAGAAATAAGGGTCAAGTTTCATTCTTCTACTGGTAGAGATCCAGTTATACCAGCACTATTTGTTGAAGATGCTGTCTTTCCGCCATTGTTATGTCCTTAGCATGTTGAGGTGTATTCATTAAGCAGCTTTGGACCGTACTCGGCAAAGTTGCATTATCTGCATATGTGTTTTCAGTTTGCTGTTTGAGACTGAGAACATAAAGCACATAATTCATAGGTTTAAGCAAAATGGAAAAACAAGACGTCAAATTCAGGCTTTTGTTTCCAATTTGATATGGTGTTAGGAAGAGAGAAGAATTAAGATTGATGGCAGTCAACATTCACACCATTAGTTGAAAGTGGAATTAATCTTAGCTTGATGTAAATGACTCTTGTTGAACTTGTTCAGAAGCTTGTACTTTTTCTAAAAAGGAAGGTACTGAAATCATATATTCAGATTAATCCTACCCAAAATAATACCTAATACACTTTTTCAAGTGTTTCTTCTTAAGTGGTTGCCCTTTGTCTCATTAGCAATGTTGATGTGATTCTTAGAAAAAGATGTCATGGCCTGGAGAAGGGTTCACACTCTTCATCTACATCTGTTATCACAGAGACTTCTCTTGTTAAGGTATCCCATAGAAGAAACGCTGCTGTGATCAGCATGAGAATTCACATAGTGTTGCAACAGACGTTTGCCTGTACTCACAAGCACATGAGGGTATTGTTGAGTCAATAGTGTGGTCCAAGTAATGTCAGGTTAGTGTACATCACACTCAGGGCATCATGGAAAATTTCCCACTATTTGAACTATGTTTAATTCTATATGCTGCAAAATCCTCGTGTTAATAGTATCTTGTCATTTTATTGTCCTGCTATCAAAGTTGCTGAAAGCGAGCCTTTACATTTTTTTAATAAAGAACATACTGCTGGCAGCAATACCACAGCAAGAGGCCAGAACACCACTCTAGCCAGAATGCTTGAATTTCTCAGAGGTGCAGTTTTATGCAACAAATCTGTCTGCTGAACCTGAGGGAGGAAAACAACCACAGGCAAAGAAAAATTAAAAACTGTTAATATGGGAGCATTTGCAAATCAGTGTACAGTTTAGTGCTACACATGGAACTGTGAGCCAACTATCTAACTGCAGACAGTATAATTTTAAAAGAAAAATAAGAGAAAGACAGGAAAATGTATGATCCATAAGAAGCTCCTTGGACTTCTCTGGTACTGAGTTGAGGGAAAAAATAATGTGGTTGCTTATGTTTGACCCAAACCTCATGATTTGGGAATCTAGTTGCAGAATCTTTCTGCCCCATGCGATCCATCAATTGCCTTCATAAAGTATTCAGTCTCTCAACAAAAATAAATGATGTTGCAAATAGTTATAGTTTAGAAGTAAGGAACCAGACGGTCAGTGTCATTATTTTGATTGCAATCCGTGAGTATGGGAGGTCTTTCTATATTCGCTTGTCTTCCTCAATCTCTTTCTTCAGAGACTTAGTTTCTTTGACTAGCTTTTAATGTCTTTGGTTAGATTTATCTCTAGATAAACACTGTGAATGGAAGTATTTCAATGAATTCTTTCTCTGATTGCTCTTTATTTACATATAGAAAGACTTCTAATTTTTGTAGATTGATTTTGTAACCTGCCACTTTGCTGAGAGCGTGGATCATTTCTACAAGATTTTTTTGGAGGAATTTTTGGAATTTCTTATGTATAATATCATATCTTCTACAAATAAGAATAATTTGTCCTCTTCTTTTCTAATTCATGTTCCTTTAACATCCTTCAGGTGTCTTATTGCTCTAGCTAGAGTTTCAAACACTATACTGAAAAGGACTGGAGAGAGTGGACAACTTTGTCTGGTTCTGATTTTAATGGAAATGTTTTCTACATTTACAAAGTTGGTCACCGTGGGTTTGTTGTATATAGCTTTAATTATGTTGAGGTATGTGCCCTATAATCCAATACTCTCTAGGACTTTTATCATAAAGGCGTGTTGGATTTCTGTAACAGGTCTTTTCGTTGTCTATTGAGACGATCATGTGATTTTTGTCTTTGAGTCCGTTTATATGATTTATTACTTTCATTCATTTGTATGTATTGAACCATTCCTACCTCTCTGGAATAAAGTCTGCTTGATCTTAATGAATGATCTGTATGCTATTTGTGACTATTTTGTTATGATTATTAGCATCTATACACATTAAAGAAATGGGCTTATAATTTCCTTTTTTGGTTGTGTCTTTTCCTGGTTTTGGTACAGAGTAATACTGCATACTCAGAAAGAGTTTGGGTGTTTCCCTCTGCATCTATCTTTTTTAATAATTTAAATATTATTAGTTATAGATCTTTGAAAGTATGGTAAATTCTGCTGTGTATCCAAAGGGGCCTGGGCTTTTGTTAGTTCCCTTTCCAACAAAAGTTAGTCCAAAAGATTTCTCTATTTGTTATGGGTTTATTTAAGCTCTTGATCTCTCTTGGTTTATCTCCGGTGGTTTCCATGAATTTAGAAATTCATCCATTTCTTTTTAAAAATATTTTTATTGAGTTTTTGTGCATTTTGTATAATAGATCTTAATTAAATTTAGACCCCTTCCTCCATTCACACATCCCATGTCTACCCCTACTGAATTTCAGGCATTCTCTCACATGTTAGGTTCTATCCAGTCAAACATTTGTATTCAGATGTCCCTCTGAAAGTTCATCCACTGGAGTCTAGTCAGCCTATTTGAGTAACTCCCATAAAGAAGATCTACTTTCCCTCACCCCTTAGTAATCAGTTGTCAATAGTTCCTCTGCTAGGGTTTGGGATCCGTTGCCCATTTCCCCAGTTCTATACTGGTTTTGTCTGGTTGAGTCAGCATGGGTTTTGTGCATGCTGTCAGCATTGCTGGATGTTCATATGAACAAGTTCCCAGTGGCCTAAAAGCTTTGTTTCTTTATGTTCATGCACCAACCTTGACTCTTACAATCTTTCTGCCCCATCTTCTGCAATGGTCTCTGAGCCATGGGGAGGGGGTGCGGTTTAATACAGGAGGCCTATCCAGGGACACACACCCTGCAGTCTCTTATTTTCTAAAAGCCTTCGGTATGCATCACACTCTGTCGTATGTGGAAGCTTTGCTGGTGAGAGTTGAGGAATGAATTCTTTCTATCCCGGCCATTATGTTCCATGACCCTAGGTGTGGAGGGTCCACTCTAGATGTGACGATTAGGGCTGGGCATCTCTCAGACATATATTCTCTGTGTGTGATCAGTTTTGGACCTAGCAATGGCCTCCATCTGTTGCAAAAAGAAAGTTCTCTGATAAGAGGTGTAACGGATACATTTCATTTGTCTAGGGATATGCCAGAGATAGTGTTTTCTCTACGGTCTCTCACCTTTCCAGCCATGTGTATTTGGATCTATTTACAGTGCCACCCATGAGTTGCCTCCCATTGAGAGAGTTCTAAATCCAATTAGATAGCTGTTGATTAGCCCCTAGATAAAAGTGTCACTACTGCAAAAAAAAAAAAAAAAGAAAAAGAAAAAAAGCCTCTTTGTTTAGTGCAGTACTGTATACTTGTCTGTAAATACAAGGATCCATATTTAGAATATGGTAAGAAGTTTCATTCTTCTAGTGATATGATTTTCTCTAGGGATCTACGGCCTCCCAGGCCATTTATATTTGAATATAATTACAATGTCACACATGAGTTCACTCCATTCAGAAGGCTTTAAGTCAAATTAGATAGCTGTTGATCATTCTCAGATAACAGTGCCACTACTGTACCAACACAGGTAGCTTGCCATGCCAGATGTTATGATTATTAGGCTTTAGGGCTGGCTTGGACCATTGATTGATTTTCTCCCTTAGCAGCTTACATAGTATCCTCTAGAGTTATGAGAGTTAGTCTTCAGGGAGAAGGCTTCCAGGTCAGTTCCAGCTCCATTGGTCCAAGTCTTGTGTCTGAAGTATGTCCTGTCTGCCACAATAGGGTCTTACCTATAAGCTCTGGGAGGTAATCAAGGGCTGTGGCAATAGCCCGTGTTATTTTGGGAGTCTCTTGGACTACCCTGACCAACAGGGAAGGGAAGTTTCTCCTGTCTGGCACTGTGTTTCTTGTTATATAGAGTCTTCAGTTGTACACATGCACTCATGTTCAGATATTGGATACGCGTTTTTTTGGTGGAGGCAATTGACTTAATACTTTTCCATCTTTTTTACATACCTAAGCATTCTCTCTTTCCCTGTCTGAGCTCTCTCCTTCCTCATCACTTTAAGTACCCCATTTCCCATTTGATAATCCATTTCTTTTAGTTTTCAAATTCAATAAAGTATAGGATTTTAAAATATTACCTCATAATGTTCTGGATAATTTTGGTGTCTGTTGTGATGTTTCCACTTTAATCACTGTTTCTATTGATTTGGACTTGCTCTTCCTTTCCTTTGGTTAATTGTGCCCACCCAATGAGCGGGAACTCCACATGGCTGGAGAGCTCATAGATCCGAGAGTAAAACATATTATTGCCACAACTGTAAACTAATGTAATTTCTTACTTTATTTAAAGAAGCATCGTCACATTTATAGACCTGTCACCCCTCATCAAATGAAGATTATTACAGAGTTCCAGAACTGGTAAAACACAGAGAATAAGTTTCCATGAGATGATTAACCGACACATCTTCAATGCAACCACTACACGTAGGTGCATCTCACACCTTTCACCAGCGAAGTTTCCTTATGCAGCAGATGGTGATGAACACAGAAACATATAGCTGATCAATGTGCAGAGACAAGAGTCTGCAGAATGCTTATCCCTGGGTAGGACAACTATCTCAAACCTGTCTCCTGAGCCTTAGGGATCTATGTGGAAGAGGAGATGAAAATTTATAAGACAGAGGGAGTGAATGACCACAAGGAAACAGAATTCTCCTGACAGCTGGTCAGTTTTTCATATGAATTCACAGCAATGGTGACAGCATGCACAAGTCATATGGAAGCTCAAACCAGATAAAATCCCAGCATAGACACGGGGGAGCAGGAAAGAAATCCAAACCCAGACTAAGGGACTTTTGTCAATTGATGGCTGCTGGAAGAGGTAGAAATTGTGCTATACAAAGATTTGACTCTTGATGGACCCAGTGGATTGACAGACAATGAAGGACACAAATTAGACTCTATAGACCATGATACACACACACACACACACACACACACACACACACACACACACACACACACACAATAGATAACAATAATAAATAATAATAACAAAATAAAGGTAATTTAAAAATTAGTGTTTAACAAGGGGTAAAGAGGATACTAATGCACACACACACACAGGAGTGCATTAAATTGAATGTGGACAGTGGGGGGAATTGTGAGTAGGGTATTTGTATGTTATCAAAATATATCATGTGAAAATCCCCAAAATTCAATAACACAATTCAATAAAAATTGAGATACTAGGATTTATGGCAGCAGAAAAATAAGGAGCCTAACACCAGTATGAGTTCCACAATTACTACAAACCTACTCATAGCACCCAATTTTATGCATATGAAACTGAAATAAATTACATTATGTACTGGACACTTAGACCTAAAAAGTGACTCAGGCCATTTAGCTGGTCCAAGGGCAGAGAGTTAAAAGATAAACAACAGAGCAGCAAGGTATTATACTGTTGTAAATTTGGCTTTGTTCTTTCATTTGTTCTTCCAGTGTTGGGATTCAAACCCAAGACCTACAGCATGCTAATGGGATTAATTACGTTCTTCATTGCAGTGGCAAAATGCCTGACAAAAGAGATTTAAGGAAGAAAGAATTTACTTGACTCACAGTTCCAGAATAAAGACTATCATGGAGTAGTTACGGTGCAGGAGCTCAGGGCTGCTGCTCACATCGGGCCCTCAGTCAGGAAGCAGGCTTCAGTGAACACCAGGGCTCAGGCTGCTTTCTCTGGTTTGCTTTGTCCAGGACTCCATCCCACGGGGTGGTGCCAGTTATAGAGGAGATGGGTCTCCTCACTTATATTAACATAGCATAGATTATTTCTTCCAGGCATACCCAGAGGCTTGTCTTCTAGCTGATTCTAGATCCTATCAGGTTGACAAAGTGAATCATTGAAGGTAAAATGATTCCAGAGTTACTGAAAGCTTTTTAAGCTGATAGTTTTCTATAGCTCAGCTTCTTCCTAGGCTCATGCTTCTTCGTTGTGTTTCCAACAAAGCAAATGTCACTCACTAAGAATGAATGGATGGATGGCAGGTTGTTCGACTGTGAACATAATGGACAGGTGAAAGACAAACATAGAGAAACTGAAGGGAAGATGTTTGCAAAAAGAGAAGGCAACTTTATTTTCTTCTCCCACCAAATTCCAATGAAATTCTCTGCTATGGTGTCATAGACCCAAGTTATATTGCACCTTCATGAGTGCCCAGTAATACTTTGAACTTGACTCTGATGCCACAACCCATATTCAAGGCTTGACCTGGCTCTTAGAAGCACAGGGAATGTAGCACCCACTATTGCAGAATGGTAGAGAATCACAGTGTAATGATCAAATACTCTTGTTTTCTCAAGAAATTTAGCAGGAATTTGTATGGATGTCTTAAATACTCAGGATAGATGACCTCAAAGCTCAAGTTCTTGTTTCAAGGGATCAACATTATTCTGATTAATAAAAAAAAATCTGCTCTCAGCTCAAAAGAGGAACTGGGAAACAAAGCAAAATTTAAGAGCCATTAATTTTTGTTCTCTGAGAAAATTGCACTTTTTTTTTACTATTTTTCCTTTCTATGTGGTATGTGTGCATATTATATTTATTTTTAGAGGAAGGATGCAACAGAATGTGACTCTGTAACTCAGACTGGCCTGGAAGACATTATATAGCATAAGCTGGTCAAAACTTGAGGGATCCCTCTTGCCTCAGCCTCCTGAGTGCTGGGTGGGATGTTAGTATGTAAAGCACCCAGTTCTTGCCTAGATTTCTGTGCCACATCATTTACAGTAAAATTCACTGGTATTGGAATATATCTTTATATACTATTTTCTTTTTTATACTCTCTGCAAATCCTCAGATTTGGGCTGCCCCCAAGAATAGCATGGTTGGAACAAAGCAATCTGAGCTAAGGGAAGCTCTGATGGAATGGAATAATAAGTGAGTAAGACAGCTAGGGTTTTCAGGGTTGAAGATCACAGGTGATAAAATACTCCCACGAGTTATAATACTCACATTCTGTAGTCTAGGCTCAAGTAACCTTTCAGCATATGTTTGCTAGATATTTCAAAATGGAAGTATGTGTTAAATTGATACTTTATTTACCACTACATCCTGGAATTTCTTTTTCTAAAAATCTGTTTGTTAAATTAATTCAGCTAGCAAAAACTAGAAAAAAAATAACAAATTTCACCTACTGTTCATTTAGCTTTCCTATAAAAACTCACAAAATTATTTTTAATAAAACATTATCAACGGATCTGCAAAGATAATTCAAGTTTCTCAATTGTCAAACTATTGTTCTTCTGCCCCTTCTAAGAGATGATCCCTGACTGCTCTTCCATTTACTCATCCTGTGCCTTCTGTCTTCTAGCCAGCAGCAGCTTATCCATCTTTATTCTTCAGGACCCTGACATTTGAAGTGCACTGGCCATTTATTTTCTAGATTGTCCCTTGGTTTCATTTTGCCTGATGGTTCGCCCTGATTAAATCCAGGTTACACATTCTTGCTTGGTTGTAGCACAATGTTCTCCTTTTTAAACTCACATTATCAAGAGGCTGGCTTTGTCAAAATTTCTCATTACTGATGATGATAAATCTGATTACCTGGATAAAGTTTTAAGACTTATATTGTTATTAATGTTTCTTGTAGGAAGGTATTCAAAGAGTACATAAGACTTTTCTCATCATAATTTCACCCATTCATTTCAGCACCTTGTGACAATTCTTGCCTAAAATTATTTGGTTGTTTTTGTAAATGATCATTTCCATTTCCATCATGGCTTCTCTGATTATATGTTGGAATTATAGCATATGCAGAAGTTTTCCCTCCTCATTCATTCATTTGTTTTTATCAATAAATGAACATGTGTGGTTGCTATACTTTATGTATGCTATTTTGATATTATTAATGATTTTCTATGCTCAAGTTTTCTCATATTTTCATTTATTTCTTAATATTTTTGGCCCACATCTTATTATATGTCCTTTAGAACAACTCTTTATGTTCTTTCTGCAATTTGCTAGTTTTATTGACAATAAATTTCCACAAACAACATTGAAACTAATTTCTGCATAATGATTACATATACTCTAACAAATCCTGTTTCTCTTTAGCTATAAATAGATTCCCAAAGGTCATGAAAGTGCAGTGAATAGTTAACATGTATAGTTTCCCCATTTCAATGTGTTTTTGAATCACTAGCAGATTTCTCCGTCATCTGCAAAACATCATATTACCTCAAAAAGGAAAAGGCATTAAAATACTTGAAACACTAGCACGTTATACAGAAATGATTTCATTCAGGTCAGCTTTGATCAAAATTATTGAATCAGAAACATAAACCAGGCTAGCTCCACACACTAAAACTTACATGAATTTTCATATGAGTTTATCTAGGAAAAATACTCCTAATTGTTTTTACAAGTTACTTGCTTGTGGTTAGCATCCTCCTTCATCTCTCTGTATTGAAACGATACTCCCCAGAGATGATTGATTCCTCTGATCATTTTAATAAGAGGAAATACACATCCACATGTATAACTATCTGACTAACAGTTCCTTATGTTTGTTTTTGACAAATTATCATCAGCAGTACATAGAGAATGTATGGGAGGAAGAAGAATGAACCTGGGAGGATATGGCTTGAGGATTAAAAAGTAAACTCAGCTAGTACTGGTGCTGACTAATAAATCAACAGCTAAGGCTCCACATCAAATACTAATTAATTCTTCCTTTCTCCCTCATGTTAATTTAGTGTCATTCCAAGTCTGCAGGGGAGAGTTCTTGCAGCTTGAAGCAAGAACACTCACATGCCTTGCCATGGAGTTTTATTAATTGCAGTAAATTCAGGGGTTTTGGACAACCAAATTTAGAAAAGAAAGATGTGCTTGGAAGACAGTTCTCCCCTTTGGCAAATGGAATCACAATAAATCCTTTTGAAACTAAGAGAAGTAATTTTTTTAGGGTCTACTTTGATACTCAGATTTTCTGGTAATTCACATACTATGAACTGATATAATCCAACACTGAAAATACCACCAGCTTCTCAGTACAAAATAAAAAAATATATAACAAAGTAGTCTATAGTCTTTATGCAACATTGCACTCATTGATGACTCATGATGCATTTGCTCTAAATTTGTGACACTGATAGCCATTGACTCTTTTATGTAGAAATATATTTTCTTCGTTCTGAGTGTGTTTAAAAGATCCTCTGCAAGCCATATGAAGGCACTGTCTTCAATAATAAGATATAGAAAATTAAATAGATTCTCAGAGTACCATTGAACCTTATTATTTAATTATATGAATGTATGATCCTTGTCTATTCATAATAGTGAGCTATACAGAAAATCTGGAAACAGACACTGTCCCCTCATTGCTTCCATGTATGTTTTGAAAGAAGAGAATAAATTGTTAAAAGGATAGAACACCCCAAAGTGGTAAATCAGCTCCAAATACCTCTTTGAGCGTCCAGTGATTCAATCCCCACGACTCCTTGACAAAAGCCATATATAACGTAAGACTAAGAGTTGGGAGAGGGGACCATCTCAGGGAGAATTATTTCTGTGGAAAAGTGTCATTTTCTTTAGTATCTTGGGTCACAATGGGAAAGCTCTGAGTCACTCTCTAATCAAAGGCTTTTGGATATGAAAGTGTTTCATTCCTTTGTGAAATTTCTCCACTGATTTACAATTTAGGAACTTATTAATTTTTGAGATTTATGACATTCTTTGAAAGGACATTTACTTTTAGTTTGCTCTTAAGATCTGGAGTAGAACCTGGAATACCCAGGGAATACTTTTTAAGTGTGGAATGGGTCAGAACTGTCCTGACATTAGTTGGTGTCCTTGGGTCCAAGGGGATGTACAAGACTGGCCTGCCTAAGACTGGCCGAGCCTACAGTTAAACTGAGGAACTTGAGCTCCCTCAAAGGCAGTTAAGCAGAAAGAGAGGGGAAATAGACCTACAGCGTATCAACTATGTACTGAAAGGAAATAGGTGTTTAGGGAAATGATATTATTTTAATATCAATAAAGTATCAGCTAGCAAACCATAAAAAGTCCCTTATAGTTTGTTAAAATTATGAGCAGAGAAAAGACAATTATTCAGTTTATCAGGCTAGATATGTGTAAAGTTAAAAAACATGATACACAACAAAGATCATGGTCAAGTGTCACCCAGCATCTTATAAAACAAACTACCAATGATTATTGTAAGCTTTCATTTTGTTGGAAACTGTTAATTTATAAGTTAGATAGTCAAACAAACCAAGGCTGAAGGAAAGCTGGGCAAATGCAGAGTAAGACATAAAGCACGGATCTACCTGTCCTTTAAACTTTACACTGTTGAATGTGCAAATATGTGAACATGATTCCCTTTTTAGCTTCTACTTTATTAGTGACCCAAGGTTTATACAGTATTTTACAAATTGGTTACATGTGTTGGGTTGTCAAACTATCCACAGAAATTTTTACTTAGCACTACATTTATGTTCCTCTGAAATCCCTGAAAGTATACACGTCAAAACAATTTTTCTGGGGTTGGAGAAATGGTCCAGAGGTTAAGAGCACAGGCTGCTCTCACAAAGGACCCGGGTTTGATTCCCTTCACCCACATGGCAGTTAACAACTGTCCTTATCTCTGGTTCCAAGGGAATCCAACATCCTCTTCTGACTTCCAACGTTGCATGGCATGGGTGCACTATCATCCAGGCAATATACTCATACACATAAAAATACAAATAACAAAACTTTTTTAAAAACAAACAAAAATAATTTTTTATTTATGTTTTAAGAGATATCTCTCAAAACTCTAAATGTACTAAGAAAGTATTACCATTTGAACATATGCGGTTTATATGAATGAGAAGCTCTTATGGGAAATTGTCAGCTGAAAAGTCTCTGTCTCACGTGTTTAAGCTGCATTTAAGGAATGACATGAAAGATGTATCGTGAACAGGTCTGGCACATCTTTAGTGCATTTACTGCACTTAGCACTAAGTGCCTTATGATAGAGATATTTATGTTCTTGTTATTGACTTTAGAAGGCTGTAAGGGGATTAGAGCCAGTGTCCATTATCTTCCTATACCCCCACAGGAACATTTCACAAAGTGTGTTCCTTCATTTAAGAAGATTTTAAGAAGACTGTGTATTCGTGTAAGTATAGATAAAATAAGTTATCAACAACTGAAACATTCTTTATAAAACAATACAAATACTTCTTTCAAAATAGAGCAACTTCTATGCAGACTCTAAACTTAGCCTGCCTCCCATTACAGAATATGGGCAGTGGTGGATCAGTGGGGGAAAATGTCTGCCACCAAAACTGACCACCTGAGTATGATGCCTGTGACCCACATGGTAGAAGAGAACTGATTTCCAAAAGCCATCTTCAGACCTTCACATGAGTGCTGTGAACACACACACACACACACACACACACACACACACACACACTAATTAAATTATATATATATATTGTCTTTTTGAGGCAGGGTCTCTTTGTAGCTCCAGCTGTCCTGGAACTCACTATGTAAACCCAGCTGGCCTTGAAATCATAGAGATCTGCCTGCCTCTGCTTCCCAAGTGCTGGGATTAAAAGCGTGTACCATCATGCCCTGCTAAATTCAATATTTTGAAAGATATAGAATACATATAATTCATTCTTAAAGCACTTTATTCTCTGTGCCTTGATTTTACTCCCTCATTGCAAGTCACAAATTTCTGTTTTTAAACACATCCTGATTTTAGAATTTTATTTGATTTGTTAGGATGATGAAAGTCAAAACCAGGGCTCAGCCCATACTAAGTTTTCAGTCTATTGCTGAGACACTCCCAAATCCCCAGTTTTAGAACTTTATAGCAATTCAGTGGTAGAAATCCTATTTCTATTTGTTTTCCTTTGTTGATAAAATGTTTTTGAGATACTTATCTTGATGAAAATAAGATGCTTGCTTTTACCACTAAGTACTGCACTATTAAGTAAAGAGACCACAGTTCATCAATCTATTCTTAGTGGGCATTTGGGCTGCTTAAGTTTGTGTAAAACCTAACAAGTTGTTATCCTCTATTAAATACAAAACTAATGAAAATTTTCTGCCCATGAGTCTTCATTGAAATATTTTATTTTTCTTTTGAAAACTGAGGGATGGGATTTGTTAATTTATTGAACTAAATATAAACTTGACCTTGACCTTGTGAGATGCTTCAAAAACATTCTTCTCTTTTTCCCATCAGCAGTATGAAAAATTTCAGTTCTATATCCTACCACTATTTGGCATTAACTATCCTTTTCTCTTTAGCCATTCTACAGCGCTTGAATGTTTGAGATCAGATATTCAACAATTTTCCTTCAACCTTAGAATTGCTATCTAATTTTATTTTGTTGTTTATATGTGCATGTGTGTGAAGTTGGGATTAAAGCTATGATCTCACACATAGCAGACAAGCGTGTTAGTACTGAGCTGAGATCAAAGCCTACTTTTTGTTAGTATCTATTCCGTTCATTGGTAACATGTTTTTACTTATTTATTAATGATAGGTATAACAGATCCTTCCCACGGCTGTAGCTCAGATCAGGTCCTTAGTTGAAATAGTTAGCCTGTAATGGAAGACTTGGGAGTTAGTTTGGGGAACCCCTCTTTCTTTGTTCTTTTTCTCACGAGGATTCCCAGCCTTTAGCATCTGGTGCTTCCCAGCTCCACTTTTCAGATTTCTTTCACTAGAAAGCTTACAGATCATGTCCATGTCCACCAGACAGTCACAGTTCATACTGTACTCACTGCCCACTTTTCTAAGCAGAACTGAGGAGGAGAGCTTTTATAGCCCCTGGCCTCCAGGCCTTTCAGAAAATGCATTTGCCCCCGCATGATCCCTCTACTCCTGTGCACCCTTCAACACATGCAGAGTGTTGCTTCCTCTATTATATCCAAGATTTGTGTTTGTCTTCTGTGTTATGCTTGTTGTTGTTTTTGCAATGAGATAACTAGGAGATTAATTTGGTAAACTTAGAAGAAAGCATACATACATGGTGCAGCTCACAGTGTATCACTGTATGGTGTCATTTGTTGAACACAGTTTCTTAATTGAATAGAGATGACTGCATCAGCATATACTCAATATCTACCTATTAATGCTTATTATGATCTATTTTTAATCCATAAAATTAACATTTTCTTCCTGAAAATCACTATTCTAATTTTATCATTTAGAATGACAATTACCAATTACTGTTTTTTTATGCAATGTGATTATGAATCACAAATTTTACCAATGAAAACATTTAGAGATCTATATGAACATTTTAATTTTAATATATTTATTTAATTACAGTTGAATATAGTTACTACACAGAAAAGCATTCTAAGTAATTCTCCATATAAACCCATCATTCCAAATTTAATTAATGGTGGGAATTCACTCCATTACATTCACATTAGATAGAAGAATCAAGAATCAGTTGTTGACAATTAATCAGTTTGTAATTTGATCTATATGAACATTTTAATTTTAATATATTTATTTAATTACAGTTGAATATAGTTACTACACAGAAAAGCATTCTAAGTAATTCTCCATATAAACCCATCATTCCAAATTTAATTAATGGTGGGAATTCACTCCATTACATTCACATTAGATAGAAGAATCAAGAATCAGTTGTTGACAATTAATCAGTTTGTAATTTAAAGGATTATATTATATTGGACTGTAAAAGTAAATCAGCAAAAATGTTTTGATCAATTTAACTATTCTTAAGCATGTCAATTAAGTCTCTGAAGCCAAGCATGTAATTAGAATTCTTTCTTCTCTCGGTGTGTACTTTACACATTAACTGTGCTTGAAATGGCTTATATTTTATTAATTGAAATAATTTTTAGCCTCCTCCCTTTAGGAATAAAATTCTAACTATTTATAGAATTTGCAAATCCAGATTCTTTGTTTTCCTATATTATCAAACTAATGAAATGATTCATTATAGCACTACACAATGTATTTTAAAAGATATTTTAGAGTTTGCATTATCTGTTTCATTTCTTTTTTCACATTTTCTTCTGTACACAAGAATAAAAAGTTAGATGGAAAATGGTAAAAAATGTGAATCAAATTAATAATAGCAAAGTAAAAAGAAAAATGGCAGATATGAAAGAATAAACAAAACCATATTGAAAAGCAAACTTGAAACTAAATATTATATTTTGATAAAATTGTTATAAAGTTACTTGTATATGTCAACTACAGTGTACCTGAAATTCAAATTTCCCATTGATATTTGCATTTATCTGGTACTTTTAAAAACCATGTTTCCCGTCTTCTCCATGTCTCTATCCTCAGCTATAATATTTTTTCCAGGGTGATTAGGGAATGATGTTAATGATTTCTGGAAGAAACTCATAAGTGGTCAGGAAAACAAAGGTTACATAGCTTTACTACTAGATATAGTAACACTTTTATAAAATCAGCTGGGCGTGTTTTAGCTGTCATTATGTCTGCTGAGCATTACCTTAGTCATTAATCTGGTATAGAAACAAATTTAATTCACAGCATTTTGTCATTCTCAGTTAACACTAACTCTTCAGTGTTTGTTGATACATACACATTGTTATAGATAACTAAATATATTAAAAGTGGAATTAAAATACAACAAACAAAATGTCATTAAATCATTAATTATATAATCAAGAATTAAAATAAGATACACTTACTGGAAACTCAATTTCATCCACCTTATACCAGTTCCCTCTATCCCTTCGATCTGTATTTGATTCCAATTTAGTTATGAAAAAGATGTGATGACTTATTTTTTAAATAAATATTATTATTAATTCCTTGAGAATTTCATACAATGTATTTGATCATATTAGCCCCCAAACCCTCCTCTTAACTCATTGCAGATCCACCCCCCTTAACCTATCAACTTTGCATCCTCTTCTTATTTTTTTTTAAGCTTTTTTTTTTTGTCTTTTTGAGACAGGGTCTCCCTGTAGTCCCAGCTAACCTGAACTCACTATGTAGACCAGGCTGGCCTGGAACTCACAAAGATCTGCCTTCCTCTGCCTCCCGAGTGCTGGGATTAAAAGCACACACCACCACGGCCAGCTCCTCTTCTTACTTTTAATTTTGCTATTAATTTATATATTTATTCATTTATTTATTTTATGTGTATGTTTGCCTGCATGTACGTAGGTGTACCATATGTATGCAAGACCTGTGAAGGCCAGAAGTAGGTGTCCATGTGTACAGAGGCACACATTTTCATACTTGATTTGCTATTGTGCCCATTTACCAAAATAGAGTTTGCTCAACACTAAGACCTATGAGCTCCCTGTTCTTGTGTTCTTGGCCACATTTATAGTAATAATTGATTTGATGTGTTCATGGGTATGCAGGTATTTGGTCAGTGTTATTCTAGGTTTTTCCTTTTGAAAGTTTATTTTTATCCTGTATGCGTGTGTGTGCATCTGTGTGTGTGTGTATGTGTGCGCGCACACACTCATGCACAGGACATGGCAAACTTGTGGAGGTTAGAGGACAACTGGGAGCTGTCAGTTCCCTCTTTCTGCATCATGGATCAGGCTAGATGACAAGTGCCTTCACACACTGAGTCATATCACTAACCCATATTCTCAGTTTCTCTAGGGATTTTTACTATATAAAAAGTTAAATCGGAAGTTTCAAAAGCAGTTTCTCTTTGTGGGTAGCCTCATGCCTTGACCGGAAAGCCTGAGGAAATCATAAAATTGAACACACAGAATGAGGAGGGTCATCCTTGCTCTCGCACAGTCTGTGATATGGACCATCTTTTATTTCCTCTGACTCTACAGCTGGATCTGATCTGTGAATGGGAGTTCCAACATGAGCTCTCTTGTTCCCCAAGCTTTTGAAACTATTTCTAATAAATAATATATTGATTTGAGAATTTCATACGAAGTATTTGATCTTTTTCAGACACCCTGTTCCCTCCATGCCCACCTTACTACTCCCTCACATCGTCTTGTATTATTATTTATTTTAAAGGCCTATCAGTTCTAATCTGTTTCCCCAGGATGCTTATGCAATGTATGCATGAGTTATAATCACTGTCAGAGTTCTTCCTGCCTCAGTGCATGGAAGTTGTATCTGCAAAGATTCACTGTCAGAAACCCTGGGCATGACTATGACTAAAAGAAATTTATTTTAAAGTTTTTCTTTTGAGGAACCTGCTATATATTCGACAAATCTCTGTTCATCCATGCTGTCTTAGCAAGAATTCCATAATGTACACATTAGATAACCTGGAACTTAATGCAGCATCCTAATTGAAGGAGAAATGTCAGAAATAAATGAGCTGTTCCAGGGTGAATATGGACGCTGCTTAGTGTTACTTGATGGACTAAGATGAAAAGACGTTAAGTACAGTTAGTGACTATTTTGTCTGAAATAAGAAGAATGTTAGCAATTTTTTTTTTTGGTCTCTTTCAGACAGGGTCTTCTGCAACCCCAGCTGTCCTGGAACTTATCTATTTTCAGTTTGAGAATTATATCAGTCAGCTATTAATTAGTATTTTTTAAAAACGTCCCAGACTGATTTTTATCTCTAGAAATTCAATTAGGTGATTTACAATTTCTGTAGAGCCCCGGTGAAGGTACAGTGGGATTGTAGAAGAGTAATAAAAAAGTAATGGAAATATTAAACTACACCCACCCAGGACTCAGGGACCATTGCAGAAGAGGGGGGAGAAAAGATTGTAAGAGCCAGGGAGGAGGTGCATGACCATATGGAAATAGAGTCCTACAAGCTCCTGGGACCCTTGTATGCACCTACTGCAATGGTGACAGCATGCATAAGACCCATGCAAACTCACAAAGACAAAAACTTAGCATGGAACTGGGGAAATGGACAGCTGACCCTAATTTTAGCTGAAGAAAAAGGGGCAACTGATTACTGCTGGGTGAGGAAGAGCTGATCTTCCCAAAGTGAGGGACTCTAGATAGGTTGACTAGAACTCAGTGGATGAACTTGCAATGAGTGGATGTCTGGGGACACTAACTTGACACCATAGACCTTAAGACAAATGACAGAATGTAAGAATTTCGGGGTGGGGTGCGAGAGGGTGCCAGTGGGAAAGGTGGTATCAAAGATGGTATAAAGATGATTATGATTGAATAAGATGTTCTGAATGAAATACACAAAAGTTCAATTAAAAATGTAAAAAAAAGGGGCTGGAGAGATGGCTCAGTGGGTAAGAACACTGGTTGTTCTTGCAGAAGACCCGGGTTCGAATCTCAGCACCCACATGGCAGCTAACAATTGTCTGTAACTCCAGTCCCAGAGGATCCGACAGCCTCTTCTGACCTTCGCAGGCATTGCAGACACAGGTGCACTTACCTACATGCAGGCAATACGCATACACATAAAATAAAAACAATAAATAATTGTTTTTAAAAATGTAAAAGAAAGAAAGAAAGAAAGAAAGAAAGAAAGAAAGAAAGAAAGAAAGAAAGAAAGAAAGAAAGAAAGAAAAGTGATGCAAAACTTCCTGGTCTCTTGGCACCTAGGAATGGGAGAGGTCCAATGTCAAGACCACATGTGGAGTCAATATCACAGCTGGCCTTCAGGGGATGTGGGAAGTACATTCTTGAGAATCAGACCTCCCAAGACAAGAATATTCAAATGACAGAAATCTCCCTTCTCCCCAGCAAAAACCCAACACAGAGGCAAAGCCACTTCCATGTTCAACATGAAATTTTGGGGGAGGGGCTTTTGAGGAGTGCAGTCACTCAGTGAAGGCTGAAACTGCTACCCAACATCAGGAAGTCCTCCATTATCCAATCTACTGCACCATCTACCCAGCACCAGAGGAATGCAGAACCATGACTCACTGTGGGAGACCGAAACTCTAGGCTCAAGTGAGGGGACCACAGATCCAGGTTCATGGAAAAGGACCACAGCTCCAGGCTCATGTGAGACCACACTTCCAGTTCACAGGAGGGGACCACAGCGCTCATTCACAGGAAGAGGCTAACAACCACTCCAGCTCCTAGGAAGAGATCACAGCTCCTGCTCAAAGAAGGGGACCACAGCTCCAGCTCACAGGAAGGGACCACAACTCCAGGTTCCAGGAGGGAAATACAACTCCAGTTCATAGGAGGAGATGAAAACTCCATCTTAAAAGATTCTACAGAATATTTGTCATCAACATGAAAATATGACAATAATGTAATGCTTACATGTTTAATCACTTACCTGAAAATTATGCCCAGTACGTTCACGAGGGTTCTTCTCTGCTGCGGTACCATCCAGAAGCATTCTCTTTACAAAAACTTAGGCTTCGAAATCTATAAGTATTCTAGCTAATTTTAATGACATTTTTCACATCCTTATATATTTACCTTTCAACTTTTAATATTTATAAAATGAATATGTACTGTCTGATTTATTTGGTTACTTGCCATTTTCAAGAAATATATGTGCCTAAAATATTTGACATCTGTGATTTTAACTCATATTTTTCTCATATCAAGTGTAAGAAATCCTATTATTATTTTACTATATAACTGGACATTTGAGTAATTTTTGGGTTGGGGTATTATAAAAAGGACTACAAACACTGGGACTTGTATTTTAATTCACACATGAAAAGGAGTCTTTAGAAAGAATGTCTGCAACATTCATGTAAACGCTGTTCACTAGAGTTAATTATGCTAATCAAGTTTTAAAAGTGCATATACTGGCTTTAGGGTTTCCTTCCAACATGTAAAGATTTATAATTTGTTACTCTTGTCATCATGAGGGAAAAGAAGGGGAAAAACACTAAAAATCAGTAACTATGCCTGAATCCAACTGTTATCGAGATCGCAAGCAAAAACAATGCCTTGAAAAATTCAGAAACAGGCCGTTGTAGAGATGAAGGGATTACCTGAAAGAGAAGCCAGGCAGCCAGGTGAGGGAATTTATAACAACAAAATTAGAGGATGCTCAAAAACTTCAAGAGAGTGAAACTCATGGGAAGCCAGCCTTGGTGAATAGGTACAAACACTCTGGACTACTATTCGCTCTTGGTTTCTTAGGAGCTAAAATAGACCTATGAATGATAGTTGGAATGTTCAGTAAGAAGATAATGTAAAATCAGATGAATGCATATTAAACACCAAAGAAGAGAGAAAAAAGCAAACATTCAGTAAAAAAGAGGAAATGAACAATAAATGAAGAAAAATTGTGTGACATTCCGTTTGATTCTTTGATCCATTCTGAAAAAGTCCTTAAAGTCTATTCACAGAAAATTTCCTGTTTTTTTCCTTTGTTTATATATTTTTGCTTCCTTTTTCACTAAATAAGTTTTTCACGTTTTATTTATTTTCTGCCTGGAGTGCAACCTCTTTATGTTTATATATTTTTAGAATTTGTTCTAATTCTGAATTGTATTTATATAAATTTCAAAGTAAATATTGAAATTTTCCTACGTGATAAATTCTTTATGACTAATTTTATGGCCATGACCCTGTTACATGAGATTGCTCTTTAACTGTATGTTGAATTTTCAACCTTGAAACTTAGACTTTATTATTATAACCATTGGTGTTAAATTTACTGTATCTCCATCTTGATACTCATTCCTTAGTTCTCTATTCTGTCTTTCTCATGACTTTTCATCTAGGCTATATTCTTCATGACCTTGGCATAGTCCCTCTTGTTTTTGTTGTTTGAAAATGAATCTCCCTGTTTTGAAGAAGCAATTTTGTGAGTGTTCATCATTAGTGTTTGCCACTTTTGATAATGTTCATCATGGCTCAGTAGGGGATATTTTATGTCTTCTTGATGTCTGTTTAAAACTTTATTGTTCTTATTTTTCCTTTGTTTAGATAATATTACTATATCTTCTTTGTCTTTGCATGTAATATTCCACCTGTTATAACTATGTTTTTCCAGGCTCCCTCGTTGTCTAGTGATTAGGATTTGGTGTTCTCATAACTGTTTTTCCCTATATCTGTATCTTTGAACATTCATGAAGGCACTGAAGTATTCGTGTTAGGCTTCCCAGAATTTCTCAACTACTCTAAGCCATCTGTCTCTCCTTTCTTTCATATGCTCCAAAGAGAACGTTAAAACGTTTCTTGTGTTGTCTTATTTATTTCAGTATTTCCATTTTTGCCTCATTTCTACCATCTTGGCAAAAACAAACTTTTTAGACATATATCGTATGTTTTTAAAGCCTTATTTATTCAGTCCAAGCTTCTGCCTCACATGCTGTGTGTGTGTGTGTGTGTGTGTGTGTGTGTATGTGTTGTGTGTGTTGTGTGTGTGTGTGTGTTAAACTCAGCTGGATAATTTTAAATGTGAATTATTATTTTGTAGCAGTTTAAGTCATTCTCAGCAACCTTGCTCACATCTTAAAACCTACTCATCATCTTAATTTTGTAATCAATGTGTGAAAATCATACTATCTATTATCATTGATGGGCTTTTCCTGCCTTTTGTACATGCCCATGACACTAACAATTTTTACAGTGTCCAGAAAATCCTCTGCAGGGTTGTTGAAGCAACAGTCGGCCCAATGAGTTTGAATTTGTTTCTGTCTATTCATATTGTTAACCCACTCTCATAATTAACTATTTTCCCCTTTACAATTCCTCATTTCCATACAATTACTGTAAATCTGATTTTGATTTCACATGTGGACTGACTATTCTATGAATATTAGAGTTACTTATCCTTCCAACATGGACCAAAGTCCTTTGCATTTAGTTTCTGCCATGCATTCTTTATTCGCACACCATGATGGTAATGCACAGCTCTTTGGAGAGGTGTTGGACCATAGATCTGGATCAAACCATTTCATCCTTCTTAATCTGTAAAATCAAAACTCATGTTACCCAGGTTTCAGCAGACATGTAAGAGCAAATCCAGACCAGGGTTCTCCATTTCCCCTGAGTCCCCACGTGTACATGTATTTTCACATTCTCAAATGGTCATGTTTCTTGACATCTGACAGATGCAGTTAATTCAATGTTTTGCATTTCTGCATGGATGTATGTGTTCCTCCACATTCTCCCTTCTTGGTGTGGATCATGACATCAGATGACTTCCTTTATGTCTCCACCAACTGTGTACTTTCTTTGGTATTTCTATGCAACATCAATTAATATGTACAATGAAATAGTAAATGAAAGTATTAGTGTGAAGAGATATTACTTGAATAGAAGACGTAGAGAATTAAAGTTGTTGGACTAAGTCATGTGCTTATTGGCAAAGTTATTTCATCTTTTCGAAACTGCTCAGGAGCTTGCAAGATGGTTCATCAGGTAAAAGCATTTGTTGTGCAAGCAAGACAACCTGAGTTCTGTTCCTGAACTCTACATGAAAGGGAGAGAACTGATTTCCAAAAGTTGTCCTCTGACCACCACACATGCATTGAGACGAGTTCAGCCATACACACAGACATAGACATACATACACATCATATATATATATATATATATATATATATACTGACAAAGATAATTGTTGTTTCTATAAAACTAGAAAGTGAAAATCATGTGAAGCAACATTTGTAAAACAGATTTGCTATGTGCAATAGCACAAAACCTACAATTATGAAAGATTATATATTATATATTTTCAGTTCAAGATAATTTAAAACTTAACATGGTATGCCAATTTAAAGAAGTAATGCAAAATAGTGGGAAAATAATTTTGATATGCACATTTGGATATCTAGTACCCTGCTAAGTCGGACTTTGGAATGAACTGCTCTACTGTGCATGCACATGCACATACAGAAAATGTGTTTGACACAACTAATGTCTCTGTCCTCATGAGTATTTGTGAAATGAAACCAAAGAAATCTTTGTAGTGCAGCTCTTCATAAACAACATTAAAGCAGAATTTCATCATTAAAGCAGTAAATTTCATTCCCAGGATTTTTATGAAAGTAGCACAGATGCTTAGCATGATTCCTCCAGTTGGTTTCCAGTTTGCTAGACACATGATGCAATGGATTCTAAGCTAATTGCAGGAAGTTAAGGGATGAACTTGAAGTTGGACCTCGTCATATCAAGGGCCTACATTTTACCACAACCCTTCAGTCTCACAGAGGCTGGCTGTTTGCTGAACAGAGCTTTCCAAACACGGTTTGTTGTAGAATTTGAACAATAAGCTGTAAACAATAATTATTTGTAAAGCTGATCTGTACATTCTCTTTGTTTCTTCCATACTTTTGTAAAAGATTTGGTTCTGTTTGCATAAATCTATTACTTAGGATTCTTATCTTATACTTAAGATTTTTAAGTCCACTATTCTACTGTTAAGATACAAAATAACTGAATTGGCATTAATGCTTTACAGAATAATTTTATTCCTTTTCACCATTATGATTCAAGCTAAAATAGAAGAAAGTCTACAAATCAGACTATTAAAAATGGAAGAGATAAAGATGTATTTGTTCAGGTGTACGCATGAAAATTTAACTGAACAATGGAATTTATTATATTAATTTCATGCATCAGCTTGATAAAATTATAATTAGTGTGTGTCATTCATCCCTCAGCTCTGTAAGCAATGCAAATAATGGTCAAAATTTAAAAAATGTGCAGCTAATAAAGATTGTATCATACCACAGATTATTTTTCTTGAAGCATTGTAAGAGAGTACAATTTGCATTATTTATATTGTTTAAAATTCCGGGGAATAGCCGGACTTCCACCTCAGCTGGCCTCTCATGCCTGGGTTTAGACAAATCAGATTCTGTAGCTTTTATTCCTTCCATTAGGATGATAAGTATTTTGTAATTCAGAAAGCTTCATTCTACTCCGCCGATTTGACTATTGGTGGACATAGCGTTGCAGATCATACATGCTTTTCTAAGAATCAACCATTGGTTTACTTACAATCTCTTCAGATTACTTTGAGTAAGAGAACCAGCTAATAGAAAAGAAATATCTCAATCTGTATCCCATTTGTATGGGGGATAAGATGAACATTAAGGTTTGAAGTAAGATAGCCTTTCTATAAACAGAAACTGATAGCTACTTCTGCACACAACTAACCCTGAACCCCCAAAGTCTTCTTCGCATTTTAGAATATACTAATTTCCTTTCCAGTTTTTTATTTTACTCACTGGGCTTCTGAAGCCAAACATGGTGAGAATTATTTGTAAACCATGTTTAGTTTATCTATGAGCAACAGGCTTACAAATCCCTTGAATTCGTCCTCCCATCTGTGGCTCAAATAAACTGACTCAATTAGTGTGGAAAGACTGGCTGAGGAGCATGGAGAACTCCGAACCCAAGGACAACAGCCCCTAGGGAAGATTACTATTTTTTTCAAATGTCTATCGACAGAGTTCAAACGATTCGAAAAGGAAATTATACATCTGAAGTACAATGTACCTACAGTTGAATTTTGAAGCTCCTAATTTCTACCATCAGGAACTTGGCCAGAGAGACAGAATAGAAAAATACACCCCATTATTTGATACATTAAATACTGAGAAGTCTCTCCCTCCTGTCTGCTTGGGTGACCAAGTGAGAGGAATATAAGTGTAAGTCACTTTGATACCACTGCCCCAATTACTTTCAGTAACAACAATGTCAAGAATCAAACTGTTCTTGAAGTCCTACTTGGTAGTAGGATCCATACAGAGTAGAGACCTGTATATGTTTTACTTTTTATGTTTCTGACCTCTTCTCAATGGGGAAGATTTTAAGAAAGCTCTACTGACTTTAAATTCAAAAGTTATATTTAGCATAGGAAGTGAAGGCTGGGTTTCATTATAGAATTTTCATTCATATATGTTATTTAGAATGTTCTACTTTTATTCAGTGCTGTCTTCTGATTCCTCTGCCCACTCTGACCTCCCTCATTTCCTTCTACTCCTGTTCCTGGTCCCCTTCTTTCCCCCAAATAATGCACTTTGTCATTGCCGTTGCGTACATTGCACTACCTGCTGGTCTCCGTCTACCTCTTACGTTCCAGCTCCCGCATTCCCGCTCCTAGACCCTCTTTTCACAAACATTCTACAGATATACACATATGCAAATTTCAGTATAGAGTCCAAGTATATTAGAGAAAAGTTATTTTTCTTTCTGATTCTGGCTTATTTTGCTTAATATGAGACCTGATTCCATCGATTTTCCTGAAAACATCATTATTTCATTCCTTGTGCCTAAATAAAACTCCATTGTGTCTATGTACCACATTTCACTATTCATTCGTTGATGGAAACTTAGGCTGGTTCTATATCTTAACTATTGTGAATCATACAGACATCTCTTTGGCACAATAAGCTAGATTCCATGAGGTGTAGCCAGGATATATAAATAGAGCGAGACAATGAATGTTTTGAATAGTTAGTATAATACATTTCCTATAAACATCATGATACCGTATGACTGCATGAGTCTATACTCATACAGATATAATGATTTTTAAAACCGAAAGTCAAAGAGAAAGATACTTAAAGAGGTTTCAAAGAGGAGGAAAGAAGGAATAAAAGTGCATTCACAAGCATATGCCATAAACATATCAAATGATTTGATTTAAGATCACGACTGGTAGTAGGAGCTAGTGAGACGTAGTTCAGTGACTAAGAGCACTTGATGCTCTTATAGAGGACAAAGGTTCAGTTCCCAGCACCCATATGGCAGTTCACAACTGTCTAAAACTTCAACTTCAGGCCCTATGATGCTGGCACTCCTCTGGCCTCTATGGATACCAGGTATACATGTGATGTACAAATGTACATGCAGGCAAACCCTCATACACATTAAATAAAATACATCTTTTTAAAAAAGATGATATGGCCAATTGCTTTGCCAGGATGGACATGGATTGTCTACTGTGAAATCCCTTCCGACTCTTGCTGTGTCTAGGACTTCATGGTAGAAGCAAATATGCTTTTCTTCTTCCACACAGAAGGATGCATGCTCTAGTCTCTCTGGCTACAGAGGTGAACAGGTATCATGGTTAATACTAATTGTCAACTCAATGAAATTTAGAATCACTCTAAGGAGACAAACCTCTGGCCACATCTATAAGTGGTTTAAATGAGGAGGGAAGACCTACCATGACTATAGGCAGCACCATTCTACAGGTTGGCAACTTGAACTGAATTCAAAGCCTAAAGAAAGCTGAACACCATCTCTCTCTGCTCCCTGAATATAGATATTATGACAAATCCTGCCACCTTGGCTTCCCCAGCTTTATAAACTGTACCCTGAAACTGTGAAACAAACAAACCTTTTGTAAGTTGCATTTTCCCCTTATTTCATTACATCAATTGGAAAAGTAACCAATACAACATATGCATTTCTTTATGGTCTGTCCACTAAATGTTTTTCAAAAACTCTTTCTCCCCTTTTGAAGACTGAATGAAGGACTTTGAGATCATAAGGGCATCAAAGCCATGTATATAGGATGGAGATCCTGGTTCCTAGGAAACTCACGCAGTATTCCTGTGCATAGGTCCACATAAGAGGTGTGCAAATGTCCCCTGAGTGAAGACAGTGGGCTGAAGGATCTTCCTTTACACCATTTGGTGTTGAACAATAAAGACAGAGAAGGGTCGTGAGTTTTAATCTTCGCTAACCACATATTTGGCTGATTTGATAAGCAAATTTGGTCAATTAATCAATTTCTACCAATGTGCTAACCCCTCAAAGACAAAATCCCCATCTCTAAAGACTATATCTGGTGAGCAAAGAAAATGGTTCATTGGGAAAGAGTGCTTCTTGCCAAGCCTGTTCTGTCCCATGAGCCACATGATGGTAGGAGACTCCTGCAAGTTGTCCTATCACTTCCGTATGTGTGATATGGCAGATATGTGCCTACAGACACACACACACACACACACACACACACACACACACACACAATATCTATGTAATGAAAACAATGTCCTTTGAAAATGCTATATCTGGATGATTTTAGACAGGAAGAAGAGGCTGAGGAGGACAAACGCTACAGAACGTTGCCTACTGACAAACTGTGTGCATCAATCCTACTTGCAGTCCATGCAATATCCACAAGCAGTTTGAAAGACAACAGAAATAAACAAGAAAACCTGAGTCTATTCGATTCTTAAAACCATATTATATAACATTATGTGTGAAAGCAGAATAGCACCATAATTTATTATTTAATTCCAAACTGTGAAATTAAAGTCTCTACCAACCTTCTCAAATATAGACAAATATTTCCAATCTCTATGGTATGACAAAAAAACAAACAATAGCAGCAACAGAAAGGGGCCTCTCCAAAGCCTCTGCTAAGGTTACTACTTCCCACAGATTTCTATAATCCCAGGCCTTGAGTTGAGTTCTTCTGTCAGTAAATTATAGTATTCACAGCATGATAATGCTGCCTTACTGCTGTTATGGTTATTAACGCAGTTATCGTAGAAAATTCTACTATCTGCATGCTTCTCTGTGGATCTGAGTTTATCTTCACAGTATCCCTGGAAGGCAGAGTCATGATGACTTTTATTAGCACCATTTTAGTGATGAAGTAATGGGAAAAGAGACTGCAAAGGCATTTACCAGCATAACACTGAATCTAAAGCAAAGTTAACTTCAGAATTCAAAGTATTTCAATACATGTGCACTCAGGCAAATGATTCACTGTCTTTGTACGGATTTCTGCAAAGAATCCCTGATGTACATAAACATTTTCTTCAAGGTTAAGTAGAAAAATCTTAATGACCATGGTAACTGAGGTGGATTGAAAAGGTTTTAAATTAGGACTGTAGGCAATTACTTGCTTTCTGTCTGGGAATATACTGAACTTCTACCTAGGATTCACAGCACACCACTGTGAGCTTATTTCACTTCCTTTATCATTGGAAATATTTAAACATAGCAATTAAGAATTGTATAGAGGAAGGACAGGACCATTGTTCAGGCTAGCCAGAACACTCAGTGCCCATGGCTAGGAAGGGTGTTTCAAAGACATTGTATATAAAGCAAAAGTCCTTAATCTAACAGATAAACTTTGATAGCTTCATCTTCTCTCTCTCTCTCTCTCTCTCTCTCTCTCTCTCTCTCTCTCTTCTTTCTATGTCCTTATGTTAACAGAAATCGTCTCTCCCTCCCTGTTATCTATGGTAATTTTTTGTCTTTTTCTGAGACAAGTCTTACTGTATAGCCCTGACTGTCCTGGAACTAACTATATAAATCAGCTGAACTCAAACTCAGAGAGATCTACCTGCTTCTGCCTCCTAAGTGCTGTTACTAAAGTTGTGAACCACCACACCAGACCTCAAATATCTTTCTTCATGCATGTTCCCGCCAGACATAAGCATGTTCTCACAATGCTTATCCGTTCTTATATTTTATTCCGTCTGCTTGGGACAACTTCAACTTCATCTTCATATCAGCCTGGATCTCAGAAACCCTATTCATTTTTAAAATGAATACCTAAACATACTGTAATTTCTCCTCCGTTTTCAAGGGTTTTTTGTAGGGTTTCGGTACTAGTAGGTTTGTCAACTTAATACAAACTAGAGTCATCTGTGAAGAAAAAACTCAGTTGAGAAATTTCCTCCATCATACTGGCCTGTAGCCATGTCTGTGAGACATTTTCTTAACTGCTAATTGATTGAGGAGGGCCACTGTGGGTGGTGCCACCACTGGGCAGGTAGGTGTGGGTTATGTGAGAAAAGTAACTGATCCAGCCCAGGGGAGCAGCCTGGTAATTAGCATTCCTTCCTGGTCTCTGTTTCTGTTTCTGTCCAAGGTTCATGATTTGAGTTTCTGCCCTGGCTTCCCTCAATGATGCATTGTGACCCGGAAATTATAAGCTGAAAAAATAAAAATCTTTGCTTCTCAAGTTTCATTTGATCAGAATTTTGTCACAGCAACAGGACAAAATCTAGAAAATAAATGGGCACGAGTTTGAAGCAGTTGCTGTGATGGACCTGGCTATGTTCTCTTGGAAGGCATGTGGAAGATTTTGGAGCTTTGGGCTGGATAAATATTGAGTGCTGGGAGCTTAGTCAACTAATGCAGGAATTTGTAAGATAATGTTGAGAAACACAGACTATGGAGCCCAGGTCTATGGAGTTTCAGAGGTAAGTCTGAAAGTCTCTCATAAAGGAGGGTGGGTTCTGACCTCCATGGGTGTAGCAGCTCTGATCTCAGCAGACTGCCAGGGGGAGCCAAGTTCTGGCCTCCCTCTGGCCTCTGACGGAGGGACTGAGAAGACAGGGTTCTGCCTGACTGCCTGAGAGCCCCCAGGATCCTGCCTCCATGTGGTGGTGAGCTTCCCCTAATTGTGCTATACCCATCCCCCTACCTGGGATTTTTGTGAGGCCCCTCCCAAGTTTCCAGGGCACATCTGGCTTTGGTAGGCTAAGGCTAAGATCCTAGCAGACAGCCTGAGAGGGTAGATTTCAATCTTCTTCAGTGCAGCGGCTCAGCAGACCACCAGAGAGTGCTGAGTTCTGGCCTCCCTCTGGCCTCCCTCTGGCAGAGGGCCTGAGAATGCAGGGGACTGCCTGAGAGCCCATGTATTCTGTCTTCACATGATGGTGAGCTTCCCTTAATTGCACCATACCCATCCCCCTACCTGTGATTTTGTGAGGCCCCTCCCAAGGCCCCAAGGCAGATCTGGCTTTGGTAGGCTAAAGCTGAGATCTTAGCAGACAGCCTGAAAGGGTGGACTACCTGAAAGCACCCAGATCCTGCCTCTACATAGTGAAAGAAGCCTGAGTATACCTGACTGGAAACTGAATTGGGCTTCTGTGGGTACTCCCTAATAGCTGATCTGAAGCCATCAGTTCCCTCCAAATTAAACCTGAGAGAAGTTGAACCTTGTACCAACCAGCTTTATATAACCAATAAAGAAAGGATCTAGGCACCCCCATAGTAAAAACAGAAGCATACTTCAACTTACTTCTCATATCAAAATCATAAACAAAAGAAATTCACATACCAGAATCACAATGAAAGAATAATAAAATGCAAAGCCAAAATACTATGCACCCACCAAACTCCACCAATCCTGTAGAAGAGTTCTACAAGCAGAACTCCCTAGAGATAACTCAGGACACTGAAATTAAAAGAACAATTAAACATGATCAAGGAATTCAATGAATTTAAAGAATACATGAACAAAAAAATCAAAGAACTAAAAGAAGATAGGCATAAACTTCTGAATGAATTTACAAAAGAGAGAAACACTGAAGAAAACTGAGGCAGAAATGAAGAAGGAAGTTCAAAACTCAATAAGCCAACTCAATAAAGGGAAAGCCTCACCACTAGAATGAATGAAATGGAAACAGAATATCAACACTGGAGAATAAACTTGAAGAATTGGACCACTCAAGCAAAGAATATGGAAAATTAAAAAAAAAAAGGAATGGACTATGCAAGAGATGTGGGACACAATGAAAAGACCAAATATACAGATCATAGGGAGTAGAAGAAGGAGAAGAATTTCAGGTTAATGGTGTTGACGAGATCTTAAACAGGATTGAAGAAGAGAATTTCCCAAAATTAAGGAAAAACATCCCCATACAAATACAGGAAGCACATAGAACACCAAATAGGATCAGAAAAGAAACTCCCCACGACATATCATAGTAAAAACACTAAATATACAGAACAAAGAGAGAATACTGAAAGCAGAAAAAGAAAAACAAGTCCCATACAAAGGAAAGCTGATCAGAATTACAGCTGACTTATCAATGCAAACTATGAAAGCCAGAAGAGCCTGGACCAAGGTATTTCCAGTTCTACAGGAAAATAGATGCCAGCCCAGAATACTATACCCAGCAAAAATGTCTATTATAATTGAGGGGGAAAGAAAAATCTTTCATGACATGAAAAGTATGAAAGAATACATGTCCACAAAGAATACTTGAAGCAATACAGAGAGAAGAGAGAGAAATAACTATACCCCAGATATAATGAAAGAAAATTAATAAAGGTATAATTGAGGAAACACAAAATTAGATAGAGAACATAAACAGCAATCAAAATGATGGAAAACAATACATATCTTTCAATAATAACCTTAAATATCAATGGACTGAATGCCCCAGTCACAGACTAAGTGAATGCATTAAGAAACAAAACCATCTCTTTGCTGTCTGTAAGAAACCTATAGCAACTTCAAGGACAGGCACTATCTTAAGGAAAAAGGATGGAAAAGAATATTCCAAGCAAATGGCACTAAGAAATAAGCAGGGGTTGCAATTCTAACATCTGACAAAATAAACTTCAAGGTAAAACTAATCAGAAGAGATAAGGAGGGTCACTTCATTCTGATCAAAGGAACAGTTAACCAAGAAGATATTACAATCCTTAACATATATGCACCAAACTCTGGTGCACCCAAATTCATAAAAACAACACTACAGGACTTTAAGACCATATTAACCCCAACTCAGTAATAGTAGGGGAATTCAGTACCTCACTGTTTCCATTAGACAGGTCAACTGGACAAAGAATAAACAGAGAGACATCTGAATTAAATGATCCCATACATCAAATGCACCTAACAGACATCTTTGAATATTCTACCGAAGCACCAAGTAATAAACTTTCTACTCAGCACCTTATGGAACTTTTTCAAAAATTGATCACATACTGGGCCACAAAACAAACTCCAACAAACAGAAAATAATTGAAATAATTCCATGTATTCTATTGGACCACAATGCAATAAAGCACAAAATCAACACTGGACAAAGTCCTAGTCACTACACAAACTCATGGCAATTGAAAAGCCCTCTGCTAAATAATGAGTGGGCCAAAGGAGAAATTAAGAAAGTAATAAAAGAATTTCTGGAATTCATATATAATTTATTATTTTATTTTATGTGTATGAGTGTATTGCCTGCATGTATGTGAGTACACTCGTGTTGTGCAATGCTGCACAGGTCAGAGGAGGGATTCAGATTCCCTGGAACTGGAGTTAAGCACAGTTCGTGGCCACCATGTGGGTGCTGGACTGAAACTTGGTTCCACTGCAAGAGCAGTCAGTGCTCTTAATCACTGAGTCATCTCTCCAGCCCTCTCTGGAACACTTTAAAAGCAGTCCTAAGAGGTAAATTTATAGCTCCAAGTGCCTACATTAAAAAACTAGAAAGAGCCGGAATAAATTACCTAACACTGCAACTCAGGACCCTGGAAAGGCAAGAACAAATGAAACCCAAACCTAGCAGAAGAGAAGAAATGACAAAAATCAGAGCAGAAATTATTGAAATAGAAAAAAAGAAAACAATAAAAAGATTCAATGTATCTAAAGCTGCTTCTTTGAAAAGCTAAACAAGATAGGCAGACCCTTAGCCCAGTTAACCAAAAGAAAGAAAGTAAATTCAAATTAACAGAATCAGAGATGAAAGGGGAAACATCACAACAGACAGCCAAAAGATCCAGACCATTATAAGGGAATATTTTAAAAACCTATACTCTACCTAATTTAAAAACATGAAAGAAATGAATGACTATCTAAAATCACGGGAACCACCAAAGTTAAACCAAGAAGAGATCAACAATTTTAACAAACCTCTAATATGAGGAAATTGAGACAGTAGTACAAAGCCTCCGAAGTAAAAAAGCCCAGGCCCAGACGGATTTACAGCAGAATTCTACCAGACATTTAAAAAGACCTCCAACCAACACTACTTAAATTATGCAAAATGGTAGAAACAGAAGGAGAACTCCCAAATTCCTTCTATGAAGCCAGCATCACTCTAATACCCAGAACAGGTAAAGACACAAACAAAAAAGAAAACTATAGACCCATATCCTTAATGAACATAGATGCAAAAATTCTCAACAAAATACTTGCAAACCTCATGCAGCACACATCCCAGAGATGCAGGGATGGTTCAATGTATGTGATTTGATAAATGTCATTAATCATAAAAAAATGGACTCAAAGACAAAAACCACATTATCATCTCAATAGATGCAGAAAAGGCTTTTGACACAATTCAACATGCATTCATGATAAAAGTTCTAAAGGGGCTGGACGTGGTGGCGCATGCCTTTATTCCCAGCACTCAGGAGGCAGAGGCAGGTGGATCTCTGTGAGTTCAAGGCCATCCTGGTATGGAGAAAAACTGGAAGCATTCCCATTAAAATCAGGAACCAGACAAGGATGTCCACTGTCTCTACTCCTTTTCAACATAGTGCTTGAAACTCTTGTTAGAGCAATAAGACAGGAGAAGGAAATTAAAGGAGTACTAACTGGAAAAGAAGAGGTCAAACTCACTTTTTGATGATGATATGATAGTATACCTAAGGCATCCCAAAAAATTGCACCAGAAAAGTCCTAGAAATGATCAACACTTTCAGTATAGTGGCAGGTTATAATATCAATCTACAAAAATCAGTAACCTTTCTATATACCAATAACAAGCAATTGGAGAAAGAATAAAGAGAAATCCTCCCATTCATAATAGCCACAAAAAAATAACTTGGAATAGATCTGACCAAAGATAGCAAAGATCTCTATAATGAAAAATTTTAAATCATTAAAAAGACTGAGGAAGACACCAGGAGATGGAAGGACTTCCCATGTTTATGGATTGGAAGTATAAATATTTTGAAAATGTCCATCCTACCAAAAGCAATTATAGATTCAATGCAATCCAAATCAAAATCCCAATGACATACTTGACAGAATTAGAAAAAATCCTTAAATTCATACAGAAGCACAGAAGACCCTGGATAGCCAAAGCAACCCTGCGCACAAAGAGCAAGCTAGGGGGATTACTATACCAGATCTCAAAGTATACTACAGAGCTATAGTATTAAAAACAGCATGGTACTGGTGCAAAAATAGACACATTGATCAATGGAACAACATTGAAAATCAAAACCTGAGTCCACACAATTTCAGCCACCTGATATTTGACAAAGGTGCCAAGAACACACAATGGAGGAAATACAGCATCTTCAACAAATGGTGCTGGCAAAACTGGATCTCCATCTGCAGATGAGTGAAACTAGATCCTTATCTTTCACCTTGCACAAAAGTCAACTGTAAATGGATCAAAGACCTCAATGTGAAACAGGAAACCCTGAAACTATTAGAAGAAAATATTGGCAGTAAGTTACAAGATATAAGAGTAGGAAAAGATTTTCTAAATCAGACAGAAGTAGCTTGGGAATTAAGGTCAGCAATCAACAAGTGGGACCTCATTAAACTAAAAGGCTTCTGTACAGCAAAAGAAACAATCAAAAAATTGAAAAGAAAACCCACAGAATGGAAAAATACCTTCACCACTGACACATCTGTCAGAGGTTTAACATTAATAATATATAAAGAATTCAAAAAACAAAGAACCAAGAAACCAAATGACCCAATTAAAAGATGGGCTAAAGATCTAAACAGAGTTCTCAAAGGAATAAATAAAGATGGCTAAGAAAGATCTCAAAAAGTGTTCAACATCATTAGTAATAAGGAAAATGCAAATTAAAACCACCCTACATTATCTCCTTACCCCAATCATACTGGCTAGGCTCAAGAGAACAAATGATACCAAATGTTGGTGAGGATATGGAGAAAAGGGAATGCTCATTCATTGCTGGTGGGATACTTTCGACATTTTGCAAGGACTTTCTTTTCCCCCTACAGATAAGAGTCTTATCTTATAAATTAGAGAGTCTTTCAGATAGACCCACTGAAGGGGTATCTAATTATTCAGATCTCCCTTTTGTGTATATCTCTCCTATTTCTGTAAATCACCATTTGGGCTTAACAAAATTCATGGGGAGGTGTTGTGGGCAGAATAATTGCTTTAGCGAAGACTGCAGCCTCTGTTGTGAGTGCTCATTACTTCCTTCATTCAGTACGTTTACAGAAAGTGGAAGGGCAACTTATTCAATCTATGTTCAAAGATACCAGTTGTATCTCATACACTCAAAGACACAATCTGCCAAGAAGTCAGGAAAAAAGCTTGGTATATTTAATGGGCTGTGTAGCAAATAAAAACAAATGTACAGAGAATGGGAGGTTAAAAACAAAATGTGTAAAGGGGAGGAGGTAAAAGTTTTGGTAGGATTCAGAGAAATCAAAAAGCCAGTTGTTAAGGCATAAGGTAGTTTCGTCACGTCATAAATCTGTCCCTCAGTGTCATGTCCTTAATATGATTCTGCTGCCAAAGAAAGTTATACCTGTTTATTTTTAGTGTCACATTCCAAAATTTTAGGAATAAGTGTTATACTCCTAGAAAGTCTATCTATGTTTAGTAACTATTTCAAATAGGAATAGAATGGGCTACTCCAGATCTACTGCAGTGTGATTAGGGTCTTTCTCACAGACAGGAAACGTGACCTCAGACAGCACGCTAAGAGGTTTGTGAGATGGAGATGTTTTTCTTTTTCTCCCTACATGAAGGACAATAACATCTAGTTTCCCGTGGGTTGAGCTGTATTTCTATCTGCCGGTCCGTTATGTTAACATACTACAAAGATCCAGTGACCTGCTAAATGCTGAGATCTTCAAGAAAAGAAGTAAGATTCTAGTTATATTTTGTTGGTATGCATGTGCATATGTGTGTGTTGTATATTCGTGTGTGTGCACATGCGTTTGCTCACCCCTACGAGTGCATTTAGCAGCTGAAGTTTATGTCAGCTGTCTTGCTGTATCTTCCTACACCTTATCTTTGGAGACATGAACTCTCACTGAAGAAGGAGCTTACGGTTAGGCTAGACTGAGTAGCCACCAAGCCCCAGAGGACCCACTGGTCTCAATCCCCTTGGCACTAGGTTTTCAGATGTGCACTGAAGCATCTGGCTTTTATGTGGTGTTAGTGATCCAACAGCAACCCTTGAGATCTCCAACCAATACACGGTATCTCAGGTGTATGTCCCCAGGTAACTTCTCATCAAAGAGAGTCTACATCCCAGTCTACATCACCACTCACTAAACCACAAAATATAAACACATGAACGGATTAATTAAAAAATGAAGTCATCATACTTTAAGGGACATTCACATCCCAACTATAAAATGAAGAGTTAAATTTAATAAATGAGCTTAATAAATGTATATGTGTATGTGTATGTGTGTGGTATGTCCTTGTCTCTGCACATGTGCTCACCCCAAGGTGTGCATTCATCACTTAGCTCTAATGCTTTAAGCATCAAGCCCTTTTTACCCATGAAGTCATCGTTCTTAATGTGTTGAACATAAAAACCGAGGAGAATTCAAGCACGAATCTCAATGAGGGAATTCTTTGTCCTTGTCAAAGTCTTCTGTGTACCATTGCAATTCAGTATTTACTCTATGGGAATGAAGAAATAAGTCATAACATGTCATAATTTTCTCAGCTAACCAAGCTTTGTGCCATCATTAAGATCTTCACTTTATGAACATGACAATTCCCCCCCACCACCACTCACACATTACCACTCAAATTTGAGACCTACTACCGGATGCTTGCAAAGTTGGCTCTCCAGAAGATAAGTGTGAGGAGCATTTCAAAACTTCTTAGAAATGTAATGTTTCAGGTACATTCTGAGACCTGTTCAACCAAAAACAATGGGGTAGAACCAAAATATATTTCTTTAAAAAGTATTCCAGGTAATTATAATACAAGAACTAGCCTACTGGAATGTTCCTTATAAACACTATTCTCAATTGTTACTGGCTTTGTTTCTAGCTTATTTTTTTTATTTTCATTTTAGAAAACTTACAGAGTACACTCTCCATGAGTACTGGTTTTCTAAGTATTTTAGGAGGCACAACTCATTAAACTTTCCTAGAGCTTTATGATGACATCTTGTGAGTTAGAGTAGTTCAGTAACACAGTGGAGGAAACAGGTGGTAGATGACTTACTTCCCTGTTAATGAGCTACAGACCTGGGCTCTCTGCCATACTGTGTGACTCTAGAGCCTGTACTCTTGATTGACATTTTATAAATTACACTCACGAGCATCTCATAGTTCACTCAAACTATCTGTATTAGTCACGTCTCACGGTTGTGAAAAAAGACCTTCCATAGGCAAGTTAAAGAAGAAGAGGTTCATCTTGGTGCATGGTTTAAGAACTGATACACAGTATCCAGGAGGCAGAGGCAGATGGATTTCTGTGAGTTGGATGCCACTTCACTGTATTTAGTGAGTTCCAGACCAGCCAGGGCTACATAGTGAGAGCCCGGTCAGAAAAAATGATGAAGAATGATGCAATACATCATGGTAAGAAAGGCATGGACATTGGAGAGCTGCTCACATTGCATCTGAAGTCAGGAAGTAGAGTGAATCCTGGCATGGGGCCAGTCTGCACTGATGTGCTTCCTCCAGTAACACTCTACCTCAAAAGATTCCACAAAACTCCAAACCAAAAACACCATCTAGGGACCATGTATTCACACACACGAGCGTTGCAGAACTTTACTCATTAAAACCATGAACTGTTCTTTTCGACTCTTATTTGAACTCTTGTTGTTTCTACCCCTTCCCATCCACTCCAACATTGTATATCAAAAATATTTCTTGTTGAGGCAGTAGTGCAGGTAGGATGTCACCTAGTATGTGGTGTGACTCTGGGTTTAATTCTCAACACTGGAAAAAGGTAGCTCTCATTTGTACTTTGGGAACACTTCTTGCACTCTCCTGGTGCTAGTGAGAGAGGAGCTCTTCTCATAACAGCCTCGGTGTCACTGCGCAGCTGGTTAGAAGTGCAGGATCTCAGGCCCTGCCTCACATCCTCTGAATCCGAATTTGTACTTTAACAAGCACTTCAAGTAAGCTTAACGCATGTTAAACACCTCAAAGCACATGCTCATTAATATTCTCGGGGGGTGTGAAATACTTCTCTGGGATGCAGAAAGGAGCATTGATTTGGGAGGAGCCTTCAGCAATAGTTGCTCTGTAGCCAGCAATCATTGTAGAATAAGAACATAATGAGAAACCAGGAAATAAGGCAAATTAAACTTGAGACCTACTTTTTTAAAGTACAAGGGTTCTAAGTTCCTCTAGTGTGGGAGTCATGGCAACAGAGCCTGAAGATACCAGAACTGACCATACAGAGCAAAGTGGCCAAGCAAGCAGGGTATCAGACATATGACTTGCAGCGAGCTCTTTCTCTTAGCTTCACTTTTGTGAATCACATCCTCTCCTGTTTCCACTTCATGTGCGCTAGGTATCTATTCCAGTTACTTTCTGTTGCTGTGATAAAAGCACTAACCAAAACCAACTTGGGGAAGAAAGCACTTATCTTATATAGTCCAGGTCACAGTTCAGCCGTGAAGGAAGTTAGGGCAGGAACCTGGAGGCAGGAGCAGAGGCACAGACCGTGGAGGATTGCTGCTTTCTGACTTGCCCCTTTAGCTTGTGCTCCTCCTGTTTTCTTGTGCAGAAAAGGACCATCTGCACACTGCTGGTCCCACTTGCATCACTCAGTCATGAAAATGCTCCATAGGACCATCTAATGGAAACATTTTTCAATTGATATTCCCTCTATCCTGGTGTGTCAAGTTGACAGCTGAATCTCTCTCTCTCTCTCCTGGGCAGGAAGTTAGGGCAGGAACCTGGAGGCAGGAGCAGAGGCACAGACCGTGTAGGATTTCTGCTTACTGACTTGCCCCTCTAGCTTGTGCTCATCCTGTTTTCTTGTACAGAAAAGGACTGTCTGCACACTGCTGGTACCACTTACATCACTCAATCATGAAAATGCTCCATAGGACCATCTAATGGAAGCATTTTTTCAATTGATGTTCCCTCTATCCTGGTGTGTCAAGTTGACAGCTGAATCTCTCTCACTCTCTCTCTCTCTCTCTCTCTCTCTCTCTCTCTCTCTCCCTCCCTCCCTCTCTTCCTCTCCCTTTCTCTCTCCCTGTCTCCCTCTCTCTCCTCTTTCTCCCTCCCTCCCCTAAGTTTTGTTGCATGATCTCTTCTATTCATTTGATAATTTTGTGGCTGTCAATAAATACATGAGTTCCTGGACATGGTGGTGCATGCATTTAATTCCAATGCTTAGGAGACAGAGGCAGGTGAATCTCTGAAATCAATCCCAGTCAATGCCAACCTGGTCCACATAGTGAAGTCCAGACCAGCTGGGACTACAGGGGTACCTAGTCCCAAACAAAACAAAACAAAATGCATGACTGGGGAGATAGAGATAGCATAGACAGTAAAAATGATTGATACACATGCACAAAGATCTGAGTTCGAGTGCCAGAACCCAAGTTAAAAAGCCAGGCATGGTGACATAAATTGCTAATCCTAGAACTATGGACAGAGACAGGCGAAACCCTGGGCCTTGCTGGCCAGCCATCCTAGCCCAATAGTAAGCCCCAGGCCAATCAATAACACTGTCCCCCAAACCAAACCCAAATAAAGCAGACAGCTCCTGAAGAATAAAGCCAAGGTTGTCTTCTGGTCTCTACATTCAACGGTAGAATACAGGGAGGGGGGGGGGAATTTTTCACAAAACAAAAATTAAAACACAGTGTACTTTTGTCTCTCCAGATAAATTTTTGTTTCTTGAGAGGACTTTCCTCTTTTGTGATTGCAGTATGGCCCTTTAGCATGTTCTATAGTTGAAAGATGCAAATGCATGATTTCATATTGAATGAAGAACACTAGGTTTGAGAAGACTGACTACTATTGCCTACAGTGATCAGAGCAGGGAAGGATATTTAACTTGCCAAAGGGTCACTGGGCAGGCCAGCCCAGGGATGAGGGCAAGCACTGAAAATGCAGAAAGTGTTAAGCCATGCTCTGGATGTAAAACATCCGTCAGTTTTAAGGGTAAGTTGTTGAGTCTTCCTTTGAGTCTTCCTGTTTCCTTAACACCTATGGAATATTCTTTATACCATCCTCATAAAGGATACATGAGCTGTTGTTGTAGAGGTGAGGGTGGAAAGCACAGTGATTGGAATCCGATAGGTAAAATTTAGTAGATCTAAACCCAAACAAGTTTGATTCAGAAGAAAACTTCTTGACTGTGCCAGTATAAAACTAGGGATTTTTTAAATCTTTTCTTATGATGAATTGTGCTACTAAGGCTTTCCAAAAAATCAACTCAAATATTTGTCCATTTTAAAAAATAAATTGGAGAATTTTAGTTGTGGAAATGCTGACTATTTAAATCTGCTTGGGAATTCCATTGTCTATGAGGAATGAGCTCAGGAGGCCCCCAGCCGTATTTGAGGGTCTACTAGCAGTTGATGGCTGCTGGGGCAGGAGGGCTTTGTTCTTCATGAGTTTGACCCCTGGTAAGTTGCCATGCTCACACAGAAAGCTCTGTACCCATGCGCATACAAGTAACACTGGAAGTTGAGAGGGAAGTAGAGTAGTGAATTTGGGGGTGATTACGATCAAAATATATTGTTTAAAATGTTCAAAGAGCAAATAAAATATATTTTAAAATCCCACTGGTTCAAATTTAGCAAGTCGTTATAATTCATAAAGACCTACATGTTTTTGACATACTCTGGGCTAGTTAAGTAATAACTGTGTCCTTAACCAGGTCAAGGCTGCACATGTGTGTTGCTGCCAGAAATTTATAATACTCTCACAGTGAAAAATCAGACATCCCTTCTCAGCTCATTGGGGGAAAACAAACAGTAATCATTGTAAATAGTAACTTGTCCAGAATGACCCCATACTAGGCAGAAAGTGGAAGCTAGGGTTGTATTTGTGAGAAAAGGGAACTTCCAAAAACTATGGGAATAACAGGGATGAGGACTTCAAGAAAAATATTTGCAACATTGAAGCCATGCAACCACCATAACACAATGATTTCTACAAGTGCAAGACATTCCTAAGCAGCTGAAATTTGACTGGAAGGTTATATAACACTCCCCTTCCCAAGGCTTATAGCTACACTGATAATAGAGTGTAGTTAGGTTTCCATTAATGGACAAAATAAGTGAAATAAATCACCTTAAAGGTGGGCAGGTTTATTTTGGGCACTGTTCCAGGTATTTCAGCCCATTGACACTAATCACAAACTTAAAGTAGAAATCGATATCATTTCCAAAAAAATGTAAATACAAATAAAGGCGTGTTATATAACGACAATTGCATGCTATAGATGAAACAGATTAACTTTCTTATTCATGTATTCTCAAAAGCTCTTACAAGAAGTGTATGACCTGATTGGCAGCATCATCAAGAGATAGACTCAATTCTTAGTATATTAGTTACTCTTTGTTGTTGCTATGACCAAAAACTTGACAAAAGCATCAAGGGTTTATTTTCATTCACAATCAAATTGACAATGAATACTAGTCATCACAATTATTAGCCTTCCACCAAAGAAAACTCTATTCTTCAAAATTTCACTGGTGAGTTCAGTCATTAAAGAAGAAAATTAATCCCATACAATCTATTACAGGGAACCTCTAATAGAATAATTTCTGTTTGAGTTTCAGAACTGTTCAAATGCAGAGAAAAGAATAAGTGTCTGTGAGATGCTTAACCCTAAGTGATACATCTTCAGTATAATCTCTATTCATAAGATGAAGGCATCCTTCAGCTCTCAGCAGAGAAGTTTATGAGACAGATGGTGACCAATGCAGAAACTCATTATTGGCCAATACATGGAGAAGAAGAGGCCACAGAGTGCTTATTTCTGAATAGACACCTATTTCAAACCTGTCTCCCAATGCTTAGGGATCATTGTGGAAGAGGGAGCCAAAAGATTGTAAGAGCCAGAAAGGGTAGATGGCCACAAGAAAAGAGACTGTTAACCAGTTACTCAGATGAACTCACAACAATGGTGAAAACATGCACAAGTCCTATGCAAGCTCAAACCAGAACCCCCCCCCGCCAAACAAATAAACAAAAAAGCATAGACATGGGAAAATAGGTAAGAATCTCAACCCAACCTATAGAATTTTGACAATTGGTGGCTACTGGAAGGGGGAAAATCAGTAACAGGGATGGGACTCTTGGTGGATCCAGTGAATGGACACACACTGAAGGACATTTGGGGAAACTAGTTAGACTTTTATAAACCACGTTATATATAGGAGAGTTCATTAAACTGGCCTAGGGGAAATGACATAACATGTGGATGGGGAGAGGATCTAAACACTATCAAAATACATTATATAAAATCACAAAACTCAATAAAAAATAAAATTAAAAAAGAAAATATTCCATTCCATTCTATATGACCAGCATTACAATAGTACCAAGACAAAAAGAAAACTTTAGAAGATAATAAGATGTATTTGGTGAGTATCTCTTCTAAAACAGACACAAAAATTCTTACCTTGCATCAACAAATTAAAGTGTATGAAAACCGTATATTACTACCAATATTATTTATTTCATGTATATAAAGCTGGATATATACATATATGGATGTATATATATATGTATATGAAAAATAATCAATGAGATCCACCATAGCAAATGACTAAATGAAATAATCAAATGTAATTTGACATCACAAAAATCATAAAAAATAATCAGAACTTGGAGCCATGGAGCTAGACCTGACCTGGAAGCCTCGTCCCTGATGACTAGCCCTCACAGTTCTAAAGGTGATATGCACACGGGTAAGGAATAAAATCAGCCAATGTTCCAAACCAGCTGTAAAGCCCAATAACCACAACTGGCACAGCAAAATATCCCTATTGGTACAGTACTAAGACTTTTATATAAGGAGTAGTCTACATCTATCCGATTGAACTTAAAACCCTCTCAATGGACGTGAACTCATGGGTGTCATTGTAAGTAGACCCAAATACACACGACTGGAGAGGCCATAGATCCTAGAGAAAAACCTATTTCTGAGATATCTCTATACAAATGTAATTTCTTACTGTATGCTAAATATGGATCCTTATATTTACAGATAGGTATACTGTATATTTCTCATCAAAGAAGCTTCTTTTGAAAAATATGGAGTTTTATTACTGAGTTCTACAACTGATCACACACAGAACATATGTCTGAGAGATGGCCAGTCGTAAGTGACACACCTCAGTGGAACTTCTGCAGCTGAGGCTCATGGAACATAACAGAACAGAGGGTAGAGAGAACACTAATCCATCCCTCAACTCTCACCAGCAAAGCTTTCTCATACAACAGAGTGTGATGCACACAGAAGGTCACAGCTGGCCAAGTTTTAGAGAATAAGAGACTGCAGAGTGTGTCCCTGGATCAGACTCCTATATTAACCTCACCCACCTGTGGCTCAGGGACCATTGTGGAAGAAGGAAATGGGCATCAGGCAACTGATGACTTCCACTGTGAGAGAGAATAGATCTTCTTTAAGGGAGTGACTCTAGATAGGCTGAGCAGACTCCAGTGGATGAACTCACACTGAGGGATGTCTGGGTGCAAATGCGTGACCAGATAGGACCTAACATATATGACAGAATGCATGAAGGAGGAAATCTGAATTTGACTAGGATCTATTATATGAAATGCACAAAACTCAAAAGTATTACAAAATGAAATTTTAAAAGTATGCATTAAATTAAAATGAGAGACTTTAAGAAACAAAATGGACCAAAGCTTGAATGTTTTTCAACCACCTCTTCTGGTTTGGTTTTTATGCGTTTTTCATTTATTTTAGTTTTAATTTCTAGGCAGTGTCTCTCGGTAGCCTCAGCTGACCGAGAACGTACTTTGTAGACCAGCCTGGACTCCAGCTCACAGAGATCCTTCTGCCTCTGCCTCCCAAGTGCTGGGATTAAAAGAATTCGACAGCACATTTGGTTGCATTAATATTTATTTAAATATTTCATTTTTTAAAATTTTGTGTATGAGTGTATTGCCTGCATGTACGTGAGTGCACTCATGTCGTGAAATGCCGCAGAGGTCAGAAGAGAGCTTCGGATTTCCCTGGAACTGGAGTTAAGGATGGTTCGTAGTCGCCATGTGGGTCCTGAGACTAGAACCCGAGTCCTCTGCAAGAGCAGTCAGTGCTCTTAACCACTGAGGCAACTGTCCTGCCCCACATTAATATTTTTCATCTTGATGAATTGTGTAAGTTTTTTAGATTAATAATTTATTTGCTTATTCTCGTAATAGTATGAGAATATTTGGAGATTTCAGTAGTAACTCACACCTGTTGAATTTACTTTAATACTCGTTTTTCAAACTTCCTAATATATCCTTAAGAATTAGTCCTTTCATTTGACTGACTTTTTTATTCTAACTGGCATAATCCATAAAATGGGTTATAATATATGAAAATTCGCCCATGTCCTTGAAAGGTATAAATGAAAACATTTTAACATCTCTGGGAAATAGGCAAGTGGGCTACTCATTGGTACATGATTCTTAGAGATGTAAGGGAAGCTCAAAGCAGAATATCAGACATGGGAGAGAGGAGAGAAGGAGGAGGTTAGTCGCCCAGGCTGACTTTAGATCTGTATGGACTGAGGGATGCCAGGGAGTTTTAAACTATGAGATGCAGGATATTTTCAAAGCAGCAAGATAATGTAATCCAGGTGAAGTTTCTCTTTCATTGTAGCATGAGTTGTATTTTCATTCATTAAGCCATGACTCTCCAAATTGAAGAAGTTATATGAGCGTCTGTTCCCATCATTTTGTTCTAATTTATATACCTCAATTACTATATTGAATGGGATATCTATATTTTATTTTAAGCAAGAGTCAACATTAAATGATAAACATAATAGTGATTTTTTTCCTTAGCCCTGTGCCTCTATAAAGACTTCCATTCTCTTTCATTTCACTCTAAAAGAAGTGTCCCTAGCTCCAATTTCTCTGTTACAAGTGAGGTGCAATTTCATGGCATATTTGGAGACTATTAAGTAATCGAATAGACTGTAAGAAGTTTGAAAAATGAGTCTAAAAATGAAAGCTGAGTTTAATAATAGATCAAAGATGATGGACAAATATTAAAACAGAAAACAGATATGATTAAAACATATTTTAGATAAAAATGTTTACAGATTTGAATAAACAGAAGGAAGTCAGGGAAGTAAATTAAAGGTGATCATAGTAGTAAACTAGATTATGTAAAAAGGAAGCAGGATAATAGGGGAGGTTAGTAGGAGGGATGTGGATTCCTTCCCTGTCACTTTTAGGTATGAAATTTGGTGTTAAGAACACAAGCGAAATACTACAGCATTTAGAGGTAGCAGTGTAGCTATGAAAAATAACTCTGATACTACAATAAACAAATAGAAGGGTAACAGCTTAGGCCATGAAGTGCTGAGAAGACTAGGTAAGGAGGGCATTGACAATGAAGGAGTTTGGGAAAGGTTCACAATGAGCAAAGTCAGTGGGAGGGGGGTTCTCATCTTTGAATTCATTCCTTGTAGTTTTTCAGTGACTACTTTATTTTCCTGGCCACGGAAGAAAACTGTGTTTTTGTTGTGGAAATGATACTAATGTTGTAGTTAACATGAAGTGTAATAAATAAGAATACCAATGGCATTTGCTTGGTGAAAATATAGTTGTTATAATAATTCTCTGATGAAGTTATTTAGTTGAAAGTGTATTTTTGAACAACTTTGCATGCAATTTTCAAATTGTGTAGTGCTTAAGATTTGCAATTATTAACTATCACTTACTTGAATATTATTATACTAATATCCAAATTTCTGGACAATGTAATCACAACACACATACATCTGTATGTAAAATGTACTGCATTAACTTATAGTGTATTAAATAAAAGTCATTTAAGTAAAAATGTGAAAGACCCGTCACATCATGAGTCCAACACTTTGCTTCATTATTTGTTCTTTTAGCCTATAAAGAACTGGTTCATTATGGTATTTTTCAAACACAATGAATTTTATTGCCTCTCCTCCAGTTCGCCACCCTCTGCCTTACTTCTTCCCACCCCGAGGAGTCCCCATTCTATTTTCCTGTCACATGTGATACCCCATCTCCCTTTGTCAACTCCTCTTGGTCCCTTCTCTGGTATCCTATCCAGTTTCACTGCTCATACCCACTGCCTCAACCACTTACTTACTTATATAGAAATATTATGAGCCATATCAGAGCAAAAACATGTGGTTCTGTTTCTTCTGAGACTGGTTCAACTCTTTTAATATACTTTTCAGTTCCATCCATTTTTATGTAAATTTCATAATTTACAGCAGAGTAAAATTCCATTGTGTATATGCCATATTTTATTATCCATTATTCTCTTGATAGACACTTAGGCTGGCTCGATTTCCTTGATATTGCTTTCTTCTTTTAACTCATACCAGGGTGTGGAAACAATGCGTGATCAATGAAAAGCCACTTAAATGAGAACTCTAAATGAATTCCCCTTATAGGTAAGAGGCAATGCCTACTCAGGAAGCCTGGACATCAAATAACTCTATCCACGTATTCACACGTTTCCATACAAATACTGTAAGCCAAGATTTGGCAAGCCTGGAATATGTCTGTGAAGAATTAAATAGTAGATGATACAGAGATAAAGACAATAGGTAAACTGAGTCTCTTGGATGAAAGTCCTCAACTAGAATTCATTCAAGGCTAAGATAAACTTTCACTCAGCTGCATAGCTCATCCACAGTAAAGGAGGTCAAAAATCATAACCGTCTTTTTGCAGTGGTGAAGAAAGTGCCCTGGGAGCAGAACAGTTGGCCTTATGCTGAAATCCCTCTCCTACCTAGGGCAAGGTAGGCAGTTAATGTCAAATGTCAGTGCCAAACAGGGAAGCTTTTCATGGAATCTCAAGGGGGAAGAATGGGAGTTTTACTTAACAAGTGAAATGTATGTAGTGACTATAATAGTGAAGATGTCACTTTCTGGTCCATGTCCTATCTGAGTAGAACATCCTGTGGCAGAGTGCTCTTGTGCCCACCCCTGTGACTACACACTGTAACATATAATTTATACCTGTGCCCGAACACCAGGGAGATACCTTAGAAAATATTATCAGATAATAAACATATGATTTACATTTAAATGAAAAGTCTGAAAAAGTTACTAAGGAACAGGTTTTAAGTAACTCGAGCCACAACTGTGATAAAAACATCCAAATTCTCTCATTTTGGAGAGGGAAATATTTTTGAATCTCCTATTCTGGAAGGCTAGGATCTAGAAATATTGGCTTAAGTGTGTATTTGTTTATTTTTTGTTAGTGGTTGAATATTCTCAACCGGTCTCAATTGATCATGGAAATATGGCAATGTGTAAACATTCTTTGTGTGACATCATCTGGGAAATGAACTGTGATCTACAAAGACAACATCTACAAAGACAACAACAAGATTTCCCCACATCTGTCCAGGTAAAAGAAGGAGGTAAGACGGACAGCATGAATTTTGTATCCTGTTGATTTGTCCCTGACACATATACACATTTAAAGGACATTGTAGTGTCTCCTTAAATAAGTTCTTAAATAAAATCTAAATAGGAAACAGTTCTAAAATATTTTAGTGACAGGCAGGTCTTGCATACAATAGCCAATGAATTAGAATCTGATGACAAAAAAGAAGGAAAAACCTAAATGTCTTTCTAAACATTTGCTTTAACTTTATCTTCTTCTGAGCATTTCTCTTAATTCCTCAGTGGAATGGCATTAGATATGAAAACAATGATTCATGAATTGCATGGGATGAATTCTTGGTGTGATAACATTTACCACCATAAAGTTCTTAGTTCCTTCAGTACAGGAATGCTTAGAGATGGAGGGAAAAAATGCTGCTATCTCACAGCAAGCCATTTCATTGTGCGGTCTGCCAGTAGGGCCTAATGAGGACAAGTCTGGGCTTCAGGTTTCGTTTAGAATTCAGTGACAGTTTGATTGTGGACTCAACCTTTTCTGCTGCTACTGGAATGCGAGTTGCATGCTGAATTAATGAGCAAAGATCTTCAAGCCAGCCTTGTGTATTTCTAGTTCTCTCATTTTTGTATTGGCATATTTCATTTTGTTTCTTGATCCAAAATTCATTATACATTTACCATTATTCATTTACCATTTTTATATATGTATATATACACATATTATAGCACCACGATTGTATAGAACAATAGGCTTATAAAAACACCTTGAGCCAATATCTGCAGTAATACATGGATGTAGTAAGAGTGTCCTGTAGAAACCGTCCCCTTTCTTATCATCATCATTATAACCCATCAGAGATTCCCCTCCCTTGTTACTTATCTCTTGTCTCTCAATAAACAGGAAAAACGCTTTTGCTCTCTTGCTCTAAGTTAATGCTATTTATAGTTTAGAAATGCCAGATTCCTTTCCAAGTCATTTGAGACCCAGTGGCAAGAATGAATTACCCTGAACTGCCTGTCTCTCTCCTGACAAGTGTGCCTGAAAAGCATCTAGCCTGGAGCTGAATTCATTGTTATTTCACTATCTGTGAGCCAGCAAGAGAACGGTTTTACAAATTTCTAACATACGGTATAAAATGATATTCAACAGAAACGGATCTTCCCTCTCTCTAAATTCCAGGCTTTTACCAAATTAGTGAGGACTGACATATTTTGAAATTCTTAGTGTATGTACTGTTTTGCGTCTTTGAAATTTAACCCTTTAATCGTTGCTCTAGGGAGAAAGATTTTAAAGTTTATTGGCAAACACATTTCTTCTGATTTCCTTTTGTCCTAAAATGAAGCAAAGAATTGAGACTAATCTCCTATATTACTGTTTATTATTTATTTGCTTGCATCCTGTATGTCCAAATAGTGACCTGTGCATTGTAGCAACCAATGATAATACAGGTGTTGTTACTGCACAGACTTAAAGATTATATTTATGGTGCACAAATGCACACACAAACACACACACACACAATCTCATGTTGTGATTCACAGTTTTTATTGCCATTTTGATATTCATTGTGAGTCAGTTTTCCTTTATATCCTTTTCCATCAATGCTGCATCTACTTTAAAAGTCTACACATTTCTATATCTAGGACATCCTTACTGATTTCTTCCTTTCTTAGTGTGGGCCACATTTTTCTCTTTCTCTGTAAACCTGGTCATCCTTTATCCAAGATACTGTAGTAGATATATAGTAGATGCTGTAATTGTTATTTGTCCCTAAAGAAAGTTAAACGCTGGCCCTGAGGCAGACAAAGGCTGAAATATCTTTTTAATAATTTTAGGCTTTGTTTCTCTGCTTTCTGCTTCTGTGCACAATCCATGAAGCACTGAGGGACGCAGGGAGAGGAAAGATCAGAATTTGAACTCAAATTCCATTACTCTGTGTTGTCTTGTAATTCCCACAATCACATTCCAGTTTATGAAGTAACCTATGTTCTGTGCTTGGATACATTAGCTGGAATAAGTTCCTAGAACCTTACCAAATTAAACCATGAACAATCAGAGAGCCTGAACAGAGTCAATTTCTTTGCTGAGTTCTGTTCTGACAAACATTTTAAATTAACAAAAGCATTCTCTCAGGGCTGAGGAGATAATGGTAAGAGCACAGGCACGTAGATTTAAGTTTAAATTATTAGCATCCATGGAAAAAGCCATGTAAACTTGTATTTCTAGTACTGTGAGGGGGAAGAGAAACAAAGATCACTGGGGTTTGCCAAGTGTCTTCCTAGCTACAGGTTTACTGAGAAATTTTATTTCAAGGAAACAAGGCAGAGTTGTACAGGCTAATATGTAATGCTCCCCTCTGTCCTCTTGTGTTCAAAGGGGCATGCATACCTGCATACAGACATGAACACAGGCATCACTGACACATACACCAAACAGACATACACACATACACACACACACACACACACACACACACACACAGAGAATATATTCAATTAAGCGCTACTTGTACAGAGGCATTTTGCAGACACACGCATACATACATAGAATACACAATTGCACAGTCAAGCACATGTACATTTTATGAGACAGGAAACCTAGAGAAATCTTTCAATCTATGCCTATTAGAGCTAGCCTTAAATGTTCTGAAAACTCCTGTAGTAAAAATAAAATGTTAGAAAATCCAAGGATGTGATGTTCAATTCAATCTCACTGACAGTTTCTCAACTAACTGCACAGTTGAGAATTTTGGTCTTGAGTTGTAGCTAATGTTAGACGTAGAATTAGTTTTTTGACCTGCTGTGATATCAGGAGCCAGAGCAGCTTGTGGGTGTTACTAATTAATTCTCTCTGTACTCTGCAGCAGCCAGCATAAAAAGGTCTGATTGATTAAATAATACCTGCTGTCAGTAACATGGAAGGGAAGCCATAGAGAAGTGGGCTTTTGTAAAATGAAGCTATTTTCGCTGTAATTCTTGTCGCTCTTGAAAGAGATTCGAGCCTTCTGGGACATAGCCTTCTGAATTACTTATAGCTGATAGAGTACTGTTGGATCAAATATAGAGTTAGCTTATTGCACTCAGCACATAAACCGGTAACAGTCACTTTTACTTGCAGAAATTAATTACTCCCTAGAGGGTTCTCCCTGTTTCTCTGACTTTGTGAAAAAGTACCTATCATGTGCTTTCATAATCTGCGAAAATGCATAAAAGTACATGAAATGAGAGAACACTCATTTAATCATTTCTCTCTCTTTTCATAAGACTAAAGGGACAACCACCTGAAATTAGAATGCACAGATGAATATGCTAATGAGGGTTCCTGAGTGGATTCTATATGAATAAAAAATCATACATTCAAATATATCATCTCATTGACCAACTCTTGGTATAAAAACTTATTTTCTTGTGTATTTATACAGAAAGAAATATGGATGACCTCCACCTGGGTAACTTTTTCTTAACTTTTACTTCCTGTGTGTCTAGATAAATGTGAACATCATTGTTATGCATATTGGTTTGTAGTGTCCTTTTTTTTTTAATTCCACTAAATCTAAGACACTACCGAGAAAATGTGTTCGATCACCCTAGGCAAGTTATTCTCCTGAACTCCAGAATTACCTGTTAATACTGCCTACAAATTTTATCCAATCTATCTTCAAACTCTCCTAACACTCTACACACTTGCCCTACAAAGAGGGTGACTTCCTGCTGCTTCCCAGCTTCCTCAGCGGCTGTCCTTAGGCCCGCCTCCTCATGCAATTGAAGATGACTGATTGGGGGGAAGGGATGACCGTCTCCCCTGCCGTTTATGGGTCTCTTAGTGTTCAGTCTTTCAGCTTTAACTGGTTCTTTCAGAGGACACGCCTCTCCAACAGAGTGTATTCCTACCATGCTAAATTAGGACCTGGGTTCAATTCCTAGTACCATAGGGTGAAAGGAAAGAAGGAAAGGAAGAGGAAAAGAGAGGGGGAAGAAAGGAGAGAGAGAGAGAGAGAGAGAGAGAGAGAGAGAGAGAGAGAGAGAGAGAGAACCAGGAAGGCGCAGTGGGCAAGGGGCAAGCATGAGAACCTGAATTTGGACCCTTGCACTCATGTAAAATCCAGACCTATCAGGAGGATGTGTCTGTAATCTAGGTATTGGATGACTGAGTTAGGCATATTTCAGATATTTATTGGCTAGTCAGTCAAGTCCAAACACAGATCTCCAAACCAACCAATAAGAGACCCTGCCTCAAAATAAAATGGAGAGCAAAATAGTAAGACAACATGCTGATGCCAATCTCTGACGTACATATTCATGCATGGGCATTGGCATGCATATTCTCTCTCTCTCTCTCTCTCTCTCTCTCTCTCTCTCTCTGCCCAGAGCTAGGACTTCTAGTGTGGAAAAGTAACATAAAAGTTATCAACCCCATACATCATCCTTTGTCCTGGCTATAGTTCTTGAAAATCATCTGATAAACAAGCAAAAATAAGCGCTAAAAATTGCTAAGGGGATGGTGAATCAATGGATGACTCAGAGATCAAAGGAACAGCACAGAAGAATGAAGCCTAATCGCGGATGCGCCTTCACATCTAGCAGAATAGGGTTTGTATGGCTAGTATTTCCTAGCAGTACAAAGCAGCCCACATGTCCTCTCTCCTCCACAGGATCTCCAGGGAGTCTGCCTACAGTACCAAGTGAAAATGTGACTTACAAAGAGAACTGATTGAAAGCCCAGTTAACCAGAAACCAGAAAAATATCTTTCCACAACAAGTTTGAGAACTTGTGTTCTACAAATATAACTGAACAGCCAAGTGGCATAAGCCACAACCATCAGCCCTGCCTGGAAAACACTGCTGTCACTGTGGGTCTGAACCCACCCATACTCACCTAAAGATGCCAGAGGAACCAGAGGGCACCAGCTTATAAGCAGACACGGGTCTCAAAGAACGTGTATGACTTTCCGCAATGAGCTCCTAAGCATAAAACATCCTAATCCACCCTTCATCAGAATCCCCTGCTCATGGCATTTAAAGAAATGATGGCCTAGGCAGCACATTTCTGACCCTATAACCGGAGACTTCTCCAGCCTGGAGAAGTGAGAACTGGAAAAGGGGGAGCAAGCACAGGAGAAATTAACGCAAAATGTACTCTCCACTCTTCCTATCCATCTTTGCACGGTGAAACCTCTCTTTTCACTGCAGATATTTCTAAGTAATTCAGCAGGAACCCCCAGAGCATCACATAAACAAATTGTTCCAAAGTAACACCACAATATATCTTTATTAAATTGTCCTTGTAACTTCAACCCGCAGAGTAGGTCAGGAGAGCTGGAGTTAGGTCAGTTAGTAAAGTGTTTGCCTTGTGAATATGGTGATGTCAGTTCAGTACCAAGAATGTGCATAACAGTAGCTCGGCATAATGGAGCGTGCTTGAAATGCCAACACTGAGAAGGAGAGAAGAGTAAGTAGACCCCCTGGGATTGCTAACTATCCATCCTATCCTACTTGGAAAACTCCAGGTCAATGAGAAACCATGTATCAAAAACCAATATGGACAGCACCTGAGGAACAGTATCAGCGGTTGGCTCTAGACACCAAAGCACTCACACCTGCCTGGTTCTGCTCACACATGTGTACTTCCTCCACAAGAATACACAAACACATACATTAAATTAATTAATCTTTATGCAATTGCCTAGGACCTGTATACTAAAACAAAATAGACAGGACAGCAAATAAAGTAAAAGATTTCAATAGGACAGCATATGTAATAAACAAAAAATTCACAGAAATGAAAAATATCCAGTCATGCCAAGAACCAAAATAATAATAATTATTAATAATAATAATTTTAAAAAACAATAAGCTGATTCTCATGCCAAGATGAATTGGATGTTAGTATTACCTAGCAATTATTTTAAAGTAGCCACTATAAAATCTTTTGGACAGTCAACTACTAATTATCTTGAACAGATAAGAATTAGAACATTTTATGAAAGAAATAGAAGCTTTAAAAAATAATTAGATGGAAATTGTAGACCTGAAAAGTGCAACAGAAGAGAAAGAGCACTTGTCAGAAGGGCTCAGTACCCAGGAAAATGGGAGAAGATAGGCTCTTTAAAGTAGCCACTATAAAATCTTTTGGACAGTCAACTACTAATTATCTTGAACAGATAAGAATTAGAACATTTTATGAAAGAAATAGAAGCTTTAAAAAATAATTAGATGGAAATTGTAGACCTGAAAAGTGCAACAGAAGAGAAAGAGCACTTGTCAGAAGGGCTCAGTACCCAGGAAAATGGGAGAAGATAGGCTCTGTGAATTTGGGCAGCAATCAACAGAAGTAACTGTAATAATAATAATAAATTATGGATAATAAAAAGGAGACTCCATGCCTTCAAGACAATCACAAAGTAGTTAATGATTATACTGTTACAGAAAGAACACCAAACAGCTGGAAGGATAGTTCAATCTTTAAGAATACTTGGTGTTCTTCCAGAGGACCTGTGATCTCTTCCCAGAACCCACATGGTAGCTAACAACTATCCATAATTCCAGTCTCAGGGGATCTGACACCACCACCTTCTGGCCTCTATGGGCATTGCACCTGTGTAATGCACTTACATACATTCAGGTAAAATAAAAGTAATAAGCAAAAAGAAGAAAGAACAGCCGGTGCTGTGCATATGTTGAATCACAGCACTTGAGACAGAGTGAGACGATCTTTGTTACTCTCAGGTTGACCAGGCCCATCCAAAACAAAGGAAAAATAAAGGAAGGAAGGAAAGAAGGAAGGAAGGAGAAAGGAAAAGTAAGAAAAAACTATTCAATATTCAGTAATGATTGAAAATTCCCAAAATTTCATGAAATATACAAATCTAAATTAACTTAAGAAACTGAGCAAACTCTAAACAGAATAAACTCAAAAAAATCTACACCAACATATCCTATACTACACTTTTGAAAAATAAAGGCAAATAGAAAAATATTTGAAATCTGCAGAACAGAAGGAGCAGCATCAGTAGGCAATGAGAAGTGAATGATAATGAGCACCTTATTGGACATCATGAAGGGAAGCAGGTTCTAGGACTCCATGTTTGATATCTTGAAATAAAACACAGGTCAAATTTTATTCAATAAAACTATCATCCATGATTGAAAGAAAAATAGTATCGTTAAGGAGAAGAAATAATAACTAAAAAGATCTCACTCTGTTAATATTGATGTAAAAACGTGGAATAAATTGAGTGGTATAGAAACAACACACATGGATTCCTCATATTCTGGAGACCGAGAAGCCCAATATCAAAGCTTCACCATATTTGATACCTGTTGAAAGAAGGCTTTTGTCTTGATTTATAGATGCCAATTTTATTTCCCTAATTCCACATAATGGAAAGATCTTATTTATAAATGCAATAATCCCATTAATGAGGCAGCAGACCTTCATGATAACTGCCTTACCTCCATAGCCTGTGTGAATATAACAATCCAACATCGTCTATGAAGAGAGAGGGAGCCTGCCAGAAAAGAAATTTGCTGCCTCCTTGATGTTGTTCCCTGCCTCTCGCACTTGTATTATCTATAAATATCCTTATGTTATATCAGCTGAACTGAGACATATAAATACACTAATCAAAAGACAGAAAGTAACAGAGAATACCCAATGATAAAAATAAAATAAAATTTGCACAATGATATTCTATTTATAAAATACTACTTTAAATTCAATGGCTCAAAGATGTTAAAAGTTGTAGGAATGACTTGATTAATGAACATAATCTGGACTAATGACTTTTAATTAACCCCCCAAAAGCCATGCTCTTGGGTCTGAAGACCTGGGCATCCCCTTGGCAACCTCAGTTTGGTACTCCACACAGTAAGATAATGAATTAATTTGGGTCTGCTTGAGAATTAACATGTCAAAGTGCTGCAAGCACTGCATCTGCCCATTGGAAACAGTGGAAGTTATGAAGGACAAGTGATCTTCGATGATAATGAACTAGGGATGAAAATACCAGATACTCTGTGAGAGTTAAGAGTGGAGCTGAACTTGAAACGGTGCTTCCCCAATGAAGCTGGAGAAACCATTTTGAATTAATTATGAGTGTGGCCTGACTAGGGGACACAGTGGGAAAAATCAGGTTCCTGAGTCAGTTCCAAAGGCATGGGGTGAGGACACAGAGAGCTCCACCAGGACACACTAGGGGAACTAGAGAGCTCTATAGCACAGTTCTGTGAAACAGATGGTTTTAATAGATAGCTGGGGGAACTAGTGTTCTCTGAGTTCAGACCCACTCTTAAGAACTTAAGAGTCAGTCTATTTGTTTAGGTGATTATGCTGTTGGTTTAATAATAAACACCACAAAATGTAAAAAAAATGTGATATGTCATGTGAACATTAATAGAGGAAACATAAGAGTTAATAACATTTGAAAGTACACTTTGAAACATGAAAAATTACAGGCTAAAAAGACATTATGAAGTGCTGAAGAGAATCTACATGAAACCACAGCAATTTTAAATATGTGCACAACAAACACTTCGATCTTGAGATATATAAGGCAAAATGAAGTGAGATAGTTCAGGAAGCAGACCTTTCTAGGCTCACAACTGGGATTTGAAGAACTATCAGCATCTGATAGAAAGTCAGTGCTGGCTATAGAAAAGTCAACGCTGCTGAGAAAAGCAGGATTTATATATCAGTATATCAGTCACTCCAGAAAGCAGCAGTATAGCATACACATTTATTTCAAAATCTCACAGAGTATTGGTAGAAGTTTTCCATATCATGGGCTATACAATAAAATTCAAAATATTTAAAAGAACTGAAGTAATAGGAAATATATTCTTTGACCATATCAGAACGAAACTAGAAATCATTACAGTCAATACAACAGAAAAAGTCTCCAAACACATGTTAAAAAATCCTTCTTAATAATCCTTAGTTAACCAGAAAGTATTAAAGAAAATAAAAATGCAAATATCTTGATGAACTATGAAAAAAACATAAGAAAATCTGCAAGATAAAGTTAAACCAGTGATAAGGCAGTAATTAATTCATAGCTCTAAATAATTAGATAGAATGAAAATATCAAATAAGGACTCTATGTTCTTCAAGAAATTAGAGCAAATCAGGTATTGTGGTTTAAATCTGGATCCCAATTACTTGAAAGGCTGAGTCAGAAGGAATGGGTGTTCAAGGCTATCCCAATGAACTCAGAAAGATCATGTATCAGTGCCTGCCTGGCTTGGTAGCACATGCCTTTAATCCAATCAAGTGGCAAAGGCAGGTAGATCTCTTTGAGATCTTGTACAGTCTGGTCTGCTTATGGAGTTCCAGGTCAGCTGGGACAACAGGGAGACCCTATATCCAAAAAAGGACATAAATAAATGATATGAGCAAATTTATGCTCATAAATTCAATAACTTATTAGAAATGGACAAACTGCTCAAAAGAGAACTCACTCATGATGAAGTAAAGGATTTGAATTGGCCTGTACTGATCAAAGAATTAGAATTCATAATCTGGAAATCTTAAGAAAGACATCTTCAAGTATAGGTGGCTTTGTTGGTGAAGGCTATCTGAAGAGGAATTAATAGAATTTGTGTATGTTTTGTTTCCCAGAGAAGAAAAGATATAAATTGTCCAACTATTCTATGATGCTAATAAATTCTTGATATCAAAAACAGAAGAGAGATAAATAAACTAAAACATAATAAACAAATAATAGACAAAACTGTGTCATGAATTTAGACTTACAAATCATCTACAGAATATTGTGATATTGAATCCAAAAGATTCAATATGTCAGAAGAATAATATGTGAATATCAATTGTCATGTATTGTATATAAGTAATACTCAACACTCTACAGTGGTCTACAACTTAGGAAGGTACATTTACAAAATAAATAAGGGAATTAAATTAAATAAATCCTGAAAGATATCAATCAATACCATAAAGAATGGAAGACATATTATGTTCATGGAGCAAAATATTTATCCTTACACATCTGTCAATTCTCTACTAAGTTGGCCTATATGTTCAAATCAATTCCTTAAAAATCCCAGGGAGATTTC